>NC_056504.1:18675963-18681486 GCF_014905685.2 Nematolebias whitei
CTCTCTCGCTCACACCTAGGGACAATTTAGAGTTACCAATCAGCCTAACATGCATGTTTTTGGTCTGTGGGATGAAACCGGAGTACCCGGAGAAAACCCACGCATGCACGGAGATAACATGCAAACTCCACCCAGAAAGGCCCCTGGACCGGGGTTTGAACCAAGGACCTGCTCGTTGAGAGGCAGCAGCTCTTCCAGTTGTGCCAACGTGTTGCCCCAGTCCATTTACCATTTAAACTATTTAATTAAATATGGTTGTTCGTAAATGAAATGCTGCCTTTCTTTCTACTACTTTAACCAGTGTGCACAATGCTGAAGGGCTGATTTGGGGTTTTTGCAGTTAGTTTTTAGCCATGGGAATCGTATTGAATGATTCAAACCACATTTAAAGTGGATCTGGACCACTTGCATATTCATATGTTGGCAGTTTGAACATCATCTTGCCTCAACCTTTGAACTAGGATATCCTACTGAACTGAAGTAACCTCACACAGGTGTAATGAACATATACCTGTCAGATATTATTCATAATTTAAACGGATTCTTTCATTTTTCTGGACTGAGTTCTATCGTGTTTTGAATGATTAAATGTGGACGGAAACGTGTTTTAATTTCTGACTCACCAACAACAGTGAGCCGTTTAATTAAAAACTATTTAAAACACATCACACATTTACAATAATTGGCAGATTGATTACAATAACAGCTTAATTAACTTGCTTTACAATGAGAACCATACGGCCATGGTATCACTTGCAGCTTTACAACAGACATTTCTGAAAATATCTGGATTAATTACTGGCAGATAGAAGAGTTTTAAAGATGGGAAAATGAAGTTTAAATGGAGAGAGATGGTGTGTGAGGGAAAATGTGTTGACGAAGAACGGCACCCTCCATTCGAACCCAGCTCTACCTCGGTATACTTCGGTAGTGGAAATCGACTCTTTACCTGTAGAAGATGTCTCCACTGGTACGGAGTTCCATTTAACGCTACCTTTCCAGCGTCTCCGTAGGATAGCAGAGAACCGTCCGGAGTAGTGACGGTACTTCGTTCAACAACAGCTCACCTCACGGGTGGACTCACATGAGCTGTGAGTCCGTCAGAGGTTCCACTCAGATGTGGAAGATTCCATAATCCCCAAGAGACTCGGAACTTTGTTCTTCCTTCTGGAACTTTGTTCTGCGTAGTTCCCGTTGTTCTGCGTTCTGCTAGGAACTAGGAAGTGTTGACCCTTTTAAAGAGGTCACTTCCGGTTCCTCTGAGAACTTCCTGATTGGCTGATAGAACCAACAGGGGTGTGGTCTTAGTGACGTAAGAGGGTCATTAAAAGTCAAGGAGACAGAGTAGATTGTTTTAAGAACAGACAGAAAGATGTTTTGAAGAACAGAGACATTTTGGTGCCAGTCCTCTTCTATCTATCCGAAAAAGTTAAACATGACATTTCTTTCCAGTAAACATGTTTTTGACCGAAACTTGACTTCTGACCCACATCACGACTTGCTCATTTCAGACAGAAGATCAAAAATGCATAATTACTCTTATAACAGACATTAATTTGATTTCTACTTTGAATGAGGATTAAAAATCATCTATACTGTTTCACAGTTGATTTAAAATGAGTAGTTCACTTCAACATTTAAAATGGTTTGAACTAAACACACTTTTGATTATCAAGACATTTGTAAAATAGTAATGATAATAAAAAAGAGAGTGTTCTTTCAATTGATCAGTGAAGGACACATTTAGAAAGTCTCTGGATGAACTTAATTTGTGTTTCTGGACTCAAATCAATGAAATAAAAGTTCTTGTCCCAGGAAGGCCCTCAGGGCCAGATTTTGACCTGAGGCTTAGTTCACTACAGTCCCCCCTTTGGAAAGCATCGCCTGTCCATGGGGATGAATTCCAACATGAACTTACGCCTCGGAATGTCCTTGAGCTTGATGTAATCCAGCAAGGAAAACAAAAGTCAAAGGATGTAATCCCACAATGTTTTTGGTAATTCCATTGTGTTGTTGGTAATTCCATAATGTTGTTGGTAATTCCATTGTAGCAATGCTTTAACCCCTTGGATTCAAAGTCTGTAATCCATTGGAAAAAGTCATATAATCCACAAGGGTAAATCCACAACGAATGGAGGTGTTGATTGATCAGCATACAGAGGGGTTCCCTTGGATTGAACTGAAGATGCGGCCACTGGATGAAGATTGGAGACCAACGTCAGGATTGCAGGTCTCCTCCAGCGAAGGTCGTCTCTGGGCGACGTCCAGTCGGTGCCGTTCTGGCTCAATGTGTCATGCAATTATGTGGTTTAAGGTGGGCTTATGAAGGGGATTTTACATAAGGCCTTAACCTATATGCACCTGGTGTGTAAGCTATTATGATTGGGAACAGCTACAGCTACCAGTTAAGGGGTGGAACATGCTGAAAAGGGTAGTTATAGGGGTTTATACCTATAGAAGGGCATTCCAAACTATTTTTCCATTCCTAACTTGGTTTAAGTTAGCTTTACATGGCAAAATATAGTTTGGTTCAATTGTCTGTTGTCTTTTAGACAAACGACTTGAGATTGGGTATTTGATTTCCCCATAAATGTTTTTGGAGTCTATGGCGAGACTCATCAAAAAGAATTAGCTATCCCCCCGAATAGAATTGTTCGAGTAGGTTCGGCTTAAGCATTGTGAGACCAATGTAGATTATGGTACTTAAGGTAGCATTAATCTACATTGACTCCGCAAAGATTACATTTTAACAAATGAACTGCATGTTGGCATAGTTAAAGGCCTCTTAGTCTCTAACTTAACTACACACAAAATTCATTCTTGCTTGGGGTGTTCAGAAACAATACCAAAAACCAGTTAAACGATGTCTCAACATCGACAAAAACAGTGACTAAGCAACCAGTAAAACAACGTTTCAACATTGACAAAAGTAGTGATTAAGCAACTAGAAAACGACGTTTCGGTGCGCCACTCACTCTGAATGTCAGATTTGATCATGTTCTCGCGTCTGGTAGCATTATCCTAACTGGCGTCACCCCCCTTCGGTCATGGGAGACCGCGAACACGGGTGAGGACGCCGCTCCATGAGCTAAAGTTAGGCTGTCCTTGAGTAGTTTTAACTGTTTGCGCAGCTGAAAGAGGACTTTAAGGTCTGGATTGGAATCCAGTTCGCCTTTCGATGGAGTGTATTTGTCTGGGTCAGTCAGATACAGTATCATCGAGTTAATTGCAGGATCCAACTTCTGACGTTGGATGACGTCTGGGTCAGTTGAAAATGACTTTTCATATTTTAAAAGAACTTGGCGAAGTTTGTCTCTTTCTTCATCAGATGTCAGAGCGTCGGCTTGGGCGACCACCTGATCAATCTGTGATGAGACTGATAAGGGTTCTTGCTCCTTGGGGAGCTCCAACAAATCCCTTTCTGAGTCGTTGGACCTGTCTATTGGTAAGACACCATAGGTTTGAGGTCCTTGGTCGACGTCATCGGTTGAGAAAAGAGCTATGGCCTGTGTTGGTTTTGTGAACCATACTGGCCCAGCTTCTTGACTCGGTACCAGGTTATCTGGGAGTCCTCCCAGAAATGGAATGCCTAGTTCAAAATCATGAAAATCAGTGGAAATCAACCATCCTAGCATAGTGTTTTTTGGGATCATCACCTCATCCGTGCCTGTGTTACACACAGCAACAGATGTGGTCCTGGAGTCAAGGCTCACTTTGTTCGTGGCTTCCACGGACAGTCCCAAGTTGAAAAACGCAGGAGAAGGTTGAAAATATGCCTGTTTATGGCTAATAGCTTGTCCAGCTATGATGTGGATTCGCACCATTAGGTTAATCACCTGAGGTGGTACTGTGGTGGTTTGGTTGCTAGCAACCTGACAGGCCTCTGGAATGGTCTGCCCAGCCTTAAGGTTTGCTGTGTCTAGCACAGGAGGATCCTTTGTGGCTGGTTTTAGGGACCACAGCACCTTGTTGATGGTGTCCACGTGGACACCCAACCTTACCAAAATGTCAGAGCCTATGTAGGTTGCATGTGGTAAGTTTTGGATCACGAGAAACGGGTGAACCAGTTCTCGTTGGTTCCAGTTCAGTTTTAGGTTAATGACTCCTTCTGCGGTCATTACCTGTGAACTGTTGGGAACTAATGGAAAGCGGAAAGCTTTTTTAATTAGTTCTAGACCCACGTGTTTGTGAACCAAGGTTTCATAGAAAGCTCGGTTAATTGCTGATTTATCTGTCCACAGAGACAGAACAGCATCGTTGGTGTGGGACCCTTGGATCTCTACACCTTTAACTACCAGTGGTAGGTAGTGTTTGGTGGACTCTGACTGCTCCAGCTCACAGAGGAGGCTGTCTTGTTGGGTCAGAGTTTGGACCACCGGTTGGGTCTCTTTGGTTTCACATGATTTCAGAGGAGTACTCACCGGGCTCGTGTCCTCGGCTGAGGAGCCCTTTGCGCCTTCTGCGGTACCTGCTGTTAGGCAGTCTGTGTTACACTCCGGAGGCATTTGTATTGGCAGTGGTTTGCTCACTTTTGCCCACATCGTTTGATCACCATAATCTATAATCGCGTCGAAGCGATTTATAAAATCCTGGCCAACCAAAAATGGGAATGAGTCAACACGAGACACGTGTACCAGGTGGTATAGTGCCATTCTGCCAACCTGCATGTGAACCATTGCTATAGCTGTCAGGGTTGTCCTCTTCTCTGAGAGACCCTGCATTTCTATAGCACATTCTGTGAGAGGTATTATCCTGTTAACACCAGCAGCGGCTGTCCTCAGTTCCTCGAACAGTTTAGCTGACATAATTGTTATGTCTGCCCCACCGTCCAGAAGTGCTTCGTGTGTGAGGACTCCTTCGAGTGTTACTGGCAGGTACGCCTTCTTGGCGACCCCCCTTCTGATAAAGTTACACAGAAACCTCTTAGGTTTTCTCTGACGTTTCTTCACTCGTTCAGCCTTGTCTGTGTAATCTTGGTTTGTCTGAACCGTCAGCACAGCAGTAGCTGTTTCTGAGTGTTCAGCTTGCGATGACTCGTCATCGTTTGTGTGTGTGTTTACCCCCCCTTCTTCCGATGAGGGGTTGTTAGAGGCAACAACAGCAATGTCTTGGTGTGTTCCACCGACATCTGTAATGTTGTCATTCGCGCCCTCAGAATAATAAGTAATAGTGATTACATCACTGCATAGTGCTCCAAGTTGGTTTCTCGTCTCAGCGTGTTTCAAAGTTTCTAACAACCTTTGTAGTTTCTCTGTCTCTTCCGAGCTCAGAGGTGTAGGGCCTTGTTTCTGGAACCTTTGTGATTTTTTCGCCTCGGTTCGTTTCGTCCGAGGTGGGGGACGGTTAGGTACGTCTTTTGGGGGTTCCTTTTCGGACTTCCCCTGATAATATGGGATACCTCTGTTCCCATATATTTGCGTCCTACGCACTCCCCATTTACGATAATCACATTCATCCTCCGGCCTCCGGGTTCAATTGTCCCCCTCTTACAATGCTGTGATTGCTAGTATCACTCAGCCCTCT
>NC_056504.1:18681586-18699072 GCF_014905685.2 Nematolebias whitei
GGGTTCTTGCTCCTTGGGGAGCTCCAACAAATCCCTTTCTGAGTCGTTGGACCTGTCTATTGGTAAGACACCATAGGTTTGAGGTCCTTGGTCGACGTCATCGGTTGAGAAAAGAGCTATGGCCTGTGTTGGTTTTGTGAACCATACTGGCCCAGCTTCTTGACTCGGTACCAGGTTATCTGGGAGTCCTCCCAGAAATGGAATGCCTAGTTCAAAATCATGAAAATCAGTGGAAATCAACCATCCTAGCATAGTGTTTTTTGGGATCATCACCTCATCCGTGCCTGTGTTACACACAGCAACAGATGTGGTCCTGGAGTCAAGGCTCACTTTGTTCGTGGCTTCCACGGACAGTCCCAAGTTGAAAAACGCAGGAGAAGGTTGAAAATATGCCTGTTTATGGCTAATAGCTTGTCCAGCTATGATGTGGATTCGCACCATTAGGTTAATCACCTGAGGTGGTACTGTGGTGGTTTGGTTGCTAGCAACCTGACAGGCCTCTGGAATGGTCTGCCCAGCCTTAAGGTTTGCTGTGTCTAGCACAGGAGGATCCTTTGTGGCTGGTTTTAGGGACCACAGCACCTTGTTGATGGTGTCCACGTGGACACCCAACCTTACCAAAATGTCAGAGCCTATGTAGGTTGCATGTGGTAAGTTTTGGATCACGAGAAACGGGTGAACCAGTTCTCGTTGGTTCCAGTTCAGTTTTAGGTTAATGACTCCTTCTGCGGTCATTACCTGTGAACTGTTGGGAACTAATGGAAAGCGGAAAGCTTTTTTAATTAGTTCTAGACCCACGTGTTTGTGAACCAAGGTTTCATAGAAAGCTCGGTTAATTGCTGATTTATCTGTCCACAGAGACAGAACAGCATCGTTGGTGTGGGACCCTTGGATCTCTACACCTTTAACTACCAGTGGTAGGTAGTGTTTGGTGGACTCTGACTGCTCCAGCTCACAGAGGAGGCTGTCTTGTTGGGTCAGAGTTTGGACCACCGGTTGGGTCTCTTTGGTTTCACATGATTTCAGAGGAGTACTCACCGGGCTCGTGTCCTCGGCTGAGGAGCCCTTTGCGCCTTCTGCGGTACCTGCTGTTAGGCAGTCTGTGTTACACTCCGGAGGCATTTGTATTGGCAGTGGTTTGCTCACTTTTGCCCACATCGTTTGATCACCATAATCTATAATCGCGTCGAAGCGATTTATAAAATCCTGGCCAACCAAAAATGGGAATGAGTCAACACGAGACACGTGTACCAGGTGGTATAGTGCCATTCTGCCAACCTGCATGTGAACCATTGCTATAGCTGTCAGGGTTGTCCTCTTCTCTGAGAGACCCTGCATTTCTATAGCACATTCTGTGAGAGGTATTATCCTGTTAACACCAGCAGCGGCTGTCCTCAGTTCCTCGAACAGTTTAGCTGACATAATTGTTATGTCTGCCCCACCGTCCAGAAGTGCTTCGTGTGTGAGGACTCCTTCGAGTGTTACTGGCAGGTACGCCTTCTTGGCGACCCCCCTTCTGATAAAGTTACACAGAAACCTCTTAGGTTTTCTCTGACGTTTCTTCACTCGTTCAGCCTTGTCTGTGTAATCTTGGTTTGTCTGAACCGTCAGCACAGCAGTAGCTGTTTCTGAGTGTTCAGCTTGCGATGACTCGTCATCGTTTGTGTGTGTGTTTACCCCCCCTTCTTCCGATGAGGGGTTGTTAGAGGCAACAACAGCAATGTCTTGGTGTGTTCCACCGACATCTGTAATGTTGTCATTCGCGCCCTCAGAATAATAAGTAATAGTGATTACATCACTGCATAGTGCTCCAAGTTGGTTTCTCGTCTCAGCGTGTTTCAAAGTTTCTAACAACCTTTGTAGTTTCTCTGTCTCTTCCGAGCTCAGAGGTGTAGGGCCTTGTTTCTGGAACCTTTGTGATTTTTTCGCCTCGGTTCGTTTCGTCCGAGGTGGGGGACGGTTAGGTACGTCTTTTGGGGGTTCCTTTTCGGACTTCCCCTGATAATATGGGATACCTCTGTTCCCATATATTTGCGTCCTACGCACTCCCCATTTACGATAATCACATTCATCCTCCGGCCTCCGGGTTCAATTGTCCCCCTCTTACAATGCTGTGATTGCTAGTATCACTCAGCCCTCTGTGAACAGTAAACAGCCATCAGTGTGCTAATGATCCATTGTTAGGCTGATGGTCCTTCTTGAGCATGTGATCAGCTGGTTTTGGTTGTCAGCAGCAAAACTGGTTGATCCACTCTGAGAAGGTGCTATTTAAGAGACTGAGCTGAATACAGCAGCTCAGACTGAGGAAGTCTCTCGGATGAGGGACGAAACGTTTCTACATTTTTTTGTTGATTTGCTTTGTTTTGTTTTTTTGAATGTCCAGAGGACCAGATTTAACTTTTTTAGATTTTTCTACCTGGATTATTGAGCATGCATCAGGATATTTTGAACCACTTTGGCCAGGATTGCCTCAAACTAGTTAGAGAGTTTGAGAAAACAGCAAGGAAGAGGGCAGACTACAGGAACCATTTGCGATTCAACCTCAGATGTCGACAAAGTGGCATCATTCCCAAGAGCCTGGAACTAAAATCTTCGGTCAGCGGGCACCGGGCAAGCAAGATCCTTCAGAAGGCACAAACCCAGCTGCTGAATGAATGGGTGAGACAGACCAATTTTACTATTGAGGCCTTGAAGGCCAAAGAAGAGCACATTAAACAGAAAATAACAACGTGTCTAGATCAGACCACACTTCAGCAAGTGATGGACTGTACAGATCAGGCACGCTTAGCACAGCATGTCAAGTCCAAGACTCGACAACAAAATAAGTTTAACTTACTAATAGCTCATCAACACCATCACTATTCCAATAACAACACATTCAGTGTAGGACAACACTCCAGTAGTCAATTACATGCCAGGGAGACAGAAAAGTGGGTGAAGAATTTATCTGACAGACAGCTCACCCAGCCGGAGACAGAGATTCTTGCCAGGGGACTGAACTTTGCAGTTGCACCAAGTAGAATTCCTCTGGTGGAGATGATCACAGCTACTGAGTCAGCCATCCGCAACAACAAAATTAAAGAGGCTGAAGCAGAACAGCTCAGAATCAAAGTTTCAGCTTGCCTCAGCAATGCCAAACCACCACCTTCCAACATCAGTAGAGAGGAGGGGGATGCACTCACCACTCTTAGCAAGGACAAAAACATCATCATTCTCCCAGCAGACAAAGGAAGGTGCACAGTGATTTTGAACCAGAAAGACTATCATGAGAAAGTTATGACACTCCTTAGTGACTTAAACACTTATGAACCTCTGAAAAGAGATCCAGGAAGTGGTTACAAGAAAAAGTTAATAGATTGCCTGAAAATTTTGGAGCAGGACAAGGCTATTGACCGTTTTCTGTACCACAGACTGTACCCAGGGGAGGCCACACCTAGTCTGTATGGTTTACCTAAAATCCACAAACAAGGTGTACCTTTAAGACCAATTGTTAGCATGATTAACTCTGTCACTTACAATGTTTCCAAATATCTGGCATCTGTACTCATCCCTTTAGTTGGCAGCTCAGAACACCACATACACAACACCATGGACTTTGTGGACAAGGTGAGGGAGGTCATCATGGAGACTGATGAAACAATGGTCTCTTTTGATGTCACATCACTCTTTACATGCATTCCTGTTGATGATGCAGTAGAGGTGGTCAGTTTAAAATTAAAATCAGACACCACTCTGAGCAGCAGGACCACACTTTCCACAGAACAACTGTGTCAACTCTTGAAACTGTGCCTGCAGTCAACCTACTTCACATATGGGGAGCAATATTATAGGCAGAAACATGGGTGTGCTATGGGGTCTCCAGTTTCTCCTATTGTTGCCAACCTTTACATGGAGGAGGTAGAAAAGAGAACCTTGACATCCTTTTCAGGGACACCACCAAGTCATTGGTTCAGGTATGTTGACGACACCTGGGTTAAAATCAAATCTCAGGAAGTCCAACATTTTACTGACCACATCAACTCTGTGGATAAATACATCAAGTTCACACGAGAAGATGTAAAAAATGGCAGGTTGGCTTTCTTGGACTGTGAGGTTTCAGTCTCTGATAGAGGACATTTTCAAACTGAGGTGTACCGCAAACCCACCCACACAGACCAGTATTTGCAGTTTGACTCCCATCACCCTTTGGAGCACAAGTTAGGAGTCATCAGGACTCTGTATCACAGAGCAGACAGCATCCCCACTAGCTCAGGAGCCAGGCAGAAGGAGAAATCCCACACAAGACAGGCTCTAGAGCAATTTGGATATCCTAACTGGGCCTTCCTGAAAGCAGAGAAGAAACCCAAACAGGACTCCAGTCAGCCAAAAGGTGAAAAGGAGGAACCCAGACCCAGACCAGTGGTCATTCCATATGTTGAGGGAGTATCAGAGAAACTGAGACGTTTATTTTCTAAACATAACGTCCCAGTGGCTTTTAAACCCCAAAATACATTACGGCAAAGACTGGTTCATCCCAAAGATCCAGTCCCCCGGCACAAACAGAGCAATGTTGTGTATGCTGTTCAGTGTCAGGAGGGCTGTGATCAGTCTTACATCGGGGAAACAAAACAGCCACTGGCCAAAAGGATGGCCCAGCACAGAAGATCAACATCATCAGGCCAGGACTCTGCGGTCTACACTCATCTCCAGGCCAGCGGTCACTCTTTCAGTGATGAAGATGTTCACATCCTGGACAGAGAGGAACGATGGTTTGAGAGAGGAGTAAAGGAGGCCATCTTTGTGAAAAGAAATCGTCCATCATTAAACAGGGGTGGAGGCCTCCGGGTTCAACTGTCCCCCTCTTACAATGCTGTGATTGCTAGTATCACTCAGCCCTCTGTGAACAGTAAACAGCCATCAGTGTGCTAATGATCCATTGTTAGGCTGATGGTCCTTCTTGAGCATGTGATCAGCTGGTTTTGGTTGTCAGCAGCAAAACTGGTTGATCCACTCTGAAAAGGTGCTATTTAAGAGACTGAGCTGAATACAGCAGCTCAGACTGAGGAAGTCTCTCGGATGAGGGACGAAACGTTTCTACATTTTTTTGTTGATTTGCTTTGTTTTGTTTTTTTGATTGTCCAGAGGACCAGATTTAACTTTTTTAGATTTTTCTACCTGGATTATTGAGCATGCATCAGGATACCAGCCAGTAACGTTTCTAAACAGCCAACGCATCAGAGATGTGTGGTGACAAACTCACGTGTAGCCACATGGCTTATGGCACTTCAAAGTTTTAACCTAGACATCCGCTATGGTCAAAATAAGAAGTCACACTTGGGCACTGATTTGGCAATCTGCCAAGAATGTACACAGGATGTACCAGCCACCCAACAGCCGGTTGTGAGTAAACCCTCAGCTGCTGAGGACCCAAATCACCATTTCTTTGATAGCAATATCTGTAAAGATATGGCGACATTGTACGTGGATGGATGCTCGTTCCACCACGAGAAAATCTGCAAAGCAGGTGTTGGAGGAGTTCTCCTCCAAGACCTAGAACAGGTCACATTTGGCTATAAATTGGGCTCTCAGTCTTCTCAGTACGCTGAGATAGCTGGAATCCTAATAGGCCTACAGATGGAAGTGGAACGCTCCATCCAGACGCTGGTCATTCACACTGCACTGTGCAATCGAGCCAACCTGTTGAACCAACCTGTTCCCCTGCTCGCCTGTGGGGGCGCTGCACCAAGAACTACTGAAAGAAACAACACAAAAACCTCTGAAGACACTTCTTCTTTTTCTGGAAATAAAAACAAAAATGGAGTGGCATCAAGTTTTAGCAGTTTTAGGAGTTACATTTTGTCATTTTTCAAAAATGGACTCAGCATGAGCAGAAGATGAGGCAGAAGACCATGGAGAATATTGTTTTTCACACAAAACAGCTGAAGCTCCATATAAGGTAAGAGAAATGCGTGTTTGTTTGTCCTGTGCTGTACTCCATTTCTTGCTTGTGGAGCGGGGCCCGGTCTGTTTACATTCACACTGTACTCGAACCACGCTGGAGTTCTCTTCTACCAGACCGAGACCTAGGTTTTAGCCCGGGCCAGAGTTCACTTTTTTGTTCCATGACAGAGTTCGATGGCGCATTCACACCTTCCCAAATGAACCTGACTTTCTAGGAAAACGAATTAGAGTTCAATTAAAGTGGACTAAACAGGGCTGGTGTGAATGCACCCTCAGGTGTTGCTGAGGGGGGACGATAACAAGCCACTACAATTAAGATCTGGTCTCCATTCAAAGTGATGTTTACAGCTAAGGCCTGTTGAGGTATTCAGACTATGAGAAACAACCTTCAAAAGCTTAGCTCAAAAACTGCCTCAACTCGAGACCGTTCAGTGGAAGGAAGACAGAGTCAAAAACACAGCCTGAGAAGTGGTTCTGAATTCAGACAAAGATTTATTTTACCTTCAAAGCGCTGGAAAGGGAGACAGTCTCACATGCACCTTACATCCATCAAAAACAAGTCTAAGTTACAAATGTCTTTGCTTTGTTTAAATATAGCGTTATCAGTTACATTGGGATTTCCTTATTGTGATGTTGTTCTCTGGGTCAGTTGATGCTCCTGGGTGTGGTCTGGCATGGCCTCGTTTTTTCACCCATTGTCCCAGCTGACAGTGGTCTGTTCCAGCAAGATAGCAACAGTCTCTGGTTCTCTTGTACAAGGAGTTACGCACATCATGAACTTCTATGATGTACATCATGATTTTACAGTTTTTACCATACACAGAGAAATATTTCATGTCTGAGCATAGCAAAAAAGATGACATTATACAACAGGCCTCAAACTGGTTTGGAATTGTTTTAGCAGACACAAGATTAGAAACTAGAGAATCTCTGATGTAAATAGTGACCCCCCCCCCTGCCTTTTTTTTTGACGATCACAGTGATAGATGTTAAATCCATTGATTACCAAGTCATTATTCAGTACAGCTTTGTTGAGCCAGGTTTCAGAGATGAAGATTACATCTGTCCCAGCTGAACTGACCAGAATTTTCAAGGCATCAAGTTTTCTCAGAAGGCTATGTGCGTTTACATGCAGAAAATGAAGTCCTGACATGTTTTTAAAGTCATTTGGTGTACTGTAATTAGTGGGGGGTCCAGGGTTGGGCTGAATCCCTGAGAGCAGTAACAACATTATTATCAGACATTTTCTTGAGTTTTTCGTGACTGATGTGTAATTACAAGAGTTAATAGTGTGACAATTATCCCCCATAATTGAACCATGAGAAACATTAATGAAGATGCGATCATTCCGAACCCAAAAACAGTGAAAGTTGCAGTGATGGGCAAATTCAGGTGTATTAACAACATTCAGTGACTCCAGATAGTCTGAGATCTGAAAATAACAACAATAATATGAATGGGGCAGAAAAGTCTCAGACCATAAAGTGTCACAAATCAAATGGACAAACAAATTCGACGAGGTGGCCCAACTACAGTTTGAGTTGGGCTGAGGGGGGCTCCGGCCCCCCAGCAAAGATGGATAGATTCTTCCATGAGAAACAGAAGCTGGGTCCAGAATCAACATGCAGAAACAGATAATTCACGGCAAATAGCAGAGTGAGCAGCCAGAAAATCCTCTTGAAATGAAAGACATGGTCCTAGCTCATTTCAAGCCAACAGGGGACAACAGCGTGATACGGAATAAAAATAATTATTATCCAGGTGAGTTTGGATGGAGGCCTGCAACAACTCCGATACAAACTCTGAACTTCTCTCGAGCACCACGCAACGCTGCTCCTCCGCTTCTCTGCACGTCACCTCTGTGCCCCACAGCACGAGAGGCACCCCCGGTGAAGAATGACGAGACTGACCGAGGCTGAAGTCGTCACTGGTCCAGTCCGGTTCTGCTCCAGTCCGGCTCCGGCGCTCCACGGCATGAGAGGCAAAGAGGCTGGAGTGGTTGAAGTTTTCCCTGGCCGGGTTTGCTCCGATCCGGTTCCGGCGGCGCTTCAAAGCATTATAACGTCTCCTCCAGGCGAACACAGTGATTCCCACGGAGGTGGACAGTCCTTCGTTTAAAGGTAACAGGCTGCTCACTGAGGCTGAGACTGGCTCTATTAAAGACAAAGTTCCCCACAGCCAACTTGGTTTGGTTCTGGTCCAGTTTGGGGGACACAGGTACACTTCCCCCACACCAATGAAGAAACCACGAGGACCAGTCCAGCAGAAAACCATAGAAAAAGCCAGCAAAATACCACCCAGCGATTGTTGTCGGAACAAAGTAGAACCTCAAAGTCCGGATGAGAAGTTCGTTGGGGTCCAGAGAGAGAAAAAAAAAAAACACCAGACCTTCGTGCGACGACTCCCCAGCTGGTGATAAAAGACTACAGAGAAGCTGGGGGGAGCTGCCGTCCATCAGCTTGTCGGAACCGGAAGTGCTTGCCGAACTGCCGGCTTAATGGAGACAATTTAACCATCATCATTGGGAATATTTAAAAAAATACTGTTTCATGTTGCCTTTTCTTTTTCAACAAAATTTTTAATGAAGTTGATTAGATTCTTCTCACTGAAAATGATAGTTTTGTCAAGTTTTTATTATTAATAGTACAAAGTATGGGTAAGTTTCTTTACCTAAATGTTTTAAGTACTGTTGGGTCATGGTTGTGGGTTACTGTCAGCTATGACCTGCTGTCAATCACAGAACAACAGTGGTATATGCACTGTATTATATTTCACTAATTATATACAGTATTGATGTTACAATCACAACAAAGCTGTTTAAAACAGCTGATGGCTGTTGTTCAGCTGTAGAGAATATTTATAGGTAAAATTGTAGTCTTTGCTCTGACACTGAGGTGTGTGAAGTCACTGATCGTTTTGCTTCTTGATTTCTCCTATAGGTCTGTTAGGCAATTAAACTTGGAAGATAAATCAATGAAGAAGAAACTCAAATGGCTCTAAACCGTGTTCATGTAAAAAAAAAAAAAAGATAGTTCACATGTCAGAATTTGTTGTCATTACTATAAACTTCAGCAGATCTGTTGATGTTGTTTGTTGCTCACTGAAAGCTCCCTGTGATGAGCCTGTGTGTATCTACATACACTGTAGGCAACTGATGTTCAAGGCAAATGTTTTGTGGTAGGCCTAAATGTTTGACCATCAAATTTAAACAGTTGCCATAACTGACTTCAAACAGTCAAACTGTCTGGAATAAATTCAAGTTCAAGCATCTTTATTGTCATTCACATCACATTGTAGATGAGGTAGAATGAAATTGTGTACTCAAGGATTTAGCTACATCCATCCATCCACTCATCCATTATCTTTCAACTTGTCTGCTGGCCTCCTTAGATAGAGAACTTTACTAATTGGCTTTTCTATGTACTGTGTGTGAATGTTCCTGTAAAGTGCCCTGAGACAACTTTGCTGTGATTTGGCGCTATTTAAATAAACTGAATTAAATTGAATTGAATCTTTACCTGCTTCACTGTGCGAGAGGCGGGGGACACCCTGGACAGGTCTCCAGTCCATCACAGGGACATATAAAGACAAACAAACACTCTCTCACTCACACCTAGGGACAATTTAGAGTTACCAATTAGCCTAACGTGCATGTTTTTGGTCTGTGGGAGGAAACCAGAGTACCCGGAGAAAACCCACGCATGCACAGAGAAAACATGCAAACTACACCCAGAAAGGCACACGGACCAAGATTTGAACCGGTGACATTCTCGCTGAGAGGCAGCAGTTCTACCAGTTGTGCCATTGTGCAGCCCCAGTTACGTCCAAAAAATAGCAAAAAAATATATATATATACGCTAGATGAACGTTAGACAATGCACGACAAAGAATGATACCCCAGATACAAGTGGCTGAAGAGTTTCTTATGAGTGGCAGTGTTCAACGATAGAGATTCTGTTATCGATGCCACTGGAGTCAGCTAAGGTTGTTTAGCTTAGGCTTTCTCTTTCACGTCTTACTCTGGCACATCCTGATGGATGAGCTGGACTTTGTCACTGGTGTGAGGGATGTCTGGATTGCTTTCCTGGGTCTATTACCACCGTTAAACAACCTTTGATAAGAAGAATAAAATGGATGACCTATGGTTGGATAGAATCAATAAATATAATGCTTAAAAATCTTACACAGTTTTTTTCTCACAATATCCTTTTTTAATATTAAAAACAACACATGTATGACTCCTTTAAAATAATTTTATTTTTTCGAAACTGTACAAAAGCAACAACAACAAAAAATGCCTTGTCTGTGATTACTTGTGTTTGTCCTTGTCAATAATCATTTTTTGATTTTTCAGTTTTTTACTTGAATGCTACAGTTTTTTTTTTAATAAGCCATTGATTAAAAACTTCCAAAACCCATCTTTTTATTACTCTTGCTTATTAAGTTCCGCTTTCTGAAAACTACTACAGTGTATATCTCCATGGAAACAAAAACTTATCTTTTCACCTCTGGCTTCTTTGATGAGTGTTGTAAAAGCACCACTCTTGGAGCTCCAGTGTGGTAATGTCAAACTATGGAGAACATGTAAAAATAACCTGCTGATAGGATTCCTCACCAGTATGTGAACTCCTTCGACAAGGGATGATATTTGCAGTAAAAAGTGTTCATTTATATTCAACAGTTCTGTCAGTGGCTTAAATACCTGCATCTGAAGCTCCTTTGCCATTTCATTTCTTCCCCTTCTGACAGCGTTGGCAGAGTTTATCCTTTTTGTTGAAACCAAATAGTAACATTTTTGACATGAAAACTGCAGTGATATGCACAGTGTGCTCATAATGGTTTTTTTTAATAACTTGTGCCTTTTGAAAATTGATTTATTCTGGGTTGATTGCATTACTGTTTAAATTATTGTGAGGAATTCAATACTTTCCGAATTTTCATAGTTACTTTTACTATTTGAACCCTGAATTTATAAATAAGAAGTGGTGGGGTGGAAGTACGCACTTGAAAAAAGAATGAAAGTCAGCTGTAGTAAGACAGAATACATGACTGAGAGGGAGGCCAGTAGAACAGTGAAGCTACAAGGAGCAGAGGTCACAAAGGTGCAGGACTTTAAGTACTTAGCGTCCACTGTCCAGGAAAATGGGGAATGTGGTAAAGAGGTGAAAACGAGAGTCCAGGCAGGATGGAGTGGATGGAGAAAAGTTTCAGGAGTGATTTGTGACAAAAGAGTGCCAGCAAAAGTAAAAAAAAAAAAAAAAGGAGTGACAAGTATGGATAAGATTAGGAATGAGATCATCAGAGGTACATCACAGGTTGAACAACTAGGAGATAAAGTTAGAGAGACCAGACTGAGATGGTTTGGACATGTCCATAGGAGGAACAGTGGGTATAAAATGTGTGTGTGTTTTAAATCATATATATCACATGTGTCAAACTCAAGGCCCGCGGGCCAGATGTGGCCCGCCATGTCATTTTATGTGGCCCGCGAGAGCTTAAAAGTTTTGAGTGTCTAAAAATAAATACCAAAAAATAAATTAAGAGCGTGCTTTGACCAAAAACTACATTTCCCACAATGCCTTTCTACCTCGGTAGACGCGGCAGTGTTTCCACATCCATGCCAACGAGTGGAATTGAGATATAAATAATGATCCCAAAATGTCCAGAAAGAGAAAAGTTGATGCAGACAGAAGACTGTTTCAAGAAAGATGGAAAGGCGAATACTTGTTTGTGCTTCTAGGAGAAAGACCAGTATGTCTTTTGTGTTACGAGGCGGTGTCGGTTGTCAAAGAGTACAATCTGCGTCGACATTTTGACACCAAACATGGAGCTAAGTACGCTAAAGCTAGCCTTCAAGAAAAGCAACAAATTGCCCAAGAATTAAAAGGCAAACTGTGGTCGCAGCAGAGTTTGTTCACGAAATCCACAGCCAAAAACGAGGCCGTAGTGAAAGCTAGCTTCATTGTGGCTGAAGAAATCGCCCACGCTTCCAAGTCTTTTTCAGAGGGAGCGTTTTTGAAGCAGTGCATGCTGAAGGTCTGTGAGCAGGTGTGTCCCGACCAGTTACAGACTTTTAAAAATGTCAGTTTATCAAGAAACACCATCGCGAACCGAGTGAAGGAACTAGCAGAAAATCTTCCAACACAGCTGACCGAGGAGACACGCAGCTACACAGCTTTTTGCTGTTGATGAAAGCACAGATAACACAGACACAGCACAGTTATCAATTTTTATTAGAGGCGTAAAGTTGGACCTCTCTATCACTGAGGAGCTGTTGGATGTGGCTGCAATGCATGGGACCACGACGGGACAGGACATTTTTGATGCGGTGGAGAAGTCCGTAAGAAAAATGCATTGCAGTGGGAAAACTTGGTGGGATTAACTACAGATGGTGCACCGGCAATGTGTGGAGGAAAAGTGGGCTTGGTTGGACTAATGAAGAGGAAAATGCAAAAAATGAACTGTCACACGCCTCTGATAACGTATCATTGCATTATCCATCAAGAAGCTTTGTGTGGGAAGGTGCTGGGGATGGAGGACATTGTGACCACAGTCATGAAAACAGTGAACTTCATTAGGGCGCGTGGCCTGAATCACCGTCAGTTCCAGCAGTTTTTGCTGGAGATGGGCTCGGAACACGGGGATGTGCCGTACTATACAGAAGTGCGGTGGCTGAGTAGGAGCAAAGTCCTCAAGCGATTTTTTGAGCTCAGAGAAGACATTGCTCTTTTTATGCAGAGTAAAGGAAAACTCATGTCTGAACTATCAGATCCAAAGTGGCTGTGTGCCTTTGCTGTGTTGTGTGGCATAACCGACCATCTCGCCCAGCTGAATCAGAAGCTGCAGGGACGCAAACAAGTCATCACGCAGATGTCCGACATGATCACGGCTTTCCAGCGTAAATTGGACTTATGGATGCGGCAAGTGAAACAGGACAATCTTGTCCACTTTCCTGTTTGTCAGAGCATGTCAGCCTCGTTTCCCGAGACTTTTTCATGTGCTCAGTTAGCTACCAAATTGAGCTGGTTAAAGACTGAGTTTGATTGGCGCTTCTCTGACTTCAGAGCACAACAGTCTGGCTTTGACATCTTTGCCAATCCTTTCACCACCGATGTCTGCACTGCACCCCAACACCTTCAGATGGAGCTAATTGAACTTCAAAGCGACAGTGGCCTGAGAGCAAAGTTCCAGGATGCTGCAATCCAGGACTTTTACCGTCTGATGCCCCCTGGTTTGATGCCACAGCTTCGACTTCATGCTGCCCGTGTTCTGTCCATGTTTGGAAGCACCTATCTGTGCAAACAGTTTTTTTCCATAATCAATCTGAACAAAAACAAGCACAGATCACGCCTCACGGATGACATCCTCCATGCTGTTCTACGCATTGCCTCAGCACAGGACCTAAAGCCAGACATTGACACACTGGCAACGGGAAAACGGTGTCAGACATCTGGTCAGAAAAACACGTTAGCATTTTTTTTGAAAACTAAAATATAATAAAATGTAATTCAACCAAGAAGAAGAACAGTTAAACTGTGTGCAATTTAATGATTGTGCTTGCATTTTGTTTTGTGTTTATCATTTTCAGAACATGATCAATCGATAGTAGAGAGAGAATCCACTTGGTGTGTTAAAGGACAGGCAGCATCTCCTCATCAAAGACTAACCAAAAAACTTGAGTAATATAGTTGTGAACTGAGTCAACCTTTATTTAGTTTTTTTTAGTTGATTACATATTATTTATGTATAGCTGCTGTTGTAATTATTTAATGTTTGCAGGTCTTATGTGTGTATGCAGGCAGATTGTTGTCATCAAACCATCAGTTGGATGCAAGGCTGTGTGTAGCCTTTTTTTGTAAAATGCTACATTTGTCATACATGTTCTTTGCAGCTCAGTTTTAGGATGTCTTCAAAGCTATTTGACTATTTGTTATTTTTCTTTATTCACTTGGACAGTTTGATCCTTCATTAATAGAGTTATGTTGGTTTTCATAAGCTGACAAAATTTAAAAGGATTTATGTTAGAGCAACAAGCAAACATATGTTTTCTATGCAACTGTAATTGTCACTTGAATAAGTTATAATAAATAATGAGTTATTTAACATTAAGGAGTAGTTACATTTTATTTTACATTACATTCAATTACATTTAGTTACATTTATAAGTTACATCTGGCCCTTTAAGGACAGCCATTATGCTGATGTGGCCCTCGGTGAAAATGAGTTTGACACCCCTGATATACAGGTCCTTCTCAAAAAATTAGCATATTGTGATAAAGGTCATTATTTTCCATAATGTAATGATAAAAATGAAACTTTCATATATTTCAGATTCATTGTACACCAACTGAAATATTTCAGGTCTTTAATTGTTTTAATACTGATGATTATGGCATACAGCTCATGAAAACCCAAAATGCCTGTCTCAAAAAATTTGCATATCATGAAAAGGTTCTCTAAACAAGCTATTAACCTAACCATCTGAATCAACGACGTAACTCTAAACACCTGCAAAATATTCCTGAGGCTTTTAAAAACTCCCAGCCTTGTTCATTACTCAAAACCGCAATCATGGGTAAGACTGCCGACCTGACTGCTGTCCAGAAGGCCATCATTGACACCCTCAAGCAAGAGGGTAAGACACAGAAAGAAATTGCTGAACGAATAGGCTGTTCCCAGAGTGCTGTATCAAGGCACCTCAGTGGGAAGTCTGTGGGAAGGGAAAAGTGTGGCAGAAAACGCTGCACAACGAGAAGAGGTGACCGGACCCTGAGGAGGATTGTGGAGAAGGGCCGATTCCAGACCTTGGGGGACCTGCGGAAGCAGTGGACTGAGTCTGGAGTAGAAACATCCAGAGCAACCGTGCACAGGCGTGTGCAGGAAATGGGCTACAGGTGCCGCATTCCCCAGGTCAAGCCACTTTTGAACAAGAAACTGCGTCAGAAGCATCTAGCCTGGGACTGCTGCTGAGTGGTCCAAAGTTATGTTCTCTGATTACAGTAAATTTTGCATTTCCTTTGGAAATCAAGGTCCCAGAGTCTGGAGGAAGAGAGGAGACACAGAATTCACATTGCTTGAGGTCCAGTGTCAAGTTTCCACAGTCACTGGGGTGTCATGTCATCTGCTGGTGTTGGTCCACTGTGTTTTATCAAGCGCAGGGTCAATGCAGCTATCAGGAGATTTTGGAGCACTTCATGCTTCCATCTGCTGAAAAGCTTTATGGAGATGAAGATTTCATTTTTCAGCACCACCTGGCACCTGCTCACAGTGCCAAAACCACTGGTAAATGGTTTACTGACCATGGTATTACTGTGCTCAATTGGCCTGCCAACTCTCCTGACCTGAACCTGTGGGATATTGTGAAGAGAAAGTTGAGAGACGCAAGACCCAACACTCTGGATGAGCTTAAGGCCACTATCGAAGCATCCTGGGCCTCCATAACACCTCAGCAGTGCCACAGGCTGATTGCCTCCATGCCACGCCGCATTGAAGCAGTCATTCATGCAAAAGGATTCCCGACCAAGTATTGAGTGCATAACTGAACATGATTATTTCAAGGTTGGCATTTTTTGTATAAAAACACTTGACTTTCATTGGTGGGATGAAATATGCTAATTTTTTGGGACAGGCATTTTGGGTTTTCATGAGCTGTATGCCATAATCATCAGTATTAAACAATTAAAGACCTGAAATATTTCAGTTGGTGTGCAGTGAATCTGAAATATATGAAAGTTTAATTTTTATCATTACATTATTGAAAATAATGACCTTTATCACAATATGCTAATTTTTTTAGAAGGACCTGTATATTGTAATTGTAGTGAGTTTCTTTCAGGTGCTCTCTTCTTCAGGGGTCACCAGTGAGTGAAGTCACATGAAAGATTTGGCAATTTGTTTTACACTGGATGCTTTTCATGATGCAATCTGGGCTCAAATCCACAACCTCAGGATTACAAAACATGGCACTGACCACCAAGGTACTATAGCTCCCCGTTGAATCATATATAATATGACTGTAAGGATCTGTGTGTTCTAGTGTGTCTCCCTCTTGTGTTCTTTTGTGCTCTTCAGTGTTTCTTCCTCATGTTATCAGCTTCTGCCTCTGCCACCTGTTTTCCTTCCCCAGGTGTTTGTGTTTATCCCCTCGTTAGCATGTGTATAGAAGTCTGCATCACTGTGTTCCTTGTTGTCTGGGCATTTCCCTGTCTAGCTCCATGTTCTGTCTGCCCTCCATGTTCCTAGCGTCATATAAGTTTGCTGCCCCATCAGCCTTTTGTTTTTGTTAATAAATTATTTTTTGTAAGTCTCAGAGTCTCCGTGGTCTGCCTGCACTTGGGTTCGACATCTAACCACCAGATCGTCTTCAGCTGATCCAAAATGCTGCTGCCAGAGTCTTAACTGGACTTAGTAGGAGAGATCACATCTCTCCAGTTTTAGCTTCTCTCCATTGGCTCCCTGTCAAGTCCAGAATTGAATTCAAAATCTTACTTCTAACCTACAAAGCTCTCAATAACCTAGCCCCATCTTATATTACAGATCTTATTGTTCCATATTTTCCTAACAGAGAACTTTGCTCTCAGACTACAGGTTTACTTGCGGTTCTTAGATTTTTCAAAACCAGAATGGGAGGCAGAGCTTTCAGTTATCAGGCTCCTCTCTTGTGGAACCAACTTCCATATTATGTCTGTGAGGCTGACACATTGTCCAGTTTTAAGACTGGACTTAAGACTTTCCTTTTTGCTAAATCCTATAGTTAGGTTTGGCTTGGGTTTCCTGAGCTATCCCTTATAGTTATGCTGCTATAGGCTTAGACTGCTTGAGGACAAACTGACCACACTTTTCACTCTGCTACTGTCTTTATTTACTCTGCTCATTCTGTTTTGTATTTGTAATTATTGTTTCTATCCTTAACATGTTTTTTTGTCTTTCAGGTACACCTGGACCTATATCTGGAACTGCCATTCTGTGTTCGTTTGTCTCTCCTTCCGGTCCTCTCAAACCTAGCCGTTTAAAGCAGATGGCCGCTTGTCCTGAGCCTAGTTCTTCTGGAAGTTTCTTCCTTTTAAAAGGGAGTTTTTCCTTTCCACTGTTGTCATTGTGCTTGCTCAGGATGGGAGACTGCAACAACATGAAGGTTCAACATGTCTGCTGGCCTCCTTAGATAGAGAGCTTTACTAATTGGCCTTTCTATGTATGTGAATATTCCTGTAAAGTGCCCTGAGACAACTTTGCTGTGATTTGGCACTATATAAATAAACTGAATTGAATTGAATAGATACCGGCAATGGCAAATCTATTGTGTTCTGTAAATTTTCCAGGATTGATGATGCAGTTGATGTCGATGGTTGTTTTGACGTGGATCATGACCAGTCTTTCAAAGCATTTAGCAACTATCAGGCCAAGTACTACTAGCTGGTAGTCATTCAGACCAGTTGCTGCAGAGCTTCTAGGGACTGGGATGATGGTGGTGGTCTTCAGGAAGGTGGGAACAGTATCCAGGGTGAGAGAGGAGTTAAAGATGTTGGCCAGCACCTTGCAGAGCTGAG
>NC_056504.1:18699172-18719479 GCF_014905685.2 Nematolebias whitei
GGGGGACAGAAAGATGGAGATGTGGTCAGAGAAGCTGACGTGGGGGCAGGGACTTGTGTCCATGCTACTCTCAAAATTTCTTAGTCTTCCTGTTCACATTGAGCTTGGAGTGTCACACAGAGGACAGATTTGCCTCTGGCATGCTTACAGCATCAGCCCAGAATCTGCTCATTATACTTTCTGTACAACAATAGGATGAACTCAAATGAGATTGGCAGGCAACAGGAGCTATAACCCACAGAGCCAGGACCAGGCAACTGTCTGATCTTTGGCTTTAATGTAGAACAAGTGATTTTTAGCTAGAAAATGATTATGGATTTGCTTTACCTTATTTCTTTACATTGTTTAAGAGCTGTTCAGTTTTTTAGGTAAAAGCAAAAAGTTTGTGTGTAAGCCTGTATAAGTGAAAACACAATTTAAAAGATTAGCTATCCTTGCTTTGTATGTCTCAGCAATCGTGACAGCAATAATCAGTGTTCTTCAGATGTGAACACTACCAGGCACAAAGATGCAATACACACTTCAAATCTGACTCCTGAGAAACTCAAAATCTGTGAATCTTTTTCACTGATATCTCCATGATTGTGACATACTGAGTTGTGTTATCAAGGAAGATTTATGTTAGCATTTGAATATGATTGCTTCAAAATACGTATTTGAATAAAAATGCCTTCCTTGGATGATTCACAAACATGTCACTGCCCCCCCCCCCCCCCCCAATTGAGATTGAAGAAAAAAAATATCACCCACACAAAATTCCAAATAAATGGTTTAAAGCCTTCACACTTCTGATCAAATGTTGGATTGTCATCAAGTGGTGTTGGTATTTCTGCAGTTTTTTTTTTTTTTTCCAACAAAATGTTTGTGAGATATAAATCACAGGCTGCCATATTGCTGTTGCCAAGTGATATAAATCATTGCCCACACACACACAGTCATACAAAGTGTGATTTACAGACCAGTGTTCTTGTATTGTAAATAAAGGACATACACATTTGGACACAAAGAATACAACAACATTTCTTGGTGAATTTAAATATTTGAAGTTGAAATTCTGATGATTTTGCTGCTTTGGCTTGTTAAATCAGATAGCAAAGAAGTCAGTTTCCTGAAAACACACTCTACACCAGGTTGTGGTGATTCTTGGCAGTTGTTAAACTGTACGCTCACACATATTTAAGTTTCACAGATTTTTGTTTTACCGTGATGATGGAATTTGACGATGCAACCATGAATTGACCTCTCAGTAGCATACTCATTAAACTTTTCTTCACTTACATGTGAGGTGTGACCCAACAGACTAATCACTTACATCATATTTAATTACATAAATATATCATTACTCTAAAGACCTGCATGTGTTCTTCCATCCTTCCATCCATCCATCCATCCATTATCTTTTACCCGCTTCTTCCATATTGGGTCACGGGAGACGCCGGTGCCCATGTCCAGCAATCACTGTGAGAGGGGCGGGGTACACCCTGGACGGGTCTCCAGTCCATCACAGGTACACATAGAGACAAAACAATCTTTCACTCTCTCACTCACACCTAGGGACAATTTAGAGTTACCAATCAGTCTAACATGCATGCTGTTGGTCTGTGGGAGGAAACCGGAGCACCCGGAGGAAACCTACGCATGCACGGAGAGAACATGAAAACTCCACCCAGAAAGGCACCCGGACCGGGATTTGAACCAGTGACCTGCTCGCTGAGAGGCAGCAGCTCTACCAGTTGCGCCACCATGCTGCCCCACATGTGTTCTTGTACACAATGGTTTTTGTTTTGATCAGTTTTACATTTTTTTGTCCCTTGTGTTGGCTTCAAATACTTGGGTGACTTTAAGTACCTTGAAAGTGTAGTGGTTAGCTCTGTCTCCAGGAACATCATGTACAAAACATGCATAGGTTTCCTATTGAAACATGGCGTATGCTTAAATCTAGAAAACAGCGTACACACAAATAAATCCAAAAGTATGAAGCTGTGCTCCAAGCACACTTCCTTTGTACATCCCAATCAATGTGAAACTGAACACACGAGGGAATACCCAACTCCTCCCTTGATACGCTCCCATTTAAGTAATTAAATCAATTTAAATGTCCTGCACCTGAGGAATCTCCTCTCTGCACTATCAAAAAGCATGTCTAATCATGGGAAAAAGAGGAGCATCACAGAAATTGAGTTAGAGAGGTGTTTAAATTAGGCCAAGGCATGTAAAACCATTCTGTTTGGCCCGCTGTCCTCTGGTATAAGCTCCAATTCCTCCCAATTGTCTCACTCACTCCAAGAGGAGTGAGTGAGACAATTTCTGCAAGGCTGTAATGATTTCTCTTGGAAGCCGAAAATGATTGATAAGCGAGTTGTCATTGTGGACCAGAAAATCTTCTGTCTCTATATACATACTCTCTGTATTTTGTGCCATTTGCTATATCCTTCAATAAGGCTAAAGCCATTGTTGACAAAAGTATTTTCTGCACCACTTTGCACATGCTTTTAAATCCACTCATTTAACTGCATACGTGTGAATGTATTATTGTTTGTCATGTATGTCCGGTGTACAATAATAGTTGTTGCATCATTATCAATTTCCCAGTATCACCTCCATGTGTTGCCAATGGACCAATAACCATAGAAACGTGCATACCCCAGCCAGGAAGTTTGCGTGGGGCTGCATGCATTTCCACTGTCATTTCGCTCTTGATACATCTGAAGTTTTATGTGAAAAAGGGCATACGCCATATTTTTGCGTGTACACACCCTTTGTACACGAGAACCCAGGTGTTATAGGTAAATAGCTGAAAAAACACAAAAAACAATTGTTAAGGTTAACCTTAGTGGATTGAACTCGTTTGTTTTTTTTGTTGTTGTTTTATTTCAATAACCCTTTGGTAGACGTTTAGGTTATAAATGCCTGTTTTAGTTAAAAAAAATTGTAATACTAAATTGACTTTAAGTTCAAGTATAGGTATCCTTAGTTATTTGTTTCTTGTGCCTTTGTGTTGGTCTTGTGTTGGACTGTCACGTTGTCCAGGATGTCCCTCCTGTCTTGCTAGTTGGCTGCTGAAGAAAAGAACCAGCTCCCAGTAAGCCTAAACAGGAATAAGCAGTTGCATAAAAAAAATGGATGTACAGATTACCCAATCTAGTTTATCTAGTTGTTCACAAAGAAGAAGAAAGGCATTGCTTTTCAAATTACATGCTACACTGAACAAAAACTCCAGTCAGCAGATAAACACAAATGGCAGGAATGTGGTGTGCTGAATATATCTAACCATCAAGGGATCTTCTTATACAGCTCGAGGTGTGATTGCTAACAAGACTAGATGTGCAACTTTATTTTCATACATTGTAAGAATTGTTGAATATGCTCTATAGCAATTAGGTCTTCAATGTTCTATTGTCTTCTCAGTGCATCTCAATTTCTGAAAAATGGGCTCTCATTTTCTTTTTCTTCCTGCTAACCTTCTGACTTAAATACAGTATTTACTTTCACATTAACACACTGTATGTTGCAGTTACCATTTGCTTTTTTTATCCCTCTATTTTCTTAAATCAACTATTTTCAGGGAGAGTTGTATGTTGGCTGTTGTTTGCCTGAGATCTGTCCTCCAGAACGTCTCCCTCCTCTTCCCGTTTCCTGCCGGAGCAGAATATGGGCTCTCTCTTATTTTTACTGTGTGCGTTCCGGTAAGTGTTTGCTTGGATCTGATAACTCCCAGGCTTACAAATAATAAATTTATGAACAAATTTGACTGCCTTGAATGAAAAAAAAACCTATATTGGATATGTAATCTTAAAATAATTACATACATAAACACTAATTTTAAACATAGCCATTTATGAGCTTCCTAATATCACATAAGAGCTGTGCCTTCAAGTAAGCATTTCAACTTCTACCCTTGAAAAATTCTCCGCCCCTAAATGTTCAGTCATGGGCAATTTACCTAAACACAAAATTATAATTAAACAGCAGAACTTTAGTTTTAAATCAGTTTTACAATTTAAGTGGGTCATTAATAAAATTGTAATGACTGATTAAATATACAAAGAGAGACATATTTGATAGGTAATCACATTAGCTTATATTTGTCACGTATCAAAACACTGGCGCCAATTTGTCAAAATAACAGCAATCAAAATGTCAAAAAGACGGTCCAATTTACTTTCATTTTAAAAAAAAAAGTCTTCTCATTGTATAACTAAACAATTGAGAATTGGAGCACATGAAGGCAGTGGCAATAGAGATACTGGAGCAGGTGCGAGGGGTATGGGTGAGTGATGATCGAACCAGGCTATCGTACCCAGGCAGTAGCCCACAGACAGCCGCTGTAATCAGCCTGAGGAGGTGCCTGGAGGCAGAGGCGGACTGGCCATCGGGAGCGCCGGGACACTTCCCGGTGGCCTGGTTGCCGAGGAACGGAGCTAAAGGTTTAATTTTGGAAGTGGGTGGGGTGTCAGCTTCACTCAGCTGACTAAAGGCTCGGTTCGGGTCGCACGGACTTTATTATTTTAAATAAACAACTCACTTTTGCCTGGGCTCAGGTCTCACGCTGCACTGCAGCGACGGAGAAAGCCTGGCACATCCCCCGGCCGGGCCGGCCCCATCCCTTCCTTTTCTGTGTGTCACTCACAGAGCAGAGACACACACACACACATTGCGCCCGCCCAGCTCCCTCCCCGCCCTAGGACTCGCGCTCCCGACGGTGTTGGCGCGCGGTGCGTGCGTCTCTGAGTTGTAGAATGGAGCAACAGAGAGCCAAAGAAGAGGAAAGGTGGAGCAGAGAGAGAGAGGATAAAAAAGAGAAAAGCTCTGGCCGCGGATGCTGCTAAGTGCTATAAATTAATGTTTGTTCGTAATGGAGCAGGTAAGAGAAACACTTGTGTTGAAAAAATTGAACTCTGGCACAGTTTATCAGCACAGCTTAATATCCACATGCTAGCTTCACTTTGAGGGACCTAAGTGGGCCAAACTGACTTAATATAACAAATGTTTTTAAGTTTTTACAAAGAATATTGCAAATTTTATAATATGGGTTAGGATCTGAAAAAAGTTTAATGTTGAAATGTCTAGGAATTCAGATTTTTTTGTATCTAAAAAAGTTAAGTCAGGTCCTCTGGACAAATAAAAAAAAAAACTTGTTGAAACTTTTGTCTTTAATCCAAAAGACTGTCAGTTTGAGAAGCTGCAACAAACTTAGTTTCAAATAGTCTCTTTTCATAGTGGATCAACCAGTTTGTTGCTGACATCCAGAACTAGCTGTTAACATGATAAAGGAGGACCATCATCAGCCTAACAATGGATCGTTAGTGCTCTAGGCTGTTTGCTATTCACAGGGGGCTGAGAGATACCAGCAATAACAGCATTGTAAGAGGGCTACAGTTGGACACAGAGGCCTCTGTCCCTGTTTAATGATGGATGAGTTCTCATCACAAAGATGGCTTCCTTTACTCCTCTCTCAAACCATAGTTCCTCTCTATCAAGGATGAGCACATCTTCATCCCTGAAAGTGACTGCTGGCCTGCAGATGAGTGTAAACCACAGAGTTCTCCTGGCCTGATGATGTTGCTCTTTGATGTTGGATCTGGTTGATCCACTATGAAAAGAGACTAGTTGTTGTTGCAGCTTCTCAAACTGACAGTCTTTTGGATTAAAGACTAAACGTTTCAACAAGTTTTTTTTTTTTTTAATCTGTCCAGAGGACCTGACTTAACTTTTTTAGAATTTCTACCTGGATTATTGAGGATATTTTGTGTATACCCTTCATTACTCCAATAAATTATCTGAATATTAAAATCCTTGCATTACAATATTTTATTTAAACTTTATTTTACCAGGTAAAGTTCCGTTGAGATTAAGACCTTTTTTTTTGTTATATGAATAGCCAATACATATAAATAGTCAATAAGTGAAAACTCAGTTAGACGTGTGCAAACAACATGCATTCAAAGTGCGCTCAATTGAACTCAGTCTTGGTGGTTTGCGTTAATCAGGTGGTGGTGGCCTGGGATGGTATCAAAATTCCCGGCCTGGATTATTGTCCCAGTCCGCCCCTGCCTGGAGGTCTCGCATGTGGAGGAGGACAACAATGAGGAGGACAGTGGATTCAGAGGAAAAGAGTCAGGCTCGGAAAGATCAAGTGACGGGGGGTCAGGATGCTTGAGAGAAATGGAGCGTGCTCTATTCACACAAGGAGAGAGCTGTTGAAATACACCAGAATGCAAGAAATAACATCCACTTAATTCAAAATTTTCTGGGGGAGGACCCCCAGACACATTGGTACATACAATGGTATTTTTTTACTTTGATTTAATATTATATTAATTAATTAATATTTAATGCTTGTAAAAAAATAATTATTTGTATACATGTTTCTTGAAATTGAGAACACAAGAGGCCGAAGAGAAATATAAGCAGTATAAAAATAAATTAGTAGCGATTATAAGGAAACACAAGAAGGAATATTATAGTGATTTATTAAATAAAAGTAATGGTGATATGAAAGCAACATGGCGAGTAATAAATAGTGTTCTGAAAAGTCATAAAGCAAAATCAGGTATTTCACACTATTTTTTGAAGGATGACGATGGAATCCATGATGAAAATGAAATTGTAAATGGATTTAATCATTATTTTGTGAATGTTGGATCAAGCCTTGCAGCTAAAATACCAAAAGTAGACAATAATGTGAACCATTCAGTTATAGGTTGTGACAATAGTATTTATCTTAATAGAACTGACAAAGAAGAAATAACGAATGCAGTAAAAAATCTTACAGATAAGAGATCAAAAGACTGGGTGGACATGGATATGATGTTTGTAAAGGACATAATGAGTCATGTTATCGAGCCGTTTACATATACAGTATATGTAATTTATCATTTTCAAAAGGAATATTTCCAGACAATATGAAAGTAGCTAAGGTAGTTCCTCTCTTTAAAAATGGTGATAATGTGTGTTCAATAATTATAGACCAATATCCTTATTACCACAGTTCTCAAAAATTCTAGAAAAACTATTTGTGACCAGATTAGATAAATTTATTACTAAACAAAACATTCTGGGCAGCACGGTGGCACAACTGGTAGAGCTGCTGCATCTCAGCGAGAAGGTCCTTGGTTCAAACCTCGGTCCAGGGGGCTTTCTGGGTGGAGTTTGCATGTTCTCTCCGTGCATGCGTGGGTTTTCTCAGGGTGCTCCGGTTTCCTCCCACAGACAAAAAACATGCATGTTAGGCTGATTGGTAACTCTAAATTGTCCCTAGGTGTGAGTGAGAGAGTGAATGGTTGTTTGTCTTGTTTGTCTCTATGTGGCCCTGTGATGGACTTGAGACCTGTCCAGGGTGTACCCCGCCGCACGCACAGTGATTGCTGGACATGGGCACCAGCGACCTCCGTGACCCAAAATGGAATAAGCGGGTTAAGATAATGGATGGACAAAACATTCTAAGTAGCAGTCAGTATGGGTTTAGAGCAAAAAACTCTACATCAATGGCTCTCATGGAATTAATAGAACAAATAACTGCTGCTGTCGATCAAAAACAGTATTGTGTTAGTATTTTTGTTGATTTCAAAAAAGCATTTGATACTATTGATCGCACTATTCTTGAAAATTAAATAAATATGGTATAAGAGGACCAGCATTACACTGGGTATCTAGCTATTTGAAAGATAAGAAACAGTTTGTTCAAATAAATGGTGTGAGATCTGATCTGTGCAATATCACTTGTGGAGTTCCTCAAGGCTCTGTACTTGGACCAAAGTTATTTATTTTATATGTGAATGATTTAGTGAATGTATCAGGACTCCTCAAATGTGTCCTTTTTGCAGATGACACTACTTTTTTTTTTTTGTTTGTTTGGGTAAAGATGTAAAACAGATGTTGGAATTGATGAAGACATAATTTGATAAAATACAAACTTGGTTTAAAATTAATAAATTATCATTAAATTTAGATAAAACTAAATACATGCTATTTAGTAACAAAAAGAAAACTGTTGATGATCCAATTAAAATTGAGTGTGTTGAGATTTGTAGAGTTAATGAGATGAAATTTTGGGGTGTAATCATTGATGAACAGCTAAGATGGAAAAATCACATAAATTCTGTAAGAATAAAAATATCTAAATCTATTGCAGTACTATACAAAGTCAGGGAATTATTAAATGATAAAGCTCTGTACATGTTATAAAACACAATTATTGTTCCACATTTAATCTATTGCATTGATGTTTGGTGGAAAACGTGTAAAACATTTACAAAACCTATTTTTATTTTACAGAAAAAAGCTGTAAGAATCATCACTAGAAAGCATTACAGTCACCCATCAAGCACATTATTTTATCAACTGAAGTTATTGAAGTTCCATGATTTGGTAGATTATAGTATTTTATCAGTTATGTATAGGGCTCAAAATAACACATTACCATTAAATATTCAAAGAAATTTTGTTAAAAGACAAAGTTGTTATAATCTTAAGGGGATAGAGATATTTGTCAAACCAAAATTCAGAACTAGTCTGAAGGGAAGGTCTACCTCAATCCAAGGAATTGGATTGTGGAATGGTCTAGAGAGTGATGTGAAAAATGCCAAGTCAATTTGTACGTTTAAGAAAAAGATCAAAGCTGAATTGTTTAAAAAATATATATGAAGTAGCTTAGTGTGTTTTTGTATTAGAATTAGAAAAATTAGAAAGAGTTATTCATTTTGTTCAGTTACTTGAAAATTATTATGATTGAACTAATTGTTTGAAAAAAGGGGCAGATATAAGATTTTTTCTTCTTTCTGCTGCCTTTCATTTTAAATCTCATGTATCTTTTTTATATTGTTATGGAATTGTTTTGTACTTTTTTTAAAAGAATAAACTTTATACCAATATACCTGCTATTCTGAGACAAAGCGTTACACAAGTGGCATTTAAACGAAGGTCCTAACTTTTTGATATCTTGCCCTATAGCTTGGAGGAAAAAGCTGAAAGCAGTAGAAGAAGTGAACTAATATACTGTGATGGCCTGAAGATGGCCAGGTAAAGGAGGCCATCTTTGTGAAAAGAAATCGTCCATCATTAAACAGGGGTGGAGGCCTCCGGGTTCAACTGTCCCCCTCTTACAATGTTGTTATTGCTAGTATCACTCAACCCCCTGTGAATAGTAAACAGCCATCAGTGTGCTAATGATCCATTGTTAGGCTGATGGTCCTTCTTGACCATGTGAGCAGCTGGTTTTGGTTGTCAGCAGCAAACTGGTTGATCCACTCTGAGACAGTGCTATTTAAGAGACTGAGCTGAATACAATACCTCAGACTGAGGAAGTCTCTCGGATGAGAGACGAAACGTTTCTATATATTTTTTGCTTTGTTTTGTTTTTTTGAATGTCCAGAGGACCAGATTGAACTTTTTAGGACACGGTCGACATGTTTCAAGTGGATATGGTAGTTGGGATAAAATTTTGTTTACTCTTTGATATTTGTGACATTCATTTCATTTTACCTTGATTTTACTAACAGAAAATTTTTGGTGTCAGCAAAATGCAATAGCTATTCTACTTTTGTCATTGTCACAGATAGATTTTGTCAGTAACGGTCTTTTGAACTGATTTGATGTGAAAAGCTTTTGTCTTTTGACTACAGTAGTAAGAGGCTCAAGGCTTTCAGGCTATGAACAAGGCTCATCCACTGTCACACTTCTGCACTTTTTGAAAATTAATTCTGTTAGACATATCAATCACTAATAGCTCAAGGCCAAACAATACAGAAAACGCTGACTCGAAATGATTCAGTTTTACTTTGACATGAAAGTTGTGTTCTGTCCACAGCAATGCCACAGAGCAGACAGCATCCCCACTAACTCAGGAGCCAGGCAGAAGGAGAAATCCCACACAAGACAGGATCTAGAGCAATATGAATATCCTAACTGTGCCTTCCTGAAAGCAGAGAAGAAACTCAAACAGGACTCCAGTCAGCCATCAGGTGAAAAGGAGGAACCCAGACCAGTGGTCATTCCATATGTTGAGGGAGTATCAGAGAAACTGAGACGTTTATTTTCTAAACACAACGTCCCAGTGGCTTTTAAACCCCAAAATACATTACGGCAAAGACTGGTTCATCCCAAAGATCCAGTCCCCCGGCACAAACAGAGTAATGTTGTGTATGCTGTTCAGTGTCAGTAGGGCTGTGATCAGTCTTACATCGGGGAAACTAAACAGCCACTGGCCAAAAGGATGGACCAGCACAGAAGAGCAACAACATCAGGCCAGGATTCTGTGGTCTACACTCATCTCCAGGCCAGCGGTCACTCTTTCAAGGATGAAGATGTTCACATCCTGGACAGAGAGGAACGATGGTTTGAGAGAGGAGTAAAGGAGGCCATGTTTGTGAAAAGAAATCGTCCATCATTAAACAGGGGTGGAGGCCTACATGTTCAATTGTCCCCCTCTTACAATGTTGTTATTGCTAGTATCACTCAGCCCTCTGTGAATAGTAAACAGCCGTCAGTGTGCTAATGATCCATTGTTAGGCCGATGGTCCTTCTTGACCATGTGAGCAGCTGGTTTTGGTTGTCAGCAGCAAAACTGGTTGATCCACTCTGAGAAGGTGCTTTTTATAAGACTGAGCTGAATACAGCACCTCAGACTGAGGAAGTCTTTCGGATGAGAGATGAAACGTTTCTACATTTTTTTGTTGTTTTGCTTTGTTTTGTTTTTTGAATGTCCAGAGGACCAGATTTAACTTTTTTAGATTTGTCTACCTGGATTGTTGAGAATGCATCAGGATGCTACTTCTCAATGTTTTGAATATTTGCTCAGTGAATTGTCAGCATTTTTTTCTTCTCCTTTTAATCACAAAGCAAAAGCAAAAGCAATGCGCACGAAAGCCTTTTTTCCATGGATGCTTTTAAAGGCATTACAGCCTCCAAAATAAAGTTCTCATGAAATATTAAACGTCCATGGGGAGTAGTTGCTTCCACCTGTAAAAAATCTAGGGGAAAAAACAAAAAAACAACTAGTATTTTATTCAAACCCTTTCTTTATATTAGTCTCTTCACCTTATTAAATGAAAACAGTAATTCACCTGTAACCATCTTTTTTCTTACATCATACAATAAGCTCACTCAGCAAACAATAATCTGCAACTTTACAGTGTTTCGGGGCATAGATTGATAAAAATAATACAGTACACATCAATTTTTTACTCTTGATAAATATTAATTAAATTATTAGAGGTGGGATTTGAAGCCCTTTGCCATAAATGTTCTTTTTTTCCTTCTTCAGAATAGTTGTTCTTGGTTAAAATGCCGTGGATGTCATTTCACAGTGACTGTGTCCCAAGGTCACCCTGAAAATCTTTTGTTTGTTTGTTTTTTGTTTCTTGTCTCTTTTCTTCCTTTCTTGCATTTCTTCCCCATAATTTTCCACGTATTCAAGTAACACCCTTCGATGAGAAAAGTTGCCATATTGAGAGTTCTGGCACTCTGTCTTCAGCAGCTTTGTTGTTGCATCTTGAAAGCAGCCCACACACCACAGACACTGTGCTATACAAGTGGTACATACATATACTTAAATCTGCACGTGGCTTAGCAACACATGGCAGTGTCAGGGTGCTGACAGGTGATACAGTAATAATATTTTTTTAATCATGCCCAAAATGCAAAATCAATATTTTTACATCATAGCAAAAGCAAACTCCAGATTTTTTGTTTCTTCTTCTTCACTCAGCCACTTGTTTTTTTTAGGGGTCACAACAGAAGAACAAGCTATAGGTTATAATAAATGATGGGGGAAAATTATGTAAAGGTCATGGATGTTTTTCACTTACTAATGCCAAATTAATATAGAACCATGTGTGTAAGTTAGAGTTGTTTTGTCTGAACAAAGTGGAGCCTGCACACTAGTGTTGTGGTCAAGACCACCTAACCCGAGACCAAGACAAGTCAAGACCAGAGTGTACCGAGACCGAGACAAGACCAAGACTTTTAGGGTCCGAGACCAAGACAAGACCAAGACTTTTAGGGTCCGAGACCAAGACAAGACCAAGACCGAGGGAGGGCGAGACCAATTCGAGACCAAATCCACAAATAAAATAAAAAAATAAATAAAATGTTATTATAAAATATTTTTATAAAGTTATGAGCCTTTTTAATGTGTCAAAACTGATGATTTTACCAGACAGTAATGTTTTTACGTTTTTAAACAGTGTTGTTTGTGAAATGAATTTTGTACTGCAATGTCTTTTGTACACAACTTGTGCATGCTTACTTTAATTTATTTAAACTCTAATTTAAGTGACCCATTTTGATCCTAATAAAACAAAACTCAAGATGCATTTACCTTCTTTTGGTCTCTTGAAGTCAACATGAAATACTGGGCAGTATAAATGCAGTCTTTAGGATTAAATTGGAAACTTGAAGTCGGTTACTTTCTAAAATTGTTTAATTTTCATTTAGACTTGTGTATTTGCTTGGGGATCTTCCATTGTATGATCCAAGGCACATTAAGAAAAAAAACACAGTATCATAAAAATCACCCAAGAAAACTTAGTAGCTTATTCATATTCATAAAGTTTCAGAGAAATAACTGCACTGCAGGCAGCCAGGAATGTGAACAAAAACTACTACAGAAAGAAAACCACGAGGCTAATCAATTTCAACGTTGCAGCTATACAAAGCAACACAAAGTTTGCCCGATGCATAACTACTTAAAAAAAATCCCACTTTGGCTGTGGCTGCATTTTGGAAGGAGTCGACGGGGGAGAGGACAGCCCCCGGAGGGCAAAACGTCAGTCTTTCCACAAAAAAAAAAAAACTGTCCAGATGACTAACTGATTATTGGAGTTTAAAGAAGTGTTTCATTGCATTTAAGAAATATGAGTGATTGCAACATTCTGTGGCCTAAACGTGCACGATGGGGTCTCATTAAAATGCCTCCTCGACTGAAAACCCTTTCCACTGGTGCAGAGGAGGCAGGGACTGATAGGACCTTCATTGCCAAATTGTGCAGTTGTGGAAATCTAGTGTGGTTTTTTGCCCAGAAGACAAGTGCATTGTCTGTGTCAAAGTCACGGATGGCATCAAAGTATTTCCTTATCTGTGTGTGTATGCTTGAATCCTGGTCTGAGCTGTGCTTTTTGTATGCCTTGTAGCGGGACAGAAGGCGAGGGTATTTGTTTGGTGGCGAATCACTGGCTGCGGCTGGATCCACATTCACAACTTCTGAGCAGGTGTCTTCTTTCATGTCCATCATCTTCTCCACCTCTAAGATCAATGTTTCTGAAAAACACAAACACAATGACCGAGTTAGATTTAAAAGGATATGCACATATCAGAGTTGAATTAAATACGTTTAGGACCTTTTATTAGGGGCCTCCGATGTGCGTCCCATCAGTGTATGAATGTGATAAAGCTCTGATTAGTCTCCTTTGAATGATTTGTTCAATTAGCTTTGTAGAGATCTAGTAGAGTGCCGTATGAATGTGTAAATGAGGCACAGATTGTAATGTAAAGTGCTTTGAGTGTCTGATAAGATAGAAAGGTGCTATATAAGTACAGTCCCATTTAATATAAAAGTGAGTCAGGATTGTGTACGATAGGCATGTTACCAGCCTAAATATAAAGAATATCTGTTTCAATAGGCTCAGAGTGTACAAAATATGTTTTTATGACAAAAGTAAACAGATGAAATGAAGACTATGAATTCCACTGTAAGACTAGTTAAGGCTTTTATAGACAACTAATTTGAAATATTTTAGGATTTATGATTTTGCAAATAAGACATTTATTTTCAGCAGAGAAAATATATACTGACCTGTCAGTGTCTTCTTAAGCTCATCTCTGAACTTTTTCACTGATGTTGAATTTCCCCCATTGGTAACATCTAAGTCCACCCAGCTTAAGCCAAACTGAGGATCCAGCATGGTGGCCAAGAAGTAAACATTGTGGTTAAAAGGTTCCTCTCTTCCACTGTCTTTGGCCATGCTTGTTTTTAAAAAGATTCCAGAAAATCTTTTCACCAGAGACTGCTGGAGGGCTCTGACCAATGACTGGCACTGCATTCGAGTGTCCTCCATCTTGAGGAGGTGTGTATTCAAGTCCAGGACAGTTGGAACCACCATACTAATGGTAACTGATTTCTCCCCTTCTGTCAGGTCTGTTACCTCAGAAAATGGAGCAAGAACTGCACTCAGTTCCTTCAGCTGGTTCCACTCACGGGCACTAAACACCAACTCCTCGTGATCCTTGCTGCACACTTCATTCAGGGCTTTGTGGTCCAGAGCTGTGAAGGCCTGTACTTGTTTAAATATACTGTTCCATCGAGTTGTGTTTGCAGCTGGAATGGTCCTATTAGTGCCAAACGTAGCCTCAAACTTGTCTTTGAATTGTGAACTGCTATGCAATAAGGTGGTGAACCGTGATGTTTTGGCTATTGTGTGAGAAATGGCCTTGACCTCCTTCATGCCGTCATTCACAACTAATTGCAGAGAGTGTGCAAAGCAGGAAAGACGTGCACCAGATGACCAGGGTAATTCGGTGTCTTCCTGAGAATTAATGTCCTCCCACAGGTGCTCGTCATCTAAATGCTCCTCTTCACTCTCGCTATCATCAGATTGGGGCATGTGTACTTTGAAAGCACATTTCATATTGGCAGCATTGTCTGTTATGATATAGCTAATTTTGTCATGATACCGTATTCCTCTGTGATCTCCTCAAAGGCAGACGCAATGTGCTCTCCAGTATGTCTGCCTGTGAAACGCCTACAGTCCAGCAGGTAGGATTCAAGTGCATAGGAATCCTTTGATTTGTAGCACACGTGGGCGGTCACCCCAAGGAAGGAGTGTAGCCTGCGATCAGACCAGAGGTCAGTTGTTAATGACACAGATGACTGGGTCTTCAGTTTCTCCAAAACAGTTTCCTTGACCTTGATTACCAACTCTGGAATTTGTCTATCAGAAACCGTTTTTCTAGAGATTGGTGTGTATTTACTATCCATAACTTCAAGAAAGTGTTTAAAATGACTGTTTTCCACAAGTGAGAGAGGCAGACAACACCCAATGATCAAATCTTGGACAACGGCTTGACTGATGGCTTGTTGCCTTGGTGATTGTGGGCTGTAGAGCTGCACTTTCTGCGTAAATAATGAAATTGATGGCTGTGTGACTGTGACATCATTCTGTTGCCCTGCCTTGTATTCCAGGAACCTAAAAAAATGCAAAGGAGGAATCAGTATATCTGGTCATGAACATCAATTACATCAAAAGAACACTTAAAAATAAGTAGCAACTTCATAAATGTATGTCAAATATATCCTCCATTGTTTATCATAAGCAAAAATTAAACTTAGAAAAATCTAACAAAGTTAAATTGGGTCCTCTGGATGGGTTTAAACAATAAAAAATTATACAAATGTTTTGTCTTTCATCCAAAAGACTTCTTCAATATGAGGAGCTATATTAAACTCAAGAGCTACATTTTCAGGCCAAGACTCTGCGGTTTACACTCATCTCCAGACCAGCGGTCACTCTTTCAGGGATGAAGATGTTCACATCCTTGATAGAGAGGAACGATGGTTTGAGAGAGGAGTAAAGGAGGCCATCTTTGTGAAAAGAAACCATCCATCTTTAAACAGAGGTGGAGGCCTCCGGGTTCAACTGTCCCCCTCTTACAATGCTGTGATTGCTAGTATCACCCAGCCCCCGGTGAAGGCAAGCAGCCATCAGGGTACTAACAATCCATCATTAGGCTGATGGTCCTCCTTGAACATGTGAGCAGCTAGTTTCATCAACAACAAACGGTTGGTCCACTGTGAGGAGGCACTATTTATAGGGCTGAGCTGAATGCAGCTCCTCAGCCTGAGGAAGTCTTTCGGACGAAAGACGAAATGTTTCTACCTTTTATTTTTACTTTTTTAACACGCCCAGAGGACCTGATTTAACTTTTTAAGATTTTTCTACCTGTGTGATTGAGCATGCATCAGGACATATTAAACACAGTTAGCACCTTCTCACAGTGGATCAACCAGTTTGCCAAATATGTTAAGGGAGACCATCAGCCTAACAATGAATCGTTGGCACCCTGATGGTTGCTTGCTATTCACAGGGGGCTGAGTGATACTAGCAATATCAGCGATGTAAGAAGAAGACAGTCCCTCTTACAATGAAGTCTTTTGTTAAGAAGTCAAGTAGTCTTTTGGATGAAAGATGAAACGTTTCTACATTTTGTTACCACATGCCCTGTCCCCTCAGTCTCTCAACGTTAACAGTGAATTTGTCCTTATGCATGCTCAATAACCCAGGTAGAAAAATTTAAAAAAGTTAAATCAGGTCCTCTGGGAGTGTTAAAAGAAAAAAAAGGTAGAAAAAAGCTGTGCAGATAATATTCTACTTTTTTCTTTTAACACACACTCAGAGGACCTGATTTAACTGTATGTAAACAGTGAATTTGCTTACTTCCCTTAATATGTTAATTATATCAGTGTTATAAAGTAAAACTCATTTAAGGGCTAAACAAAGCGGGTCTGAGTCTGACACACATTAATTAATTTAGATGTATTTAGATTTAATGTCGATGAATTACTTTTTCAACTTTTTGTCCCTTATTTTAGTATTTGTGATGCATGCTTTGGTATTTGTTGTTGTTATTTTTTTGTTTGTTTTTGGCGAGTCAAGACTGTTTTTCTCGTCCTAAGCAATTCACTGCATTGTTGTCGACCTTGTGTTGATTTTGCATATGACAAATAAACCATACTTGATAAAACGTTCTGTTTGTATTGTTCTTGGAAGAGAGGCAGATTGATAACGTTAACTAGCTAGCTTTACTAGCATCACTTACACAAAGCTGCGGCGCTTACCTTTCTTTGTGCTTCCTTTCCAGGTGTCGATAAAAGTTGGATGCTCTTTGTGACTCAAATAGCCAAACTTTATAACAGCAGATTTAGAAGACATCTTCTCTTGTTCTAAACACAAACAAGTCTAACTTTTCTTCCCTGACGCTTGCGAGTGAAAGGAGGTGGGCTCGGTGTTGCCAGATAGAGTCGAGATTTTCCAGTAAAAAATCGGTTAAAAACCGCAACATCACACAAAAACCTGCACAATCTATATTTGTTACAGTATATTTACTTTTTGAACACAAACCCACATCAGTACAAGCCAAGGTAATTTAACAATATGTGGCAAAACGGAACAGTCCAACAAAAATCTTCCCAGAGTTCCCAGCAAAATCAGAACGAAAACTGGCCAATTGGCAGTAAACCACCCAATCTGGCAACACTGGAGTGGTAACAAAAACATGTAGCTAGCTGCTATGAGTCACGTTATCGCTTGAATTTGAATCGGTATGTTTTGCATCCAGTAAAAGCAAAGATGTTAACAAATAAACTGGACAATATTCTGGCAATTTAGTGATATTTTCACAGTTGTGGTCTTGACTGGTCTTGAAAAAAAATCCCGAGACCTCAATGTCCGAGACCGTGACAAGACCGAGACCAAATGCGGTCGAGACCGAGACGAGACCGAGACCGTCAAAAAGTGGTCTCGAGACCGGTCTCGAGACCAAGACCGGTCTCGAGTACTACAACACTACTGCACACCTGCTAAGCTTCAAGGCCCCTAAGCTGGAAAGCAAAGTTATCTTGACCTCACCTTTTCTGATAAGTATTATAAGTTGATGCTCCTTTATGCTGTCTGTGGAAAGACCTTGTGATCTGGGCATCCTGCAGCATCTTGTATCTCAGTATTCAACTGCTGCTCCTCTTGCAAGATTAAAGCTGGGTTGAAAATATATTCTAGTTTCCTTGTGTGGCTTACTGTATTTGCTTAATGAGTTGATGATAGGACAATTTAATTATGCAACATTTTTGGTCCTTGAGCCAACTCTCAACATCTGGACTCGGATCCACCAGGATTGATCTGAATCATGCATGAGGGGAGACCAGACCTCCCTTTTGAAAGACCTTTGGCTTGAATGGCTTTTGAGGTCAAATTGAGGGTGGATCTGGGCACAGTGACAAGGTACGAATGGAGCCGCCACGCACGGAGGAGGTGAAAAGATTATGTTTATCATTATTTTATAAGGATCTGTGATCCTCAAATTGTTGATTAGACATTGTTTATGGAGGATTTGAGATCCTAGCAATGTTTGATTCAACTGTTTGATTGTTTTAGGGAGACAGGGGATCTCAATGATCATTTTTTGGGTACTATATCGACAATGGGGGGGGGGGGGGGTCACGGAGGGCCCTCCGATAAGGTTACCAGGTGGGGCTGACCTTTACCAGAATAGGGTCCTGAGAAATCCACTGTGCGGGCATAAAGTGTACGTGTCAAGAAGGAGAACAAAAGCCATTAGGAAAGGGATGGGTTTAAAATATGCAGGAGATATTCTGAAGAAAAAAATAACGCCACGCAAGGAAATTAAGATAACAGTCACAAAGGGACTGGCTTATGCATGAGCATAAATTCATAAAAGGAATTTATGAGGGCCACTGGGGGCTCTTGGATCAGGCAAGTAGCAGGCAAGTAGCCAGGGGCTATCATTCTCATACAAGTTGACTGTTTTTCTATTGGTGTATGTGTATGTGTATTGGTGTACTTTGCAAGATCGGTGGCGTAGGTAGACAGATGTGAATGCATTTTTTGCAACCTTTATTTATTCAGATTAATCACATTGAGTCTCTGAGACTCATTTACAAGTCAGACCTGTTTTAGACAGACAAAGACAAAAGTGTGGAAAAGAGAAAACACAAGGGGAAGGGAGATAAAAAAAAATAAAAATACATATCTCGCACTATGTCCTGGCACATTGTGTGAGTCAAACAAAAAAAGAGCTTGCACATAATGACATCATGATACATTTATGAGATGTATGCTGACAAAAATGGTGAGTTGTCCATAAACACAGCCAGAAAGTTCCATAGTCCCGATAAGAGTTTGTACAGTGTCTATCAGCCAGCTCTGATCCAGTTTCACAGAAGTCCTCGGGAAGGGAGCAGGAAGGGGAGGGGGGAGCAAAGCAGAGCTTCTAGTTTGCATAACCTCCAGTCCAGGAGAAATTTGAGATAAGCTGGCCTATTCAAGGCCAAACAGAGAATCCAGATTCAGATAACGCATTGTTTTGGGAGAAGCAACTCTTGATTAATTTTATCTGCCTTCAAAGTTCTTCTGGTACCTCTCAGTGGCGATCCAAAACAGCCAGATTTTATGGTCACTCCCCCATGCAGTGCTTATAACCTTCTCCAAGGTTGATTCCTTCATGCCAGCGAGTTCCAGGAGCCGCAATTGGCCTGCGATTCTCAAAAATCGCATTCAGCTTACGGCTTAGATCACAATGCATCTGAGTCTGAGCACTAGAAGCATGGTACATTCCTTCACACAAGACAGGCAGCCTCACAATTGACCAAATCGCTGCCAACGTCTTCCAAATTTGTCGATATGCCAGGTGCCCACATATTCCACAAAGCAGAAATCCTGTTATCATAAAATCCAGCTATGTATGCATCTTCAACATCCTGAACAGAAAAAATGGACAGACACATAATCTTCCACTCACCCCAGGAATCCATGGACCAGCTGCAAATGTCCTTTTAGGGCATGACGGTTCTCCTGCACCCTGTCTTCTCATTGAGAGAATTTTATCAATTGTGTTGAGACCAGCTGACCAGATTCATAATTTGTGATTTGGAAGATGTGTAAAAAGAAAATCTGAAAAATATTCACAAGGCAAGAGCAAAAAGCAGGAGCGGGAGAAAATGTGTCCGTCTTCAATTAAATTAAATTCAGTTTATTTATATAGCGCCAAATCACAACAAAGTTGTCTCAGGGCACTTTATAGGAACATTCACATACATATAGCCAATTAGTAAAGTTCTCTATCTAAGGAATCCAGCAGACAAGTTGAATCTTGGCTTTGTTGCAGTCTCCCATCCTGAGCAAGCACAGTGGCAACAGTGGAAAGGAAAAACTCCCTTTTAAAAGGAAGAAACCTCCAGCAGAACCAGGCTCAGGACAAGCGGCCATCTGCTTTGAGTCAGAGAGAGTCAGAGTTTCTTTATTGTCATTCGCATCTCATGTGGTACATGTGGTGGAGCGAAATTATGTACACAGGGTCCCAGTTACATCCAACAATAAAATGTATAAGAAAAACAGTAATAACATCTAAGATATGAACTAAGAAAAACATCAACTAAATATACGCTAAGCACTCATAACATAAAAACATTGAACATCAGCACAAACATGAACATGAGTCTGTGAGCAGATGTGCACGCATGAACACATCAACATTGAAACAGATCAGCAGCAACATGAAACAGATCAGCAGCAACATGAT
>NC_056504.1:18719579-18720685 GCF_014905685.2 Nematolebias whitei
AATGACTATCGGCCAGTGGCCCTCACCCCGATAGTCGCTAAATGCTTTGAAAAACTGGTCATGACTCGCATCAAAACAACCATCAACATCAACGAGGACCCTCATCAGTATGCATACCGTGAGAACCGATCAACAGAGGATGCAATCTCCTCTGTGGTCCACACTGCGCTCAACCACATGGAGCAGAAAAACTCTTACGTCCGTATGCTCTTTGTGGACTTCACATCCGCCTTCAACACCATGATCCCCCAAACCCTGATGGACAAACTATCCACGCTAGGACTAAGCCCATCCATCTGCAACTGGGTACTAGACTTTTTAACAAACAGACCACAGTTAGTGAGGATCCACAACCTCTCCTCCTCCACCATAACCCTCAGCACTGGCCCTCCTCAGGGATGTGTGTTGAGCCCCCTCCTGTTTACTCTGCTCACGTATGATTGTGCAGCTACCCATCCAGGCTGTCACATTGTAAAGTTTGCAGATGATACAGCGGTGGTGGGATGCATCACAAACAATGATGAGTCCAGCTACAGGCAAGAGGTGGAACACCTGGAGAGCTGGTGCAGAGAGAATAACCTTCACATCAATGTGAAGAAGACAAAGGAGATGATTGTGGACTTCAGAAGGAACAAAAACACTTACACCCCCCTGAACATAAGAGGATCTGCAGTGGAAGTGGTCTCCAGCTACAAGTACTTGGGTGTACACATGAATGACAACCTCAGCTGGAGCGACAACACCAGCAGCCTGATCAAGAAAGCTCATCAGAGACTCTACTTCCTCAGACGGCTGAGGCGAGCTGGTCTGGGAAGCTCAGTCCTCACCTCCTTCTACAGGTGTGCAGTGGAGAGCATCCTGTGCTCGAGCATCAATGTGTGGCATGGAGGCTGCACAGCTGCAGAAAGAAAAGCTTTGCAGAGAGTGGTGAAGGCTGCACAGAAATCTGTTGGAATCAGCCTCCCTACCATCACAGACATTTACACCTCCAGATGCAGGAAGAGGGCCACCTGCATCATGAAGGACCCCACTCACCCAGCACACACACTTTTTGCCCCACTCCCCTCAGGAAGGAGGTTAAGGAGCATTAAGTGTAGAACCACTAG
>NC_056504.1:18720785-18744241 GCF_014905685.2 Nematolebias whitei
AAGCATTTAGCGACTATCGGGGTGAGGGCCACTGGCCGATAGTCATTCAGACCAGTCACTGTAGAGCTTTTTGGGACTGGGATGATGGTGGCAGTCTTCAGGCAGGTGGGAACTGTCTCCAGGGTAAGTGAGGTGTTAAAGATGTCTGCCAGCACCTCACAGAGCTGATCAGCACATTCCTTCAACACTTTTCCAGGGATGTTGTCTGGGCCAGTTGCCTTGTGCGGATTAATCCTCCTGAAGGTACTCCTTATTTCTGCTGAGGTCACGCTGAGATGCTCTTCGTCCGGTGGTGAGTTGAGTCTGGTGCTAGGTGGTCTGTTCGGATCTTCAAAGCGTGCATAGAACTTGTTGAGGGCATCAGGCAGAGATGGGTCTTTGGGGCATTGTTCACTCCTTCCTTTATAATCTGTTATGCACTTAATGCCCCTCCACATGCTCCGAGGGTCTTGTGAGATGAATTGACCCTCAATCCTCTTTCCATATGTGGCCTTGGCCCTCTTAATGCCAGCAACCAGCTCTTTTCTTGTCCTACTCAGCTCCTCTGAGTTTCCAGACCTGAAGGCAGTATTCCTGGCTTCCAGCAGGGTACGCACCTCTGCATTCAGCCAAGGTTTTCTGTTTGGGTAGCTTTTAACATTTCTTATAGTGGAGACGGTGTCAGTACATGTACTAATGTAACCCAGAACTGAGGATGTGTATTGGTCAAGATCAAGCGAACCTCCATTTTCAGCAGCTTCTCTGAAAACCTGCCAGTCTGTTCGATCAAAACAATCTCTCAGTATGGGGCCACTGTCCTGGATCCAGCATTTAACTTTCTTTTGTACCGGTCTGGAGCGTCTCAGCGGGGGCATGTAAGCAGGAGCCAGGAAGATTGAGATGTGGTCTGACAGTCCTAGGTGGGGGCGGGGTTCGGCTTTGTATGCATCTTTTACGTTTGTGTAAACATGGTCCAGCGTGTGGTCTCCACGTGTTGGAATCGTCACATGTTGATTAAAGCTTGGGAGACAGTCCTTTAGATTCACGTGGTTAAAGTCTCCGGCTACAATGTAAAGAGCTTCGGGGTGTTTGCTCTGCAGCGAGCTGATGATATCATGAAGCTCCTGTAGTGATTCATTAGCATTAGCGTCCGGAGGAATGTAAACAACTGTGATAAAAGTCGCTGTGAACTCTCGGGTAGATAATGTGGCCGACATTTCACTGTTATTTGCTCCAAAGCCTTCGAGCATGAGCTATTTACAACAGTACAGTTCGTGCACCAACTTTTACTCACGTAAATGCATACTCCGCCTCCCCGTGATTTCCCCGTTAGCTCGCTGCAGCAATCCGCTCGAAAAAAAAAGTCTGTCATCCAGCTGGAAGACTGTGTCCGGCGTTTCGCTTGTAATCCACGTTTACGTGAGGCAAAGCACTGCACACTTCTTCATCTCTTCTGAGGCGCCCGCTCTCAGACGAAGTAAATCCATCTTGTTGTCCAACGAGCGGACATTCGACAGAAAGAGAGACGGCATGGGGAGTTTACCGGCTTTGGCGTTAGCTCGTAGCCTCACCATAACCCCCGCCTGGGGGTTATGGTGAGGCTACGAGGCTTTGACCAGCTGGTTGAGAGGACAGGAAGGAGAGACAAACAAACAGAATGGTAGGTTCAGGTGTATCTGAAAGACAAAAAAAAAAAACACACACACGTTAAGGATAGAAAAAATAATAATTACAAATACAAAACAGGTTGAGCAGAGTAAGTAAAGACAGTAGCAGAGTGAAAATGGTGGTCAGTTTGTCCTCCAGCAGTCTAAGCCTATAGCAGCATAACTAAGGAACAGCTCAGGAAACCCAAGCTGACCCCAACTATAGGATTTAGCAAAAAGGAAAGTCTTAAGCCTAGTTTTAAAACAGCATAATGTGTCAGCCTCACGGACAGAGATTGGAAGTTGGTTCCACAAGAGAGGAGCCTGATAACTGAAAGCTCTGCCTCCCATTCTGTTTTTGTAAATTATAGGAACCACAAGTAAATCTGGAGACTGAGATCGAAGTGCTCTGTTAGGAAAATATGGAACAATAAGATCTGTAATATAAGATGAAGCCAGGTTGTTGAGAGCTTTGTAGGTTAGAAGTAAGATTTTGAATTCTATTCTGGATTTGACAGGGAGCCAATGGAGAGAAGCTAAAACTGGAGAAATATGATCTCTCCTACTAACTCCAGTTAAGACTCTGGAAGCAGCATTTTGGATCAACTGAAGACGTTTTAAAGAAGTATTTGGACACCCAGATAATAAACCATTGCAAAAGTCCAGTCTAGACGTGACAAATGCATGGACCAGTTTTTCTGCATCATTTTTAGATAAGATGTTTATAATTTTAGTGATATTATGCAGGTGGAAGAAGTAACATTTTTAATGTGGGGGATAAAAGACATGTCCTGATCAAAAATAACACCAAAATTTTTAACATTAGAGCTGGAGGCCAGATTAATGCCATCTAAGGAGGGAGAAAGACTGAAAAATTTATTTCTAAGATGCTCATGTCCAAAAACCAAAACATCAGTCTTATCCGTGTTCAACAGGAGAAAATTAAGGGTCATCCAGGTTTTTATATCTTTAAGACATGCTTGTAGTCTAAGTAGCTGATTGGATTCATTGGGTTTAATGGACAAATATAATTGTGTGTCATCAGCATAACAATGAAAATTTATCCCATGCTGTTTAATAACTTTACCTAATGGAAGCATATATAAAGTAAAGAGTATTAGCCCAAGCACTGAGCCCTGAGGAACTCCATGACTAACTTTGGTGTATGAAGAAGATTTATGATTTACATTTACAAACTGGAATCCATCAGATAGATATGATTTAAACCCTTTTAGAGCTGTTCCTGTAATCCCAATATCATATTCAAACCTCTGTAGTAAAATATTGTGATCAACTGTATCAAATGCAGCACTGAGGTCTAACAGGACCAGTATAGACACAAGTCCATTGTCTGAGGCCATGAGAATATAATTAGTTACTTTTACTAGTGCCGTTTCTGTGCTATGATAAGCTCTAAACCCTGACTGAAACTCTTCAAACAGATTATATTTTTGTAGATGTTCACGCAACTGACCTGCAACTATTTTCTCTAGAATTTTTGAGATGAAAGTTAGATTAGATATAGGTCTATAGTTGGCCAGAATTTCTGAATCAAGGTCAGACTTCTTATGTAAAGGTTTAATTACAGCAACCTTAAAGCACTGTGGTACATAATCATCCATCCATCCATTATCTTTACCCGCTTATTCCATTTTGGGTCACGGGGGTCGCTGGTGCCCATGTCCAGCAATCACTGTGCGAGGGGCGGGGTACACCCTGGACGGGTCGCAAGTCCATCACAGGGCCACATAGAGACAAACGACACAAACAACCATTCACACTCTCAGTCACACCTTGGGACAATTTAGAGTTACCAATCAGCCTAACATGCATGTTTTTGGTCTGTGGGAGGAAACCGGAGTACCCGGAGAAAACCCACGCATGCACAGAGAGAACATGCAAACTCCACCCAGAAAGGCCCCTGGACCGGGGTTTGAACCAAGGACCTGCTCGCTGAGAGGCAGCAGCTCTACCAGTTGCGCCACCATGCTGCCCACATAATCATCCATTAAAGAAAATTAAGTAGATCCAAAATGTGGACATTAATTAGGGGCAATACCTCTTTAAACAATCTGGTTGGGATGGGATCTAGCAGGCATGTGGATGGTTTGGATGAGGTTATTATTTTTGACAATTCAGTGAGCTCAACAGGACAAAAACTGTCCAAACATCTTCATCGAGAGCAAGCAGGAAGTGCCTGTTAGTGCCTGTGTGTGTCCATGGATCCACAATGTTACTTGACGGAGTGAAAAAAAAAGTTTGATGAATTAGTTGTTTTCAGTGGTACTCAGCAAGCTTAGAATGACTTTTGCCCTTCTTGAATCTCAGAAACAACTTAGCAGACAGGAAAGGAAAACAGATAAGTCCCAGGTTGCCGTGGAAATGGACAGATGTGTTTGTCTATTGGCTGAGGTTTTATTTTTTTTTTATTTTTATTATTATTATTTTATGAACACATGCAAACACAAACAATATCAGCCATTTTTGGAAGTGAAGCAGTAAAAATTGTATGTTTTTTTATATTGCTCAGAAAATGTAATATGTGTATCAAAATCAAAGGTAAATGCACATTTTTTTTCCGTCACCTGAAATACATAAATATATTTTGTTCTTAAGCCTGTGATCCAATATTTTTCCCTAGGAGCACTGTGTTTTGGTAAAACTCAAAGAAAGAAACAAACAAAACACCCATTAAGTGTTATGACATTTTTCTTATCATCAGTGTCCTGACATAGAAAGCATAATATTCCTATCATATGCATGGGCCCTTCCATAATAAGGGTGTGAATGCAAACCATTTAAAATAAGAAATACACAACACATTTATGCAAAAATTAAAACTAAATGCAGTGTGGCCTAACTAGGATGCAAAGTATTACCAGACAAATTATCTGATTTTCATGTCATTATCAGCAGCAAGAGTGGTGGTGCAGAGATTAGAGTAGGTGAACCTGTGATTGTAAGGTCACTGGTTCAATATACTGGTTCAATATTGTTTTTAATATTTAGTTGTGCAAAAATCTTTTGGGTTTAAGCTTAACTTCTGTTGTAAAGTCTGTCAAATCTGTAAACTACAGAGACTGAAGCATGCACATTGGATTAGTGGGTGGCTTGATGGCCTCAACTCAATATAAAATCCAAGTATGATGTCAGTATTTAGACATTCATTAAATAGTTGTAAATATTTTAAAAGGTTGCTAAAGAAAATGTATTGTTGCTTCAACCAAATATTAGTTAAGTTAAAAGTAGCAAATAGGAATCCAAAAAATTACTTAAGTAAAAGTAATAAAGTACTTTGATCATAACCTACTCAAGTAGTAACTGCTGATTACTGTCTCATTATGTCATTACATTACAATGTACAAATACAAGGTAACAAGTTAACTTTTAATGAGATTTAAAATATATTTTTATAACACATTAAGGCAACATTATCCAAAATAATTCAGCAATTAAGCACTTGCCTTTTTTTTAAACTTTGTTTTTACCAATAAATCTTAGAAACCATTTTCTTTTCATTTTGAAACAATATAATAATTTATAACAGTTAAGTAGCTATAAAGTGAAACACATTCCTACACATCAAGCAAATGACTGTAGGTGATGTATTCCTTAATCTAAATCAATTGAGATTGGAATAAAATTTATTCAAATGATTGTACTTTTTTTGCAAGTATCACTGAGGGATTCACATGATAGCCAGTCTCGTACAAAGTTTATGTAAATGTGTAAAATGGTTCTGAACTTCCCAGTGTACTTAGAATGGATGCAGAAGGATATACACACAGAGCCAGACTTATTGACTTCCCATTGCTCTGTTCCTGTGTTCAAAGGAAAGCAGATAAAGTCTCACTCATTACAGTAAGATGTGACAGCTGATACATTATTTAAGATAACAGAAATGAGATATTGGCTATTTTGATATAAAATCCATTTCAAGTCTCAAGGCTTTGTAATGATAATCACATAATCTAGCAAAAAGACATCATCAGTATGTTCCAAAATAAATGACTCAGAAAATATTGAACATGGCAGAACACATGGCAAACACAATGTAGGGATATATTATGTTGGGCCTTTTGTTATGTTTGTAATGTTCTATTATAACTGTACCATCCTGGACAACTGTGTGTAGGAGTTGCTGTGATTTTGTCATGAGTCATCTCAGCTTTAAGACACAAATCACAATTTGGCTACTTCTGTACCTTCCATTTTACAATCTTTTTTATTTTATTTTATTTTTTTTATTTTATTTTTTTTTTTTTTTTATTAAAGATTTTAATCAAACATTACAAACATCTGTTTGCCAGGGGTATAGATATTAGTGTAAAAAAGATAATATTCAAGTACAAAACATAAAAAACCATGAAATTATATTTACAATTTATACAGAGTTTAAATTCACATTAAGCTTTTCCAGAGTTGAGATGGTTTTCATTGCCTTTTGGTTTTCCAGTCCATTAATTGAGGTGATGTATTGAAGAAGTTCTTTGCTGAAATGGGTTATGTTTGGTTTGGAGTTGGACCATTTTTTCTTGTGAATGTGAAACTTTCCCAGGAGAAGTAGAAGTTGGGTGAAGTGCAATAAGTCTTTATTCGTGCCTTTGTCTTCAAAGCATAGTATAATGTCTTTCTCTGTAAGCTGAATTATTTGTCCAGTTTTTTGCTGTATGAATTGCTGCACATCTCTCCAGAATGAGATTGTATGAACACATTGATAGAATAAATGAGAAATCGTTTCTATGTGTAGTTCACAGAATGTACAAGAATAGTCAATGTCAAGTTTAAATCTTTCCAGTGTTTTTTTAACAGGATATACATTATGAATAATTTTATATGAAACCTCTTTAACTTTGTTTGTTATGCAAAATTTTTCCCCATTTAACCACATCTGCTTCCAGTTAACTCCTTCAAATATGGAAGACCAGAAAAATCTACCAGGAGGCAGAGTGATCTTCTGCAGACAAGTTCTTATGAGTTTGTTGGAGCATGTTTTTTTTTGTTACATCAATTCCATCCAGCATTACGGGGCTTCTAAGTTGGTCTCTAGGCAAATTGTTCAATTTTGTTCCTTTGAAGAGCTGCCTCATAGATTTTGGTAGAGCATCAAAAACTACAGCATACTCTTTAGGTGTTACAGGAATTTTAAGTCTAGTCAGAAATTCAGTGTATGTCATAAAGGTTCCATTATCATTTAATAGTTGTTGTACGAGCATAATTCCATTTTCCATCCAATTTTTGTAGTAAAGCGACTTGTTCTTATATAAAATATTCCCATTGTTCCAAATGCAATATGTAGTTGGGGAGAAGTTGTGTTTGTAGGCAAGTTTCCAAGACAGGAGAGCTTGTTGGTGAAATCTCGATAACTTAATAGGTAATTTTTCAATTTTATAATCACATTTTAATAAAAATTGGATTCCTCCTATCCGATTAAAAATATGGTTGGGGAAAGTGTTCCAAAGCGTATCTTTTCCTTTTAATAAGTTAGTTAACCATTTAATTTTAAAGGAATTATTTAGCATTTCAAAACTTAGGACATCTAGACCTCCAAATGTTTTATTATTACAGAGAATATCTTTTTTTAAGTAATGGCATTTATGTTTCCATATAAAGTCAAATAATGTTTTATCTAATTTTTTGCATACATCTTTTGGCATCTCTAATGATAAGGAAGTATATACAGATCTAGATATTCCTTCAGCTTTTGACAATAGTACCCTACCATTTAATGACAGGTCCCTCATTAGCCACATGTTAAATTTTGTTGTTATTTGTTGTATAATAGGGCCAAAGTTTGAGCTGCTACGCAAATTTTGATTCTTTTCAATATTCACTCCTAAGTATGTAAATTGCTCTTTGACAGGAATATCATTAATTTCAGAAAGTGTGCAGTCTTTTAGTGGGAACAGAACAGATTTATTAAGATTCATTTTTAGACCTGATACTGAAGAGAATTCCTGGATACAATCAACTGCATTCCTCACTTCATTTACATTAGCGATAAATAACGCAGTATCATCAGCCAGCTGTGATAACGTGAAGTGTCTATCTAGAGTTAAGATGCCTTGGAATTGACCTTTTTTTACATGTATAGACATAATTTGTGTAACCAGAAGAAATAAGAATGGGCTTAGAGGGCATCCTTGTCTGATACCTCGATTGATATTAAACCTTCTCGTTGTCCCATGTGCCAGCTTGACCGAGCTGTTACAGCCCTGGTACAGGGTATTAATAGCTTTGGAAAAAAAATCTCCAAATCCAAAATGTTTAATAGACTTGAACATAAATTTATGACATGGTATCAAACGCTTTGTAGAAGTCGATAAACAGAATAAAGCTTTCATCAGGAATAAAATCATTGTAGTCAATCATGTCCAATATTAGACGAATATTGTTGCTAATGTTTCTTCCAGGCATAAATCCAGATTGTTCTTCACTAATAATATCATTTAAACCTAATTTCAGTCGCTTGGCAAAGATAACTGCGTATATTTTAGCGTCATTGTTTAAAAGACTAATTGGTCTCCAGTTTTCAATACTCAAATGATCTTTTTTGGGTTTAGGGATGAGCTTAATCAATCCTTGCTGGAGAGTTGGGGCTAATTCACCTCTCAGTATTGACTCTTCAAACATATTTTTTAAAAAAGGGGCCAGTTCTCCTGCAAACTGTTTATAGAATTCACTACTTATGCCATCGTTGCCAGGGGATTTATTATCCTTAAGAGAGCATATAGAGTCCTGAACTTCCTTTAGATTAATTTCTTTATCACAATCTCTTTTAAAGTCATCATCAATCTTGATGGTATCCATTTCATATTCTCTTAGAAATGCGTCCATTCTTTCTTCATCTTCTAAATTTTCTGAGTATAAGTTTTGATAAAAGTTTGAAACAAAGTTTGAAATAACTTGCTCATTATCACAAATCACATTGTTAATTTTAAGCTTTCCAATAAATGATTGTTCAAAGTTTCTCTTCTCCAGGTTGAAAAAATATTTGGAGCACTTTTCTCCTTGTTCTAACCATTTTTTTCTGGACCTCACAAAAGCTCCTCTGGCTTTGTCCTCATAGAGCTGATCCAGTTCTAGTTGTAGTGTTGAAAGTTCTTTGGAGTCCTCTTCAGATATATCTGTTTTTTCTGATATTCTTAAAATTGCATCTATTATTTGGGATTCTTTTTCTTTTTTCTTTTGGGCAAGTTTTTTGCCTATTCTAATTGCCATTTTTCTAATTTCAAATTTAAATAGTTCCCAGTTTTTACAAAAGTATTTTGTTAAATTTGCTTGAGTCCAATATTTATTAATAAGTTTAATTACTTCAGTTTTAAATTCTTCATTTTTTAATAAGGAGTTATTTAATTTCCAGTAGTCTTTATTGTGACCATGTCTGTCAGTGTTTGCATCTATTTTAATTGTGATAGCTTTGTGATCTGTCAGTATTGTTGGTTCAATAGAGGCATCGGTCACGTTGTCTTCTAAATCTGAGGAAATAAGCCAAAAATCTATGCGTGACTGTTGAGTTCTGTCTTTGTTGTTCCATGTGTAGGAAGTTTTATCCAAATTTTTAGATCTCCAAATATCAATAAGTCCTAATCTGTCACAGATATGATGTAATTCAGTTGTTGTTTGATTCTTTGAGGGCAATCTGTCCAGATTATCATTCATCACATTGTTAAAATCTCCTCCCCATATAATTTTAGCAGTAGGAAATGAGAGTAATGTTTGTTCAATTTTGGCTTCTAAGGTCAAAAATAACTGCTTGTTGTCTTGTTTGTTATTGTAACCATATATGTTGATGATTAAAAAAAGTGACTGATTAGTTTCAGTTAAAAGCGTAATCCAACGGCCTTCAGTATCTGTTTCAAATTTTAAAATGTTCCCTTTAAATTTTCCTTGCAGGATAGCAACACCTGCTGATTTATTACTACCAAAAGAAAACCATATTTGTCGACCCCACTGACTCCTCCAAAACTTACATCATCTTCTGAAGCATGGGTCTCCTGTAACAAATAAAAATCAGCACTTTTGTTAAGGCAGTATAGAAATAAAGCTTTCCTTTTAAGTTGGTTCCTAATACCCCTGGCATTTACAGAAAAAACAGAAATAGACATAAACAAACACAAACAAACAATAACACCCTGAACAACAGCAGACCTGTAACTCAGCTGTTTAAGCTAACAAGTATCTGCTTATTAATTGCATTATCTGCACTAAGATAGAATGATTGTCACCTTCTCCATCTCAGGTTAGAGTGGAGGTCTTAACTCACCAAAGGTATATTGAAATATATTTTTCCCTTCTCATATCTTAATTTCTTTCCCTTCAATATAAGCTCGAGTTCCAACAAAATATGCTTTGCGACCCGCTTTCCTGGCTTCCTCCACCGCGGGCCACAGCTTGCCTCGGATTTCTTTTTCTGCAGCGGTCAGATCTTCTTTAAAGCTTAGCTTTTTGTTTTTGAGGTAGCTGCTGTTCTTGGATCCTTTCCATAGCACGTCTCTGGCCGTCCTGGTCTGGAATCTGATGAACACCGGTCGTGGAAGAGGTTTGGTTGTCCCATCTCGTTGTCGAAGACCGCCGATGCGATGTACGACGTCCATTGCTGAAAGCACTGACCCCACTTCGCTCTCTGGTAGAATTGCTTGACATATTTCTTGGACAGTTTTTTTTGTGTTGTTGTCTTTATTGTCTTCAGGAACACCATACAGTTTGAGGTTAAGCTGTCGGCTGTGTCGATCTGCGTTATTGAGTTTGAGTTCCAGGTCGGAAACTTTCTGATCCAGGACTTTACATTGCTCCTGCAGCGTGTTATTTTGTTTCTTCAGATCTGCTATTTCTTGGAAGCAGAATTCCAATGACTTTTTTAATTCCTCAATTTGGGTACTGTTATGCTGGACTGCCTTGTCCGTCTGATCTGCCCTCTCATTAATCTTCTCAATTATGGTGTTCTGTAGCTCCGATAGCGTCGGCTCCACGTGTTGCGTTGGCAGCTCACCTTTAGCTTTCTTCACCTTCTGCTTAGCTGGCGAGTCGGGTGTCAGGCTGCAAGCGTAAGAGTGGAGTTCTCTAGCAGTTCTTTTTTCTTTTGGTGTCTCAGACTCCATAACTTCTAGCTGAGCTAAGGTAGTATTCTTCGACTTAGCCATTGTACACGTTAGCTTTTGTGCTACGTAACTTTCAGCTAAGCTAGTCTGTCGGGAGTAGGACAACTCTGTTTTGTTGCTTATTTGAAGAGCGAGAGTTTAAATCTTCAGCTGGGGAGATTACTCACGGTCTTCTTTGTTGTCTCCGTGATTGTTGGTGACAATTAACGTCTTTCTTGAATTAGTTGTGCAGATAGATGCGGCTCTCACATTAATGCATATCCGTTCTCGTCGCCATCTTGGCTCGACTCCGCCATTTTACAATCTGTGGCTGTGGCTGAGTGGTTAGAGCAGTCGTCCTCCAATGCGAGAGTTGGGGGTTCGAACCCACCAGCAGTTACATGCTGAAGTGTCCCTGGGCAAGACACTGAACCCCTCATAGCCTCTGATGTGTGTCCCATCAGTGCATGAATGTTTCTAAAGCACTGATTAGTCTCTTTAGAATTATTTGTTCAATTGGCTTTGTAGAGATCTAGTAGAGTGCTGTATGAATGGGTAAATGAGGACACAGATTGTAGTGTAAAGCGCTTTGAGTATCTTGGAATAAGATAGAAAGGTGCTATATAAGTACAGTCCATTTACCAATCTTCACAGTAATCACAGATGTGCTTATGCTGAAATATAATAAGCCAAGTAATGGCTAATAAATCTAATACAAACAGTATGGTGTTGTCAAAAAGTTTGAGTAAGGAATAAGAAATTATAGACGGTAATTACATGCCCATTAGTTTTCATCACACAAGGAAACTTACTTTCTTCATGTACACAAATAGGATCAAAGCACAGAGCTGTAAAAAATTCAAAAATACTTTATTAAGCTCAGATGGAAATTGAATGTTGTTGTAACTCATCACCCTGGTTTCATTAAAGAGTTGTTATAGATGCTGAGTTGATATATGTTTGAACATCCATTCAGCAATACATTATACACGTTTGAACAGTATTTCTACCTACTGCCAACATTTGTTATATAAACAAAGAAGGTGCTGTTTTAAGAGGTCTTTAAGGACATAATTAATTATTGCTTTCACATTCATCCTCAAAGTTTCTTTAATTTACTATGAAAGTATTTTGCATTCACTATTAAACTCCTTCACATTTACTATCAAACTTAAACTCTCACATTCAGCAACAAACTCTCTCACATTTACTGTCAGTCAATGTTTCCCTACTGTTGTCCAAGGAGAGCGTCCCTCCCTGTCAACAAAATTGAGTGCCCTGCCTACCAAAAGTTCCTTCACCAACTTAGAACGCAACACACACATGTCTCTGTCTCCCAGCCCCCGTTGATAAAAATTAGTGATGATATGAGTGCCCTGCCAAGACAAGTGACCTAGGGGAAATATTGAATGTCAATATCAAACTCTCTCACATCCACTATTAAACTCTACAAAAGTCTCACATTTATTCTCATCTGTCCCACACTGAAGCTACCCTGTTAAATATCCTGAGGCATGCTCAACAATCTTGGTAGAAAAATCTAACAATAGTCAGTTCCTCTGGATGGATTCTTCTTGATGAAACATGTCAACTTTTATCCAAAAGACTGTCAGTCTGAGGAGCCGCAATAAACACTATCCATCCATCCATTTTCTTCCGCTTATCCGAGGTTGGGTCGCGGGGGTGTAGTGGACTAAGCCTACGTCGGAACCCAGTCTAAGGTCAAAACTCTTGACCTTTAGAACCTTGTGGGACAGAAGCTGTCATTTCATGTATTTGATACATAGATACAGGTTCACCCATCCTGAGACTTTCTCTCTTGAAGATTCAAGTGAAAAGAACACTCTCTTTTTATTATCATTACTATCTTACAAATGTTGATAATCAAAGTGTCTTAGTTCAAACCATTTTAGATGTTGCAGTGAACTAATCAATTTTATTAACTGAGTAATGATTTTATTCTCATGTTAAAAGCTGTGCAGAGTAATTATGCATTTTTCTGATTTCTGCTTTTGAATGAGCAAGTGTGTGCGTTTACAAGGTTACAGTCAAACGAAAAACAAGTTGTTATGTTAAAACTGTCATGTTTTAGAATCCTCTCAGACGTAAATAGAGATGTTTTGCACCTGTTTCTTAAGGCACGCCAAAACAGAACCCTCTCGGTCTGTGAGAACATTTCTGAGCTGTCTCATAACAATTCTCGCTGTCTCTAACCTCTTACGTCACAAAAACACACCCCTTCTGGTCGTTTCTGACCAATGAAAAATCCCAAAAAGTGAACCGGGAAAGAGTCTTTAAAATGTCAGTACTTCCTGGTCTACACGGACTCACAGGGACACGGAGAGACACACAAGTACTCAGAGTTGGAGAGTTGTCAGACTTCTAGAGTTCTGGAGTTCTGATGGAGTGCTGTTGGAGTTCCTGACATGACAACGAAGCTCTTCCGAGTTCCATGGGATTATAACATTTTCCACTGAGGTGAGCTGTGGCTGACAGAACCTCGCAGCTACTCCGGACGAGTAACAGCATCCTACGGAGACGCTGAAAGGGTGCGTTAAACGGAATCTCGCCTGAGACATCTCCAGGTAAAAGAGTCGTTTTCACCACCTAAGTGTACTGTGAGGAAAAGCTGAAGAAAGCCCGGAGAGTGCCGTTCTGTTCAACACTCTACCTCAAACACCATCTTTCTCCCCTTTAAACTTCATCTTTCATCTTAAACTTTTCTATCAAGTAGAAATTCTCCCAGATATTTAGAAATGTCTGTGTAAAGTGCTTACCCACATTCATGTGGGTAAAAGATCATAGTTGTACAGTTATAAATGTCTGTTGGTGCAGCAACGGAAAAATCATGGCCGTATGATTTTTCCTGATTGATTGCTTTGTTGTTATTTTCATAATTTGCCAAATTAATGTAAATGTTTGATGTTAAATTTGATTCTGTAAATAAATGACCGCATTCATTTTGATGGGTCAAATTTAAATGACGTCTCACTTTGCATTTCCTTAAATTCAGTGCACGTTTTATTCAGTCCAGAAAAATGAGGAACTCGCGTTAAATGATGAATATATCCCAGCATCTGTTCATCTACAGGGGTAACAGCCTAAGTAGGGAGGCCTAGACTTCTCTCTCCCCAGCCACTTGGTCCAGCTCCTCTGGGAGAATCCCGAGGCGTTCCCAGGCCAGCCGAGAAACATAGTCCCTCCATCGTGTCCTGGGTCTTCCTCTGGGCCTCCTCCCGGTGGGAAGTGTCCAGAACACCTCACCAGGGAGGCGGCCAGGAGGCATCCTAACCAGATGCCTGAGCCACCTCAACTGGCTCCTCTCGACGTGGAGAAGCAGTGGCTCTACTCTGAGTCCCTCCTGGATGATCGAGCTTCTCACCCTAACTCTAAGGGAGAGCCCAGTCACCCTGCGGAGAAAACTCATTTCGGCCACTTGTATCCGAGATCTTGTTCATTCGGTCACAACCCAAAGCTCATGACCATAGATGAGGGTAGGAACATAGATCAATCGGTAAATTGAGAGCTTCGCCTTTTGACTCAGCTCTCTCTTCACTACGACAGACCTGTACAGCGCCCGCTTCACTGCAGATGCTGCACCTATCCGCCTATCGATCTCACGCTCCATTTTTCCCTCATTTGTGAACAAGACCCGGAGATACTTGAACTCCTCCACTTGGGGCAGGACCTCCTCCCTGACCCGGAGAGGGCACTCTACTCTTTTCCGGATCAAGACCATGGCCTCAGATTTGGAGGAACTGATCTTCATTCCGGCCGCGTCGCACTCGGCTGCGAAACGCTCCAGCGAAAGCTGTAGATCACAATCTGATGAAGCCAATAGGACCACATCATCTGCAAAAAGCAGAGACACAATCCTAAGGCCAACAAAACGGATCCCCTCAAAACCTTGGCTACGCCTAGAAATTCTGTCCATAAAAGTTATGAACGGGATCGGTGACAAAGGGCAACCTTGGCGGAGACCAACTCTCACTGGGAACAAGCCCGACTTACTGCCGGCAAAGCGGACCAGGCTCTGACACTGGTCATACAGGGACCTAACAGCCCATATCAAAGGGCCCAGTACCCCATACTCCCAGAGTACCCCCCACAGGGTTCCACGAGGGACGCAGTCGAACGCCTTCTCCAAGTCCACAAAGCACACGCAGACCAGTTGGGCAAACTCCCACACAAACTCTAGGACCCTGCTGAGAGTGTAGAGCTGGTCCAGTGTTCCATGACTAGGACGAAAACTGCACTGCTCCTCCTGAATCCGAGGTTCGACTATCCGACGAACTCTCCTTTCCAGAACCCCCAAATAGACCTTACCAGGGAGGCTTAAGAGCGTGATCCCCCTGTAGTTGGAAAACATGCTACAGTCCCCCTTTTTGAATTGTGGGACCACCACCCCGGTCTGCCAATCCAGGGGAACTTCCCCTGATGTCCAAGCAATATTTCAGAGTCGTGTAAGCCAACACAACCCTACAACATCCAGAGCCTTACACAACTCTGGGCGAATCTCATCCACCCCTGGGGCCCTGCCACCGAGGAGCTTTTTAACTACCTCGGTGACCTCAGCACCAGAGATTGGAGGGTCCGATCCAGAGACCCCAGGCTCCGCTTCCTCAGTGGAAGACGTGCCAGTGGGATTGAGGAGGTCTTCAAAGTATTCTGCCCACCCACCGACCCACGACATCCCGAGTTGAGGTCAGCAGCACACCACTCCCACTATAAACAGTGCTGGTGGTGTACGTTCCCCCCCCCCCGAGATGCCGGATAGTGGACCAGAATCGCCTCAATGCCGTGCGGAAGTCATTCTCCATGGCCTCTCTGAACTCCTCCCATGCCTGAGTTTTTGCCTCAGCGACCACCCGAGCCGCATGTCGCTTGGACTGCCGGTACCCATCAGCTGCTTCCGGGGTCCCACAGGCAAAAAAAAGACCCAATAGGACTCTTTCTTTAGCCTGACAGCATCCCTCACCAACGGTGTCCACCACCGTGTTCGAGGGTTGCTGCCGCGACAGTCACGGACAACCTTGCGACCGCAGCTCTGGTAAGCCGCCTCAACAATACCCATGACATGACCCACTCGGACTCAATGTCCCCTACCTCCCCTAGAACATGTTCAAAGTTCTCCCAGAGATGGGAGTTAAAGCTCCGTCGCATAGGAGACTCTGCCAGATGTTCCCAGCAAACCCTCACAAGACGTTTGGGTCTGCCAGGTCTGACCGGCATCCTCCCCTACCATTGGAGCCAACTCACCACCAGGTAGTGATCAGTGGACAGCTCCACCCCTCTCTTCACCCGAGTGTCCAAGACATGTGGCCGCAGATCAGATGAGACGATGACAAAGTCGATCATCGAACCGCGGCCTAGGGTGTCCTGGTGCCAAGAGCACATATGGACACCCTTATGCTTGAACATGCTGTTCGTTATTGACAATCCATGATGATCACAGAAGTCCAACAACAGACCACCACTTGGGTTCAGATTAAGGGGGCCGTTCCTCCCAACCACACCCCTCCAGGTCTCACTGTCATTGCCCACGTGAGCATTGAAGTCCCCCAACAGAACAAGGGAGTCCCCAGGAGGTGCAATTTCCAGTATCCCCTCCAAGCACTCCAAAAAGGGTGGATAATCTAAACTGCCGTTTGGTGCACAAGCACAAACGACAGTCGGAACCCATCCTCCCACACATAGGTGGAGGGAGGCCACCCTCTCATTCACCAGGGTGAACCCCAGCACACAGGCACCAAGATGGGGGGCAATAAGTATGCCCACTCCTGCTCGGCGTTTCTCACCAGGGGCAACTCCAGAGTGGAAGATTGTCCAACCCCTCTCAAGGAAACTGGTTCCAGAGCCAGAGCCATGCGTAGACGTGAGTCCGACTATTTCTAGCTAGAACCTCTCAACCTCACACACCAGCTCAGGCTCCTTCCCCACCAGTGAAGTGACATTCCACATTCCAATAGCCAGCTTCTGTAGCCGAGGATCAGACTGCCAGTGTCCCCGCCCTCGGCCACCACCCATCTCACATTGCACCCGACCCCTTTGGCCCCTCCCACAGGTGGTGAGCCCATAGGAAGGAGGACCCATGTCTCCTAATCGAGCTCCATGGGTAAAAGCCTGGCCACCAGGCGCTCGCCCACGTGTCCCTCCTCCAGGCCTGGCTCCAGAGTGGGGCCCCGGTGACCCACGTCCGGGCGAGGGAACATCAAGTCCATTTCTTTGTCTCATCATAGGGGTCTTTGGGCTGCACTTGTCTGGTCCCTCACCTAGGACCTGTCTGCCTTGGGTGACCCTAGTAGGGGTGGAAAGCTCCTGACAGCATAGTTCCTAGAATCATTGGGACACTCAAACCCCTCCTCCACGGTAAGTTGGCATTCCAGGAAGGGGTGCTATAAACTCAGTCTTATATATAGCACCTTCTCATAGTGGATCAACCATTTTTGTTGTTGACAGTCATGTGAACAGCTAGTTCTGGATGTCCACAACAAAGTGCTTGATCCATTATGAAAAGACACATGGAGAGGAAAAAAAACAAGGAGCTCACTGTCCCTTGACTGGACTTAGGTTCCTGGGGAAGGGACTCATCATCAGGTGCCTAGTGACAGGGTCTTTACCTATGAGGCCTGGTCGGGCTTTGCCTGAACAAACAAAATGGGTTTGCCTTCCTGTGGGTCCACCACCTGCCGGAGGGGCCATTCGAGTTGGGGTGCATGATACCATGGACAGTGATCAAAAGTGGGGTCCTTAGAGCTTCATCTCTGGCTTAACAAAGCTGGCTCTTGGAACATGGAATGTAATCACTTTGGCGGGGAAGGAGCCTGAACAAGTGCAGGAGGATGAGAGGTACCAACTAGATATAGTTGGGATCACCTCAATGCACAGCATGGGCTCTAGAACCAATCTCCTTGAGATTAAAGTTCAAGATTCTTTATTGCCATTCACATCATATGTGGCACAGGAGGTGGAACAAATGTATATATACAGGGTCCCAGTTACACCTAACAACAGCAAAAATCTAAATTGTAAAAGAAACAGTAATAAGGATCTAAGATATAAACTAAGAAATACGCTGAACTAAGAAATACGTTAAACACTAATAGTGCAAAGCAATTTGCCGAACAACAGCAGCACGAACATGAGTCTGTGTGAGTAGATGAGTATGAATGATTTTAGCAGCATGAACTAAGGGTGCATTCACACCAGCCCTGTTTAGTCCGCTTTAATCTAACTCTAGCTCGTTTTCCTAGAAAGTCCGGTTCATTTGGGGAGGTGTGAACGCGCCATCGAACTCTGTCACGGAACAAAAAGGCGAACTCTGGCCCGGGCTAAAACCTAGGTCTCGGTCAGGTAGAAGCGAACTCCAGCGCGGTTCGAGTGCAGTGTGAATGTAAACAGACCAGGCCCCGCTCTGCAGGGTAAACAAGCACGCATTCCTCTGACCTTATATGGAGCCGTCAGCTGACTTGTGTGGAAAAACAATATTCTCCATGGTCTTCTGTCTCATCTTCTGCTCATGCTAAGTCCATTTTTGAAAAATGACAAAATAGAACTCCTAAAACTGCTCAAACTTGATGCCACTTCGTTTTTATTTTTATTTACAGAAGAAGAAGAAGATGTGTTTTCAGAGGTTTTTGTGTCGTTTCTTTCAGTAGTTCTTGGTGCAGTGCCCCCACAGGCAAGCGGGGGAATAGGTTGGTTCAACAGGTTGACTCGACTGCACAGTGCAGTGTGAATGCAAACGCACCAGCTCAAATGTAAACAACAGGTCATGAATATTGGTCCCGAACCGAACCGAGTCTACCGGACTATCTGGTGTGAAAACGACCTAAATCAGCAGCACATATCAACAATCAAAATGGCATTACATTACATTATTTTTTTTCCCTCCAGCTCCAACTTTCCCTCATTTACAACAGCCTCCCTGAAGACCTTCCAGTCTGTGCATGCAAAACAGTTCTGCAGTACAGAGTCACTATCGTTGTCTCACACCATGATGGCCCTGTGTGTGGGTCTGGAATGTCTCAGCGGGGAGAGGTAGACAGGGGCCAGAAAGATGGAGATGTGGTCAGAGAAGCCAAGGTGGGGGCAGGGTACGGCTTTGTATGTTGGTATAAACACAGTCTAGTGTGTTATTTCCCCGTGTTGGAATGGACAAATGCTGATAAATTCTTGGCAGATTGTATTTCAGGTTTATGTGATAAAATCATCATCCACCATGTACAAAGTCTCTGCATGCTTGTTTTGCAGCGAGCTGATGTCATCATGTAGTTCCTGCAAGGCGTCTTTAGCATTAGCATCCGGGGCTATATAGACAGCAATGATAAACACCACTGCAAACTCTCGAGATATATAATGTGGTCAACATTTCACAGTTAATTGTTCTAAAGCCTTGGAGCAAGAGCTGTTTATCAGAACACAGTCTGTGGACCAACCTTTGTTTACCTAGACGCACACTCCGCCTCCCCGTGTCTTCCCCATTTGCTCGCTGCAGTGGTCCGCCTGAAAAAAATAGTCTATCGTCCAGCTGGATCGCTGAGTTCAGCATGTTGTTATTAAGCCATGTGAGAAAAAGTAAAGCACATTTTAAGGAGGACACAAATGTGGTTGGTATGAAAGTAGAGAAGAGGAGGTAGGAGGTAGGATGAGATGAAGGTAGATGATCCACTGTGGCAATCTTTAAAGGGACCCACTGAAAGAAAAAGTAGTTTCTATAGACATTGTAATATTGGTAGTAGTATAATTTGTGGGTAGTTGAGTTGTAGTAATAGTTACCATATCACCTAGATCAGAAAATGGTTTAGCACTCAGAATAGTAAAAACAAGAACTGTGCAATCAGCTAGATTAGTTTGCAGCTGTTAAAGCCTGTTTTTAAAGAATGAAAAGTATATTTGTATTGGAAAAATTGGCAGTACTTGTTTAATCATGTAACAAAAATACTTTATGTATATACTGTGATGAAGTTACTTTTGTTTTAACCAATTCATTTCAACAACAGAAACAGTATAACTGTTTTGAGTCTACATGCCATATATTAATTAGCACCCAGCAATATTGAGGACATGAAAGGTAAACAAATTAATATAATGACAACAAAAGTTGTATCTGTGTAGATAGACAAATTAATCCCAATCATAAAAATAGCAGACTCACAATTCTAATTGAACTTGTCATAGTACTGCTGTCAAGTTATTTTTGAATTGTGTTATTAGACACCAACTAAACTGTAACCTATACTCTGCTGTAAACGTATCTTTCTACTAATTACCATCTATATTTGAATTCATCGGACCCCCTCCTATTTTATCGTCCCATTAATCACTACAGTCAGCATATACCAGTCACTCTGCTGGCAGAGTTAATTGTAGAACAGTGATGAAGCTACAGTGGCCTCATGAGAAATACAGTGAGGTGTGATTGATTAACAGTTGAAGGATCATTGATTTACCAAAGTCTGGCTGCTAAGCACCATTTGATGAGCATTGTTGGACAGCTGCAGATGTCTTTACTCCAGTTCTGGTCCCTTAACACAGAGGTCAAATGTAATGTTTAATGGTTATCTGGCATTTTTCACTTCTCCTGAAAGCAGGGTCTTCATAAATGTCAGTCTAGTGATTTTTTGTCTATTCAACCTAACTAAATATTTCATATGCACTGGGAAATTGTTTAATCCATCTAAAACAATTTAGGATATAAAAATTGTTAATAATGAAAATAGTGAAATGTGAAAACAAAATGATCCTGAAAAAATCCAACATTTTTCAGTCAGGTCATCTGGACAGTTTCTTTTTTGTGCCGAAACGTTTCACCTTCAATCCGGAAGGCTTCATCAGTTAAGGAAACGCAACACAAAACTGATTCTTCACAACTGATTGGAAGGATCAGTTTGACTGATGAAGCCTTCCAGATCGAAGGCGAAACATTTCAGCACAAAAAAGAAACTGTCCAGATGACCTGACTGAAAAATGTTGGATTGTATACCTGGATTATTGAGCATGGACTTTGTTGATCCTGAAAGAACTGTTACATTAGGCAATACTATAATTAAAGGCCTGGCATTCTTTGCAGGACTGTATGTTTCAAATGGTGGTAAAGGTCATGGACAGCCACTAAACTGTCACCTGACATTTTGTCTCTAAAGACAATTGCTTTTGTGATCACCTGCAGCGACTTCCATGTCCTGGGCGCATCTAGCCTTCCAAGACCTCCTTACTCCTTGAGACCTCCACTCATTCTGATTGTGTCCCACATACTGTACAACCCATGCCTTGAGCCTGAAGAACCAGTCTTCACCCTCTACACAACCTGCTCCTCTCTCCAATGGTACTCACCTCTCTCTATGACTAAGGGCCTCATGGAACCTAGGACCTCACAGCTCTCCCCCTCTGCCTCCAACTATCCATCCATCTATGCCGTTACGCTTGTTCTGAAGTTGGGTTGAAGAGGCAGCAGCTTGACCAGGGAGGCCCAGACATCTTTTTCCATAGCCACCTCTTCCAACTCTTCTGGGAGGATTCCAAGTTGTTCCCAGACCAACCGAGAGACGTAATCTCTCCAGTGTGTCCTCGGTCTTCCCCAGAGTCGCCTCCCAGTCGGACATGCCCAAAGCACCTCCCTAGGGAGGACGCCTAGGGAGCATCCTTACCAGATGTCCAAACCACCTCAACTGGCTCCTCTCTATGTAGAGGAGCAGCAGTTCTACTCCAAGTTTCTCCCATATAACTGAACTTCTTGTCCTATCATAAGGGATAGTCCAGCTACCCTGCAGAGGAAACTCATTTCAACCGCCTGTATCTGCAAACTCATTCTTTAGGTCACTACCCTCAGTTCATGACCATAGGTGAGGTTAGGAACGTAGATCGACAGTTAAACAGAGACTTTTGCCTTACAACCACAACGAACTGGTACAGAGTCTGCAATATTGCAGATGCTACACCAATCCGTCTGCCAATCTCATGCTCCATTCTTCCCTCACTCATGAACAAAATCCCAAGATACTTGAACTCCTTCTCCAACTACAAGAAATATATTTTCAGTAAGACAATCTTACTCCACATCTGAATGATTTATTACCAAAATATTCATCCAGATACCCACACTGTCCCTTCTTCCTTTTCAGCCAAAAAACCTGCACCTGTAAATACAGACTTATTTTTCTATCTGTCTTTTACTCAGTCTGCCACTTGGGGTCAACCACTAACTAAAAACATGTTAGCATGATATTGCTTCAAATAAAATAAATTATTATTGATATTTAACGTAGTAATTCAAGAAAGCAGTGTGATTTTGAGTATATATTAAAACAGCCTGTAATATGCTGTGTGAGCACATGTTGGAGACAATGTGCACTAAACATAGTTTGTTCAGATTAATGTGAACATGCACATTTCATTGCATGCCCTGCTATCTGCTATAAATACAACTCAGTATTATTTCCCTCTTTTTAAATGAATAGGCAACAATTCAGATTTCTTTTCCTCCACTTTTCATAAGGCATGTAAAGCCCTTTCTTTCTGGCCACACATCTCTGTCTGAGGTGAACCTATCTTCATCAACCACCCACCCACCTACTCTTCCCGTGCCGCCTCAGCAGCGAGCAACAGAGGGACTGCACAACACAAAGTGGGCTCACTCTCTAAATTGACTCCACTTTGCAAACTGACTGAACACACAGTAGAAAACTCATTTAGGGTGCAATTGTCAGATAAGTCATTTCCCCAAGTGTCCATGCCACCCCCTTCACAATGGTGCCCCAGGCGGTGAGCCATATGGCCCATATCTAAATCCACTTCTGCATATTACCCACTGCTTTTAAAATAAGCAGTAATACATTTTAAATTAAGATCATTTTGGTTGAAAAACGATGGAGTCAAAATGTTTTGGTCAAACCTTGTAACATTATCTCATGTTATTGTGAGATCCTGTGAGATGTTTTAACATCCAGAGGATGGGTGAATGAATGACTCACACCTTCTACCAGAATAGAAATAATTCAATATTTGTAAAACTGACATGTTATAGGCATTTTTGTGATGTCTACGTAGATTAGCTGTGGCAGCCATTTTGGATTATGTTGACTCCAAAGGAAATGGCTTGTAGATGTACAGCAGTGATGTGCGGTGAGCTTTGTGACAGATGAGGCACTGGCTCATCTGCAATCAGATGCTCACATATATGAACCCAAAATTGAAGTTATATTTCAGTTTAGCTTTTTGGTTTTTTTTTTTCTTTTAAAAAAGGCATCTAATCATGCTTTAATCAACTCCATACTCCTCTTTTTTTAATATTTAGATAAAAAAAACATGTATTATGTTACCTTTATTTTAAGATGAATGAGTTTGAAAAAAATATGTTGAGTTTAGAAAAATCCTTTAGTTTTGAGATATGATTGTCCACCCCCATCCCTCTGCATAACAGAAGAATGCACAGCAATGTTTCATTGTCCCTATGGGGCAACACTGCCCCCTATCGGTGCGGCACGGTTCTTTCTGCCTGATCCTGTGTATTTTCACCGTGCACTGTACAGAAAATTGAGTTAGTTCAGTAGTATGCTGTTGGTGGGAGATATTCAGGTTTACAAATGTCTTTCCCAGAGCTGTTGGTAGTCAGGAGAACTCATTTATTAATAAATACCTAAATATTAATATTGTTTTTTGTGTAATAATATTACTCATCATTAATGAATACTCAATGTTGCTAATGTAGTGAACTCGGCCTCCGGTCAAAACCTGCCTCTGAAGACCTTCA
>NC_056504.1:18744251-18744508 GCF_014905685.2 Nematolebias whitei
TGGTCCTCATGGCCATAAGGGCCACTCCACACACGTCGACTGGCATCGCTCCTTTCGAGATGATGACGGGTCGACAAATGACTCTCCCTCTGCACCTGTTGTACCAACCAGGCGATGCTGCCATGGCAACAGCCTACACCACACAACAATACATGAAAGACTTGGAAAGACACCTTAAGAACACTTTTGCTTTCGCACAGAAAAACCTGGAAAAATCAGCTGAAGGACGCAAAGCGTACTACGACCAAAAGGCCTCT
>NC_056504.1:18744608-18752706 GCF_014905685.2 Nematolebias whitei
ATATATATATATATATATATATATATATATATATATATAATTTTTTTTATGACCAGCGCTGCTGGTCTCACATGATCCTCTCCTCTGGAGCCAGGACGGGCAGGCTCATCTTCCCAGCTCCGAGCTCAGCTGGTGACTCGCAGAGGCCGTTCCAAGACCCCACCCGCACGTAATCATGAAGGCCCGACCTGCGCAGACAGGCGGACAGAGACGGGTCTGCGACGTCTGCGCTCCAAGGCTCCGGAGGGAGGATCGGGGTACACCAGCAGAGCTCCATCCAGCTTGCTCTGAATTATGTTGTCGGCCACTAAGCACAAAAAATGCCAGCACATCAGCATTAAACCAAGATGTTGTCAGTATTGTTTTTAAAATCTTTAAAATAAGTCCAGCCGCTGCTCCAGTCCGAGAAGTTGCAAATGGCGGATTATTGTTTTGAAAAGTTTCTGAAGGATCCAGTGACTCCGCCCCCGACTCCGCCCCCGACCAATCAGTGACCGACAGTGTTCTGACGTCACGTTTTAGTACCTCTTCGTTCCGGTTAGAACATCAGAGCCAAGGGTACTGAAAATAGTAACAGGTGCTAAGTACCAGTACTAATGGAAAAGCCTCAGAACTGGGCCAAGTAGGGTCCAGTCGGCCCGTACGGGTACTAATGGAAAAGGGGCATTACAGTCATTGGGGCTACAATAAATGTCTCTGTAGAACAGAACACTCCGGAGTCAATAGTGAGGCCCTCTGTCCAAAAGCTGAATCTTGGACTGAACTGAGCAGCAGGGCAATGATCTGAAACACAGCAGCAACTCTACAAAAGATTGACACTGAAAAAGAAAATGATCTAGTTGTTGCAGTGACCCAGTCAGAGTCCACATATAGAGTAGACAAAAATGTCAGTCTCCCATCTCCTGCTGAAGATTGTAACTCCATAAGATGTTCACTCAATTTGTGAGAACGGCTTCCTCTTGGTAGATTTACACATCCTTATTCATCCGAAAGACTTCCTCAGTCTGAGGTGCTGTATTCAGCTCAGTCTTATAAATAGCATCTTCCACAGAAGAAACCCAAACAGGACTCCAGTCAGCCATCAGGTGAAAAGGAGCAACCCAGACCCAGACTAGTGGTCATTCCATATGTTGCGGGAGTATCAGAGAAACTGAGACGTTTATTTTCTAAACACAACATCACAGTGGCTTTTAAACCCCAAAATACATTACGGCAAAGACTGGTTCATCCCAAAGATCCAGTCCCCCGGCACAAACAGAGTAATATTGTACATGCTGTTCAGTGTCAGGAGGGCTGTGATCAGTCCTACATCGGGGAAACTAAACAGCCACTGGCCAAAAGGATGGCCCAGCACAGAAGATCAACATCATCAGGCCAGGACTCTGCGGTCTACACTCATCTCCAAGCCAGCGGTCACTCTTTCAGGGATGAAGATGTTCACATCCTGGATAGAGAGGAACGATGGTTTGAGAGAGGAGTAAAGGAGGCCATCTTTGTGAAAAGAAACCGTCCATCGTTAAACAGGGGTGGAGGCCTACGTGTTCAACTGTCCCCCTCTTACAATGCTGTTATTGCTAGTATCACTCAGCCCTCTGTGAATAGTAAACAGCCGTCAGTGTGCTAATGATCCTTTGTTAGGCTGATGGTCCTTCTTGAGCATGTGAGCAGCTGGTTTTGGTTGTCAGCAGCAAAACTGGTTGATCCACTCTGAGAAAGTGCTTTTTATAAGACTGAGCTGAATACAGCTCCTGAGACTGAGGAAGTTTTTCGAATGAAAGATGAAATGTTTCTACATTTTTTGTTGTTTTGCTTTGTTTTGTTTTTTGAATGTCCAGAGGACCAGATTTAACTTTTTTAGATATCAATAAAATCCATCCAGTGATTCATAAAACATTTTGCTAACGGTTAGTGTTGACTCTAAATTGTCTTTGGCCAAAGTTTAAACAAACATTATGTGTAATAGTACTGAGAAATATTGATGGGGCTCTTCTCATCTAGTACTGCAGTAGTCCAACTTTTATTGCCGGGGATCTGTACCCTGAAGCCCAGTGATAAGTGGAAAACGTGAAGTAGGAATAGTACTAGTAGAATATATACAGGTATATATATGTATATATATATATATATATATATATGTGTGTGTGTGTGTGTGTGTGTGTGTGTGTGTGTGTGTGTGTGTGTGTGTGTGTCATTTTAAACTCTTCCCACACTCATCCAATTTTCTAAACAATGTTTCTAAACTCTAAACGCTCTGAGAGTACAGCATGTCATGATCTCAGCTCTATGCCACCTACCAACGCTCTCAGCCACGCCCACTTCTTCTCCGCTGCAGAGCAGAGATCTGACAAGATGCAGGAGAAAGCTTCTGCTTCAGCTGCGGGCTGCAGGTGCTAAATAATTTAAAATAATTGATTTTAAATAATAATTCCATGCCGATCATGTGACTCATCCATCAATCAGCCAATTGTGTGACATGTCCAATCTTACAAACCGCGATAGAGCGAGTAGTGAAAAACGAACAGCGAAGTAGCGAGAGACTATTGTACACCAAACTGTAGGTCAATATCAGTAAAATGAGCTGAGGTATAGCTTTTTTTTTTTTTAGTTTTTAAGGTCAGTTTGCTGTGGCAGCAATCTTGAAATAGACTGATTCCAAAACTTATTTAGCTGTAGATGTACATTCAGTGCTGACTTTCTGCAAGTTTTACTAACATTCACCTAGTGATTTATGAGATATTTTGGAAACAGACACACCTACACACACACACTCACACACGGGCAAATGCACAACTGTCTTCACCTTTGTGCCAAACGAGATATTAAAAATACAGTACACTGTAGTGCATATAGACAGGGTGCTTTCTGTTGGAAAACTCATGAAGTCAATTGTTGAGATTTTTAGTCCATTAACACAGCCCTTTGTGAAAGAGCACTGATATGCCAAGAGCTTTACGTAAAAAAAAAAAAAAAAAAGACTTTTCTGACATTCAGAAAACAACAACTGGAAATCAAATATTTTGCCAGCTTTAGGACAGAATGCATCAAATTTACCTTTACGCCTTAAAACGAGAAGCCAGGATAGAAATATTAATGAGCAGCCACAAATTGGGGGGAAGCTGAAGGCAAATGCTGGGAAATCATCATCTGGTATCTCAGTGAGTGGCCACATGAAATGAGGCACAAGCCAGATCTGGATGCACAAACTTGGGCACATTGGGACATTAGGATCGCTGCATGCACAGAACCTGATTTATGTGAACACAAAGCTTGTCTCACAGCAGACTTCTTGGTTTGTCACAGGTGCAGAGAGCAATATGAAAAACTGAAAGTTTATTCAAGTGTTTCAGTCAGCTTTAGAGAGCCAGCGTGTGTGAGAACAATGAGGGCCTTCAAACCACCTTCTAATTGACTCATTCCCAGATTATGGATGCTGAATAGCTCACTCAATTGTGAATATTAGTTTAATTCAGCAGCTCTAACTTTGTATCATTATCCTCTTGTTAAATAAGCTTCACATTTAAATGCTGTCCTCATCCAACTTTTTTTTCAGTGCAGTTTTCACATGGAAAACAACACCCACACGAATTTAGCTCTTTTCACAAGAAAGTCAATGGACTGTATTTATATAGCACATTTCTATCTTATTGAGATACTCAAAGCTCTTTACACTAGAATCTGTGCCCTCATTTACCCATTCATACAGCACTCTGCTGGAGCTATACAAATAATAATCAGTGCTTTATTACATTCATACACCGATAGGACTTGTCCTGTCCATGGACACTTCGGCATGTGACTGCTGGTGGAATCAAAGCCCCAACTCTTGCATTGGAGGACAACTGCTCTAACCACTCAGCCACAGCCTCCCAGGTAGTGGCCAAGTGGATTGTCTGCTTTTTGAAAGGCTGCCGATCTGCTGGGCAGGCTGGTTGTTTGGTATTTAGGCAGAAAAGGTAGAATCCTGTATGGCCTGCCGTTTGCACACGTTAATCAAGAACTGCCTCTAAGACAAATATTCAATGTTTGAGGTGTGCAGAGTACATTTTATAAAGAGTTTATCACTATGAAGGTAAAATAAGTTTTCAAATCTTTGTTCTACATAATGCAAATTTTAACCAATTATGGGATAATAATTTAACAGTCTCAAGCGACCAAAGGGTTAAATTAACCAACTTATCCTTTAATAGGGCCCTGTGATGGACTTGCGACCTGTCCAGGGTGTACCTCGCCCCTCGCACAGTGATTGCTGGACATGAGCACCAGCGACCCCCGTGACCCAAAATGGAATAAGCGGGTAAAGATAATGAATGGATGGATGGATCCTTTAATAGAGCTAAAACTGAGGCCAGTCTTGTTACTCAGTAGCGGACTGCAGACTTCATAACACATACAACAAAACTATACACAAACCCAAAAACAAAGAGTGGTCAAAACCTAAATGGGGAAGCTGACCTGCAGGAAGTCAACTTCAAAATCAAAAAAACACAAAAGATAGATGAAAGAAGATAAACAAACTCAAACAAAGAATAAACAAACTTGTGGGAGCAGAATAATTTGAACAAAACAACAACAGAAACGCCTGAGCTAAACAGCTAAAAAGGGGGGGGTGGGGGGGGGGGGTGTCCAAAAAAACAAACAATTCCATGACTGGGAAAAATCAATAATCAAATAAACGCAGAAAAGCCAAATAGAGATCTTTTTAAAACTCCAATTCACACCCAGCTTGTGAGGTGAACGGCAGGTTTTCATGTATCTTTCCTACCAGGAAGCAAAGGTAACTTTATAGCTAGAACCGATAATGTCCTTCTGATTCGCAGCTAACAAAATGCTTTTTTCTCTACAAACTATTTCTTTCACTTAAAAGTAGGCTTTGTAAGTGGCGTGGTTCGGTCTGCCCCGGTGGGTGATATGCAGCCACTTTTTCTCCGCTAAAAGGAATGCTTACATCAGCACTCATAAGGCCCTGAAATGCACACTCAGAAGCACCTAATAAGACACGAGGTCACATAATTCCCAGACTGTGCACTCAAACAAAGCAGTGTGGTACTTTTTTTTAGCTTCTAATTATATTTATGACAGCAGTTCTTTTAAAACCCAAGTATAAACCTTTGCCTAGTAATTTACAGAATCAATTCAATTTTTCTTTATCAAATGTTCTCCCCATAAGGCTCACAAAACCACCATTCTCTCACAGCCACAGTTTAGACTAAAGGCTTTTGTTTGTTAATCAACACAAGTAATCAACAGAGCAAAATCTTCCTGCATCAAAACAAAATTTAACCTTATTCAACTATCCAACATTTTTCAGTCAGGTCATCTGGACAGTTTCTTTTTTTGTGCTGAAACGTTTCGCCTTCGGACCGGAAGGCTTCATCAGACAAGGAAACACACAACAAAACTGATTCTTCCCCCAACAGCTTACTCCAAAGTGGAGCAAACCAGTTTTGCTTATGATAAGATGGTCTCTTTGGTACGTCCCCTCCTCCATTGCTGGCCCACTTCCTTGTTGACAGTCTTGTCAAACTGGTTGAAAATGTTTAACTATATTTTCCTCATTTATCAGCATATCTTCATTCTTCAGTTCATGTCATAATGGAATAAGTTTTCATCCTTCAGTCTGTTATCCTTGCACTGTACATTATAAGTTCTGTCTGACCCTTTAGTCTCTGTATGGTCAAGTCATAGAGTCCGTCTGTTTGTCTCAGTCCATTGACTTTGATTACTGTAAGCATAACAGGTTGTTATCATCTCTTATCGCTGAAAAGACACAGACTCACAGACAATATCACCATTTCCTTTACACAAAGGCATTGTCTACATTCTCAAAATAATAGCACATTCAGTCCACGTGTAACCATTTGGATGGTCAGCTCCACTAGTTAATAATGATGCAGCTGATGGCCTCAGTGAGTTGTATCAGACCTGACATCTTCCAGACTTGCTAATGGCACCACTTCAGTCAAAGTCTTTGTCTAGTTGTCTCTTTTCTGCACAGTCACTCATACTTGAGTGGGTTGGGTGGTTACACACCGCTTGGTAACCTTTGAACTTATCTCCTTCAAAAGGTGCACAGGTGTCTTCTATCTTAAAGATGTCTCCACCTTGCGGCTCCATTATTCACCATGGGAGTGGGTACTCATCATTATATGCTCTGATACACTGGAAAAGGTGTTTGCTGATATTCACCCAGCAAAAGTTAATTTAGCCCTTTTCGAAGCCAGCCAACTCACTCCTGGAAACTCTACATTAAGGTATTCCTTTAGTTACTATCTCAGAAAAACAATCACAATCACTCATTTTCATTTTTTTATTTTCATACAGTCTGCTATTAGACTTTCAGGGACTTAGAACTTCTTGGTTTTACTCTGTACTTTGCTTGTTTTCTAGCTCCAACTGTCTTGCACTTCTGCTGGAATTCAACTCTGTCAGACTGAAAGGTCCCCTTCTGACTCTTTGGACCAAGCTAATATCCCCAGTCAAGGTTGAGGGCTGAAAGTTTTCCATTCTAGGTTGATCAGATGTCTGACCCTGGGTTTGGACAATCACTCGAGGGACCCTGCTTCGCAGTGCCAAATTGTTATGGAATAAACCAGATAATCAGGTGTAGATTTCACTAAATTTATTACAAAGCTTTGGAGAACAGTCACACCTGCAGAGAATACATGCATTACAAGTACAGAACTTATTTAATGTCTTTTCCTGACTGAGTTCTGACCCATTCTTCAAAAAATATGTACTGTGTAGTGAACCAGATGACCTCAAATCTACCAGATGGACAGAGACTGTTATTTTCATTGATCTGAATAAGTCTGAACCATCTGATGACTTTCTTTCTTGAATTAATCAAGCAGAAAAGACAATTCTTTATAATCATTACTGTCTTACAAATGTTTTGATAATCAAATTGTGTTAGTTCACTCAATGCTTTACAGGTTGAAAAGAACTACTCATTTTTATTTTTACATAAACAGTAAGTAATGATTTTTGTTCCTCATTCAGAGAAGAAATCACCTGAATATGCCTTTCTTGATTTTCTGTCTGAAATGAGCAAGTCGTAAGTGTGTGAAAGTTGAGGCTTCGGTCAGCTAAATGTTTACTGAAGAAGAAATGTCATGTTTAAACTTTTTCAGAAGATTACCAAGAGTAGACTCCAAAAAGTCTGCTGCTTCTGCAATAATCTTTTCTGTATGTTAAACAAGTTTCATTCTCTGACCTCGACTGTTGATAAACACCTTACGTCAAAACCACTCCTCTTTCTGGTCCTTCCACGAATCAGAAAGCTCTAAATTGAACAGGAAGTCGACCCAAATAAAATGTGGCAACTTCTCAGTTCATGTTAGATTGAGAGTGATATGGAGTTCCAAGTTGGAGATGGAGATTGAGAGTGAGAGTCCGACAGGAAAAGATTCCATGGAGAATGGAAAAGTTCTGAAGGAGTTCAGAAGAGAACTAGAGTTATGAAGAGTTTTGGAGTTGCCGAGAATCCAGAGACGTGTGGGATTATAATTCTGTTTTGAGCTAACCACGCACGACTCTTCGAGGATTTTAGCTGTTCTTAACGGAGGCGCTGGAAACAGTCTGAAGGATGCTTACTGAGCTGATCTATCGTCAAACCAGGTAAAGACTTCTTCTTCGACTAAAGTGTACCGTGGACAAAGCTGAGGATCTGACGGAGCGTGCAACTTCTGGTCAAACAGATTAAATTCCCTCACACAGTTCTCTGTAAGATAATCTCCTTTCATCTTAAACTCTTCTCTCTCACAAAATCAGTACAGATATTTTAGAAATATCTGAAGCAAAGTCCTCAAATCACCGCCGAGTGATTTGAAGTTCATTATTTGTGAAACTGTCTGTTATTATTTTCATATTTTGCCAAATTAATGTAAATGTTTGATGTTAAACTTTGATTCTGAAAATAAATGATTCCATTCATTTGATGGGTCAAAGATAAATAACGTCTCTCGTTACATTTTGTGTTAAATTCAATGCACGGCATTTACAGTCAGAAAAATGAAGAACTCGTGAAAAGTATGCATAAATATATATCCATATATTTGTCATACAACAAGTGACACGTACCTCACGTGACTCACTACAA
>NC_056504.1:18752806-18756293 GCF_014905685.2 Nematolebias whitei
ATGCGGTTTGTTAGTCTGAAAATACTGCCTTTTTTCTCCCTTTTTAGGAGGGGGTGGCGATGCACGCCTTCCTTCTAATTCTAGGGAGTGGGGTTTAACCTTTACACCAGGAAACACTTCTATGGGCGTCTTGGCATGACAACGTGCCTCAAACACGTTCACAGCGCACTGTTTAATCTCACTGATGGATTTTTCTCTGTAATTTGCCATCATTTGCACTGACGTTTGAATGTCAGGATGGAGATTTTTGCTGAAAACAAATTTAAAACCATCTTCTTCCTCCATTCCGGTTTCATTTCTGTTACCAAAATAAGCTTGGAAGATTCTTTTGTAATAAACTTTTGGATGTTCATTCTTGCCCTGCGTGACCTTGTCTGCGGCTGGATACCCAGTAGGTCCTGCGCAGGTGTCGTACTCTTTGATCAGAGCTTCACACAGAAGTTTGTAATCCCTTCTCGTTGCATCTGGTAAACGCTCGATGAAGGTAAACACATCTCTGTCCGAAGTGAGTCGTATCAGACTGATTTTATCTTCTGCCGTAGCATTAGGATAAGCTCTCAATCTGAAATCCAGATCTCTGAGGTACGCTTTTGTTCCTGCCGACCCCATAGGGCCGGGAACGAAACGTTGTACATATTTTGAGAGTTTTAACAGAACATCCATTGAAAGAGGAAGTTGCCATGCACTCTGTTGCATGTTTGGTGGAGGAGGCCTGTTCAGGTCTGTTCCTACCACTTTATGTGAGGGTGGATTAAGAGCAGGAAGTGCAACAACGTCTTTCTGAGGTGTTTGTGGGTGACCTGGACTCTGTCCACGGTCTTCTCTGAGTTCCAGACAAACTCGCCCCACGTCAGAAATCTTGTTTGTTGCTGCTCTTAGATTTTCTTCACATGTTTTTAAGCGTTCCTGTGATGTGTGATAATCACTTTCTAAACGCATCATTAGCTGTTGCAATATGTGTTTATCCATTCTGAGTTCTTCCAGCTTTTTGTTAAGCACATTTATTTTGCTATTCAGCGAATCAATTTCTGCATTTGCATTTTGCTGTAATTGAAACATCTGTTCAGAATGTTTTTTTGTGAGGATTTCGTGTTCACCTTTAAATTGAAGGAAGTGTTCTTCAATTCTCTGAACCACCTCTTTTTCGCTGTATAACCTTAATGCAAGGTAATCAGCTTTCTCAACAACCGTATAGAATGATTCTTTCAACAAAATTGCAATTTTAGCCAGCTTTTCATAACTTGACTTTATGATTTCTGTAGAGGTCACACTTTCTGCAACCCCCTTCAGATTGTCCACTAACTCTTTTGGGTTCATGCGCTCTGTCTGGATTATGTATGGATGTAAGGACGCTCCGAGAAGCGCGAACGCATTCTCCAAGCAGTCCGTGATTCCTTTTGGGTCAAAATCTTTTTCTAACACACCTGTCATGTTTTCACTGTGTAGCAATTTATCTGTTTGAACAGTTGCAAGCTTTAGATATTTTACAGGTAAATATTTGTATTCAAGTCAATGAGTTTTCACACTTATTTTAGCTTTGGGTTTACACAGAAGTACTGTTATAAGTCACTTATTCAACTGTGGGTACCTTTCTCAGGTTTTACCCCAATTCATGAATATTTAAGTAAACGCTCTTTTGGCAGTGTTACTTTTTGTGCTTATTTTCCACAGATCCTAGAGTACCAAGCTGTTTTTAGTGTATTTTACTCTAAAACACTGAAATTTTTATAAACCTGCAAATTTTCTTTAGTCTCACAGCAATATTAGTTTAAAACGTTTTTTTAAACCGTTCTGTTCCAGAAATTTGCTATTTTAAACAGTTACTCATCAACCCAGGTGGGTGAAAAGAGAAAAGAATTTGATGATGAGGAATAATCAGTCTTTCTTCAGAAAAACTGTATTTGCTCCTGTATAGCTTCTATTTAAAATTAAATAGAGAGATATTTTATTTAGGTGGTAAATTAAACAGAAAATCTCTTTTTCCTGATAAATTTACTCTTATTTAGTGATTTTGCAATTAAACGTGTATTATCCTTCAAGCAAAATGAGTAAACTGTTCAACTCTGTGAATATTTGTAACTGTATCTGTTTTTTAAAAAGTTTCTAATTTTATTATGAACCTATTTTAAGGATTTATCAGTGAATAAAATTTTTTGGTAAACGCTTCTTTGCATAAATACCTATTACTTTTTAAAATGTAAGATAACAGTGTTTTATTCAGCTTTGAGGAAGTTTGTTAACTCAGAATTTGCCTTACAGAAAAATAAAAAGACGTTTAATTTCACTCTTTACCTAAAACGAAGTGAAATCTGTGATCTCACGTCTCGCCAGGAGATGTCAGTATTACCTCAACAATTATAACTCCGTCACTTTTTGTGTTGTCCACTAGGGGTGCTATAACTTCCTGTGGCGTTCGGTTGACATCCTGTTGTTAGCTGCTTAGCTTGAAGTTAGCTTCGGCTAAACTCGGTTAAAATCAACATTTCTGAACGGATTTTTTACACAAAAGTGGCAAAAGTTTTGCAATCAGACTTTATAGCTTCAAACATGAGTTTTGGGACTGTTGGTAGCTTCATTTAGTGATTTTAAGCGTAGTTTAAGCTCCGGTCGTTAGCTTGTTAGCTTAAAATTAGCATCGCTAGCGTTGTTTAAAAACATCATTTTTTGACGAATTTTAAGCTGTAACGTGGCAGAATTTCAGCAAGCAGGCTTCGAAGCACTTAACAGCGTTTCAGAATCACTTTAAAAGGCGCTTTTTAGCTTTAAAAAGCAGATTTTATTTCCCTATGAAAACGAATTTCATTTCCGGGTCACGTGACTGAAATCACCAATGGCAACGCAGCGCAGGCTTGAGGGGAGATGACGTAGCACGTCAGTCAAACTTCTCAACCAATGAAAGCGCTCCACAACAGCGAATTCAACCAATCACGAAGCGTATTCTCCAGCTAGCAAGTTAGATTAGCGTAAAATAGTTCGTCAACTTTTCGTCTTTTAAACTATCAAAATGCACTTTTTCTGTTAAAAAATGTAACGAAACAACTTCTAACTGTGTTCTGAGATGGCACTCAGCTTTTAAAACGTTTATCCATCTATTCAAAATACTCGTTCAAACTGAACAGAACCCACAGCCGGGTCTTAGCAGAACCTCGTACTTTTAAACAGAATAACGTCTTCCACAGCTCATCAGCTTTTAGTTACACGTAACAGACGTACAATTTCAGCTTACACAAGACTCAATGACACAATTTCAGCTCTTAAAACATTGCCAGCCCAACGCTTATACATGCAGCGTTGCTTGAAAGGTGCAGCTCCAAGCGCGCAGCCCAGCCGCTGCGTAAACATTCACAGCTCGTCAGCTGTTACTTTTTCAACATGCCAACATTTAAATCATCTTTACACGTATTAACAGTCATTCATGAACACGTTTACGGGCCACCAGTTTGTAGTGAGTCACGTGAGGTACGTGTCACTTGTTGTATGACAAATA
>NC_056504.1:18756393-18759289 GCF_014905685.2 Nematolebias whitei
TGTAGTGAACTCGGCCTCCGGTCAAAACCTGCCTCTGAAGACCTTCATGGGACAGGAACTGTTATTTCATTGATTTGAATCCAGAAATACAAATTAGCTCATCCAGAGACTTTCTAATTGTATCCTGAACTAATCAATTGAAAGAACACTCTCTTTTTATATTATCATTACTATTTTTACAAATGTCTTGATAATCAAAAGTGTGTTTAGTTCAAATCATTTTTAAATGCTCAACACTCAGTCGTCACAACCTACAGCTGAGGTAATGGCAGTCACACGTGCACAAGCTGCAGCTAAACCTGCTGATAACACAGTTTCTGTAAGCCCAATACTGACTGACCCAGACATCATCCAACTTCAGAAGTTGGATCCTACAAATAACTCGATGATACTGTATCTGACTGACCCAGACAAATACACTCCATCGAAAGGCGAACTGGATTCCAATCCAGACCTCAAAGTCCTCTTTCAGCTGCGCAAACAGTTAAAACTACTTAAGGGCATCCTAACTTTTGCTCATGGACAGACGTCCTCACCCGTGTTCGTGGTCCCCCATGACCACAGGGGGGTGATGTTAGTTCATGCACATGACCTTCCGTCCGCAGGACACAAGGGTGACAATGCCATGCTGAAAGCATTAAAACAGATTGCTTATTGGCCTGGAATGAAGTAGGATGTCAAAGACTACATAAAAGGGTGCCTGGTCTGTGGCCAGTTTCAGCCATCCAGACCACTCCACAGGGCACCACTGCATAGTAGAGGCATTGCATTTCCATGGTTGGACCTCCAGATTGACTGGGTTGGACCACTCACTAAGAGCTCTAGAGGAAATAAATATTTTCTCACGGTAACCTGTGCGTTTACCAAATGGGTAGAATGTCTACCAGCCCCTAATGACACAGCACAAACTACTGCTATGTTATTAATGAATCATGTATTCTCAAGGTTTGGACTTCCCCTCAAGGTGAACTCAGACCAAGGTACACACTTCACAGGTGAAGTAATGAAAGAACTGTGGAAAACGCTAGGCGTCAAAGCCAACTTCCATATTGGCTACCATCCACAGGCTTCAGGCCAGGTTGAGAGAGCAAACAGGACTGTGGTGAGTATTTTGAAAAAATACGTAGCCGCAAACCACAAGGACTGGGACGTGAAACTCCCTCTGGTCCTCATGGCCATAAGGGCCACTCCACACACGTCGACTGGCATCTCTCCTTTCGAGATGATGACGGGTCGACAAATGACTCTCCCTCTACACCTGTTGTACCAACCAGGCGATGCTGCCATGGCAACAGCCTACACTACACAACAATACATGAAAGACTTGGAAAAACACCTTAAAAACACTTTTGATTTCGCCCAGAAAAACCTGGAAAAATCAGCTGAAGGACGCAAAGTGTACTACGACCAAAAGGCCTCTCACGAGGAACTCCAAGTGGGAGACAGGGTCTGGTACTACACGTTTGCCCCCACAACTGGGAGAAGAGAGTCCGGGACCGGAACTCTCGCCCGTAAACTGATGCCCAGATGGACTGGACCCCATCTGATAACAGACAAACTGTCTCCAGTTGTCTATCAGATAAAAATCAGTAAAGGCCAAAAAAAGCCAATTGTTAAATGGGTACATCGAAACCAGGTTAAACCACACAAGGTGTGCAATAACTCCACAGGAGACAAAGATCTCACAAACACCAAGCAGAAGATAATTAATGGATAATAAACTTAACCACAGTTTAAACCACACAAGGTGTGCAAAGAAACAACTCCTACGGGACAGCGTGATTGAATCTGACAACCAGGGTGAGGAGGAGCAGTGAAACGATGTTTCTAGTTGCTTAGTCACTACTCTTGTCGATATTGAAACATTGTTTATTTGGTTTTGATATTTGTTTCTGAGCACCTCAGTAAGAATGAGTTTTGTATGTATTTTAGTTGGAGACTGTAAAGGACTTTAACTATGCCAACATGCAGTTCACTCGTTAAAACCTAATCGTTGAAGAGTCAATGTAGTCAATGCTACCTTAAGTACCATAACTTACATTGGTCTCACCATCTTCAAGCCGAACCTACTCGAACAATTCTATTCGGGGGGATAGCTAATTCTTTTTGATGAGTCTCGCCATAGACTCCAAAAACATTTATGGGGAAACCAAACACCCAATCTCAAGTCGTTCGTCTAAAAGGCAACAGACAAGTAAACCAACTATAGTGGCCATGTAAGTCTAACATAGACAAAGTTAGCGATGGTGGTATAGTTGGAACACCCTTCTATAAGTATAGACCCCTATAACTACCCCTTTTCAGCATGTTCCACCCCTTAACTGGTAGCTGTAGCTGTTCCCAATCATAATAGCTTACACACCAGGTGCATATAGGTTAAGGCCTTATGTAAAATCCCCTTCATAAGCCCACCTTAAACCACTTAATTGCATGACACATAGAACCAGAACGGCACCGACTGGACGTCACCCAGCGACGACCTTCGCTGGAGGGGACCTACAATCCTGACGTTGGTCTCCAACCTGCATCCAGTGGCCGCATCTTCAGTTCAATCGAAGGGAATCTTCTACATGCTGATTAATCAACAACTCCAATCGTTGTGGAATTACCGTTATGGATTATATGACTTTTTCCAATGGATTAAAACAGACTTTGTTTCCAAGGGGTTAAAGCATTGCTACAATGGAATTACCAACAACATTATGGAATTACCAACAACATTGTGGGATTACCTTCTTTGACTTTTGTTTTCCTCTTGCTAGATTACATCAAGCTCAAGGACATTCGGAGGCGTAAGTTCATGTTGGAATTCATCCCCATGGACAGGCGATGATTTCCAAAGGGGGGACTGTAGTGAACTCGGCCTCCGGTCAAAACCTGCCTCTGAAGACCTTCA
>NC_056504.1:18759389-18764161 GCF_014905685.2 Nematolebias whitei
ATGAAAGAATCCGTTTAATTTATGAATATATATCTGCATATGTTCATTCTACACTATTTATAGGACACCAAGTGACTTTAAAAACATGTCAGGACTTCATTTTCTTCATGTAAACGCACGTACGCACTGAAACCTGGCTCAACAAATCTGTACTGAATAATGACCTGGTAATCAATGGATTTAACATCTACCACTGTGATCGTCAAAAATGGGGGGGGGGGGGGGGGGGTTGTTATTTACATCAAAGATTCTCTGGTTGCTAGTCTTGTGTCTTCTAAAACAATTAGAAACCAGTTTGATGCCTTAGCTGTAAACATCACTTTGAATTGAGGCCAGATTTTATCTTGTAACGTGTTGTTATCGTACCCCTTCAGCAACACCTGAGGCTCAGTCCTTCCTGATGGAATACCTTGGTAATTTAAAATTCAAAGAGATCTTTTTGGCAGGAGATTTCAACATTGACTGTGATAAGTCAACCCCCCTCTGTGATAAATTCAAGGAATGTTGCCTGTCTCTCAATCTAACCCAACTGATCAACTCACCAACTAGACTAAACAAAAACCATCCTGAAAAGTCCTCCATCTTAGACCTGTTTCTAACTAATATGCCTCACAAATTCCTTGGTACAGGTGTATTCACTAACATTTAGAGTGATCATTGTGTGACTGCGACTCTGAGATATATTACACTTCCACCTTCTAAGCCTAGCATGCTTGAGCATGCATCAGGATACTTCTAAGCCTAGATTAATCAAAAAAAGGGATCTGAAACGTTTTTGTGAACAGTCATTCCTCTGGGATCTGTCTCACTTTGACTGGCATCGTATTCTATTAATTGGTGACGTGAACTCCGCTTGGAACTATTTTCATAATAGTTTAATTTATTTTGTGAACAAACATGCTCCTTATCGTCAGTTCAGAATAAAGGGACGAGACAGCCCCTGGTTTACTCCAGAGCTAGCTGACCTCCTGCACAGGAGAGATCATCTTTGGGCTGCAGCGAAGAAATCTGACTCAGACACTGATTGGTTGAGTTTTCGACAGATGAAGAATAAATGCACAACTGCTGTCAAAGCAGCAAAACGTAACTATTTTTTATCTCAGACCTCCAAAACTCTAAATGACCTTAACAGATTCTGGAAAACCATCAAATCTCTCTCAGGCACCCCCCCCCCCCCCCCAATCATCTGACCTCCCATCACAACTTCTCATTAACTCTGTTCCTGTGTCAAATAAGCACAAGATCCTGAACTGTTTCAACAAACATTTTGTTGCTTCTAGTTCTTAATTTGACACAGTCACTAATGGAAAATCAGCCACTTCACTTAATAACCAAACTTCTACAAATCAAATCCCTCCTATAAGTCAACCATCAATTAATCACACCTCTTTTTTCCATTCTCAGTCAGTGAGGCTAATAAACTGTTAAAAGATCTTGGTCCTAAAAAACCTGCAGGTCCAGATGAACTTCCACCTTATTTCTTAAGGCTGGCTGCTCATATCATCACAGTCCCTGTGACCCACATCTTCAATCTCTCCATAAGCCAAAACTCCATTCCAGATGCTTGGAAAACAGCCTTTGTTCTACCTTTGCTGAAGGGAGGTGACCCCACTTCACTGAACAACTATTGACCAATCTCTAAACTCTGCATTTTAGCCAAGGTTCTAGAAAAACTGATAAACTCTCAAATCAAAAATTACCTGGACTCATTTAACATCTTACCTCGCCTTCAATCTGGTTTCAGGAAACAACACAGCAAAACGACTGCTTCACTGAAGGTATTTAATGACATTTTTGAAGCACTGGATACTAAGGATTATTGTGTTGCACTTTTCTTAGACCTGTCTAAAGCTTTTGACACTGTGGATCATAACATCTTGTGTCATAAACTCTCAGAAATCGGTTTCTCAGAACACACCATTGGTTGGTTCTCTAACTATCTCTCAGACCGGAGGCAATGTGTTCAACATAATGGTACTTCCTCCAGTTATTTAACAGTCAACAATGGTGTACCACAAGGCTCAGTCTTATGACCCACCCTCTTTACAATCTACATAAATAATGTAGGTAAAAATACCCCTAATGCATCCTTACATTTCTATGCTGATGATACAGTTTTTTATTGTCAAGCTAAAACAGTTGATAAGGCTTTCCAGCTTTTGAAATCTGCATTCAACATCATCCAGACAGATTTGTTCTACCTCTAACTTGTCCTAAATGCCGACAAAACCAAAGGGATGGTTTTTTTCAAATAGGAAGTTGGTCCCAGCAGTTCTTCCTCTGATCTCATCCTCAAATGGTGTCCCGATTGAGTTTGTTGATTCCTATAAATATTTGGGTATCTTGGTCGACTCACATCTCTCTTTTAAGCTCCATGTGGAAAACTTTGTAAAGAAACTGAAAGTTAAACTGGGTTTCTTTTTCAGAAACATGTCCTGTCTAACCCTGAATGCTAGGAAACGCCTCGTATCTGTGACTTTCCTTCCCTCCATTGATTACGGTGACATTATTTACATGAACGCTCCAACAAGAACCCTGCAGATGTTGGATGCTGTCTATCATGGTGCACTAAGATTCATAACTGGCTGTGATTATCGTACCCACCACTGCACCCTGTATTCACTGGTTAACTGGACATCATTAACTTCACGCAGACTCTATCACTGGCACATTTTCATCTTTAAATCACTTCTTGGTCTGCTGCCTTCATACATCTCCTCCTTCATGTCTCTGCGTGAGTGCAGCTACAGTGTGTGCTCTCAGGACATTATTACCTGCAGTGTTCCCTCAATGCAAACTGAACTAGTCAAAATGGCCAACTCCTACTCTGCTCCTGTTTCTTGGAATATCTTACAAAAAGATCTGAAGCTCTCGACCTTGACCTCTCTAAGTGGCTTTAAGAATCTGTTGGACTCCTGGCAGGGACCAATAAAGACATGTTCCTGATTTTAGTTTTCTACATTCGTCTTAGAATCTAGCTGTTTTTTGTTACTTTTCTTTTCTTTTTCTTTTTACTTTTTTTTTTTTTTAATTTAGCCATCCTATTTGTTAAAAAAAAGTGTGATTTTTTAATAACTGTTTATTGTTGTCGCTGTTGTCCATTGTTGTCATCATTCTTTGTTGAAATCAGGTCTCTCTTGTAAATGAGTCCTTGAGGCTCAATGGAATTTACCTGTCTAAATAAAGGTTTAATGAAAAAAAAAGATCACATGTTCTCCAGGCAAATTCAGATAAGATGACCTTCAAGACCAGCCAAGGGAGCCAAATTCAGATAAACACACAGTTGTTTTGGGGACAGGCAGAACTTAATGACATCTACCTTGAGTCTGTGTTGGCCGACTCGGTTCCGAAATGTCCAAATTACATGGCCACACCAATGGAACGTGACTGAGTAAAATCCCCAAGATCTGATCCATTCAGCTCAAAGCAGTTGAGTCCAGGTACTCGAGACATGAACCAAGCCATCATAAAGGCAAGCAGCGTGATCGGGTCCAAATTTGCTGCCGACGACTTCCTTGATTTTAGATAAAACCAGCAACCAGCCGAATCCGAAAAGCAGGAACCAGTTATCGTAAATCCAATTAAATATGCGTCCTTAAAATCCACAGATGGCAGCAGAGATAGACACATCATCAAGTATTCCAGTCGATGAGATATCCAGCTGCGTGCGTGCCAACAGGGCAAATCGGCTCACCTAAAGCCTGTCTTCTTTTCGAAGAAATGTTGTAAATTGAGATGAGGGACCAACTGATCAAAACAAGTCCATAATTATGTTACGGAAGAGTTGCAAGAGAGGCTCAGAAGCAGTTTCACAGACAGAGCAGCAAAGCAAAGCGGGGATGGAGGGGATGGGAAAAGTGTCCGATCACGGCAAGAGCAAGTGGTGAAGTGTCAGAGCTCCATTTGTGGGTATTTTTATTTTTCTGTTTTCTGTGGTAGATTTAGTTTGTCCTTTTGACCATTTGTACAAACTAATGCCAAGCATGTGACAACTGCTGATTTTAGAGAAAAAAAAATCCACTTTTAACAGGTGCAAAAAGTTTAGAATACATAACAACTGGACTTCTGTTCTGCTGTTAAAGAGGTTTTTATTCTAGTTGAGGAAACATTTTCAATTCAGAGCAGGAACGTGTGAAGCTCCAATATTTAAACTGTATGAGAAGTTCTGTTTGTGTAGCTGAATTCACATGAAGATTAATCCAGCTCTCCTCCCCCATGAGGTACTTTAGGATCTTTGTTTGCCTCGCTCATGAGATATCCTTTTATCATGTTCGGCCGTCAGGAGTGTTTGAACCCACATGCAGGAGGATGACAAGGACGCTCGAGGAATAAATAAAAATATATTTATTTAAACAAAACAAAATCAAAACGCTGACAGGGCAGCTACTCACAAATTAATCTGATGGACGGAACGGAAGGCTGAACACAACACCATAGAAGGACAATCCCGAGACAAAGACAAGACACGAGTGAACTGAATATATACACACACACTGATTAGGACAATGACAGACACCTGCAGTGATTAACATTAGACACAGGTGAGACAGGGACACAAGGGAAAACACTGAGTGCTGGAAACATGAGGAAACAGACCAAACCCCCACAGTACACCCCACTCAAGGGATGGCTCCAGACATCCCAAGGACAAGCTACATCCAACTTGGGTGGGAGGAGGGACAAACCAAGACAGAGAAACACATAGGACCAGAAGAACAAAAAAACGACAGGAAAACCTGGGTAGCTAAACACAAAACCAAATCCAGGAACCC
>NC_056504.1:18764261-18773962 GCF_014905685.2 Nematolebias whitei
ATCTAGAAATGTTTCGTCTCTCATCCAAGAGACTTCCTCAGTCTGAGGTGCTGTTTGCAGCTCAGTCTCTTAAATAGCACCTTCTCAGAGTGGATCAACCAGTTTGCTGCTGACAACCAAAACCAGTTGTTGTTTTTTTTTTGAATGTCCAGAGGACCAGATTGAACTTTTTTGGATTTTTCTACCTGGATTATTGAGCATGCATCAGGATATTCACCAGGATGTCTGAGGACAGGTGGTTCTTCCTGAGAGTCCTCAGAAAGAAAAGGTGCTGGTAAGCTTTCTTGATCAGTTTGGAACAGCCGGTCATCCAGGTGAGATCCTCAGAGATGTGGACATCCAGGAACTTGAAGCTGTTCACACGCTCCGCCCCCTTGATGTAGATGGGTGGATGTGGGCCAGCGTTCCTCCTGAAGTCCACGATGAGCCCCTTAGTCTTCTCAGTGTTGAGTAGCAGGTTGTTGTTGTCACACCACTCAGCCAGACGAACCACCTCCTCCCTATAAGCGGTCTCATCATTGTCTTTGATGAGGCCGATCACCGTGGTGTCATCTGCAAGCTTAATGATGGTATTGGAACCATCAACAGGTTTGCAGTCATGGGTGAAGAGGGAGTAGAGGAAGGGACTTATCACACAGCCTTGTGATACACCAGTGTTAATAGTGATGGTAGATGAGCAGTGGTTATCCAGCCGGACATGTTGGGGTCGGTTGGTCAGAAAGTCCAGTAACCAGTTGCCCATGAGGGAACTGATGCCCAAGTCTGTGAGTTTTGTGATGAGTTTTGAGGGGATGACTGTGTTGAATGCTGAACTAAAATCTATGAACAGCATCCGGGCAAAGGTGTTTTTGTTATCCAAGTGTGAGAGAACAGAGTGCAGCGCTAAGGAGACTGCATCCTCTGTGCTCATGTTCTGGTGGTATGCAAATTGGTGGGGGTCCAGGGTGGGAGGGGGGGGGAGACAGGATTTGAGGTGTACTAGGACCAGCTGCTCAAAACACTTTGCGATGATGGAGGTGAGGGCTACCTTAGTAGTTGGGTAGTCGTTGAGTCTTGATGGTTTTGAGTTTTTGGTTATTGGGACGATGGAGGTGGTTTTGAAGCAGGTTGGTACCACAGCACGGGCCAAGGACAGGTTGAATATGTCCGTCAGTACTCCTGCCAACTCCCCAGAACACGCTCTAAGAACACGTCCAGGGATGCCATCAGGACCCGCAGCCTTGTGAACTTTAATCCTGCTCAGCGCCGCTCCTACATCGGTGGGGAAAAGAGTCAGTGGTTGGTGGTCTGGAGACACATCTGCCTTAGTTGTAGTTGTTGGGTTCCCTCTCTCAAAACGAGCATAGAAATTGTTGAGCTCGTTGAGGAAGGAAACAGAGGAGATGGGTGAGGGGTTGATGGCCCTGTAATCTGTAATGATCTGGAGTCCTTGTCACATACGTCAGGGGTTGGAGTTTGAAAAGTGTTCTTCTATCCTCCCCTTGTAGTGGTGCTTGGCCTTTTTGATGCCCCTCTTCAGCTCAGCCCTGGCTGTACTGTAGGCCTGTGTATCCCCTGACCTGAAGGCGATGTTGCGAGCCTTCAGCAGTAGACGTACATCCCGATTCATCCAAGGCTTCTGGTTGGGGTACATGGTGATCCATTTCTGGGTGGTGGCACTGTCTATAGTGGTGGAGATGTGGTCCAGCACAGATGAGGCGTACTGTTCCAAGTCGGTGTGAGTAAACATATTCCAATCAGTGTTTTTGAACCGGTCCTGGAGCACAGTGTCTGTCCCTTCTGGCCACACTTTTATTGTCCTCACAGTGGGTTTCACACGTTGGATGAGTGGTGAGTACCAAGGTGTGAGGAAAATGGAGAGATGGTCCGACTGTCCAATGTGGGGGAGGGGTGTTGCTTTGTATGCTCCAGCCAGGTTGGAGTAAACATGGTCCAAAGTCTTGTCCCCTCTGGTGTGGCAGGATACATGTTGGTGGAATCTGGTGAGGACTGTCGTCAAGTTGGAGTGGTTAAAGTCACCAGCAACAATAAAAGCAGCCTCAGGGTGTTTGGTCTGGTGTTTGCTAATGGCTGCATAAAGTTCTTTCATAGCCAGCTTAGCATTAGCATCCGGGGGGATATACACTGCAGTGAGTATGATGGAGGTGAGTTCTCTGGGGAGGTAATAAGGTCTGCATTTGACCATTATAAACTCCACATTAGGTGAGCATTGTCTCTCGGTAGTAGCAGAGTCTGTGCACCAAGCTTTGTTAATATAAATGCACAAACCTCCACCTCTGGTCTTGCTGGAGTCCTAAGTTATCCTGTAGGCTCGGTGCGTGTGACGTCCTGCTAACTCAATAGCATTGTCCGGGCAGCTGTTGTTTAACCATGTTTCTGTGAAAATCATGACGTTTGAGTTCATAATCCGCCTGTTGTTGGTGATGGAGAGCCGGATTTCATCCATTTTGTTTGCCAAAGAACGAACATTGGCGAGGAAAATGCTGGGTAAGGGCAGCCGATTGGGTGTAAGTTTTAGCTTAGCCCGTAGTCCTCCGTGCTTACCCCGCCTTTGTTTACGTTCTTGGCGCTGTCTGCGTGTACTTCCTCCCGGCCTGGAGGAGTAAGCAGCCTCCGGTGTTCTGGAGATCTCTGGAATGAGTCGGAGATCGGCAACAAAACTATCGGAGGTTTGAGTATAGATGTCCAGAAGCTCCTGTCTGCTGTAGAACAGCAACGCTGAGCAATTCTGGATGAATAGTCCAGTCAAAAGTAGGTAGAAAAACGCTAAATAGCATGTTCTGGAGAGACGCTGAGCCTCACGTTGTTCACGCGCCGCCATCTTGGTCTAGAAGATGCATACATAATGAGATTTATGATAACAGGGTTTCTGCTTGTTGGAATCGGTGGATACCTGAGTTATCGGCTAATAAGGAAGGCATCAGCATCAGTTTTGGCAATAGTAAAGCTGCCAGTCTTATGTGAAGGATTGCTCCGTGCTTGGAGCTCTCAGACTAATGTGCTTTGCAAGCTGAACCATAAGTTGGACTCAATTTTTGAGAATCGTGGGCAGCTCCTAGGACTCGCTGGCATGAAAGATTTGACCTTGGAGAAGGCTAACAAGCACAGACCAGTGGAATGTCCACAGATCTGGCTGTATGGATTTGCCATTGAGTGTACCAGCAGAACTGAAGGCAGACAGAAATCAGTACAGTCTGCCTGACCAAAACTGTTGTTTATTTGAATTGGCCTCTCGGCTTGCCTTGGTCAGGCCATTTTATCTCAAATTGCTCCTGGAGGATACGTACACTAAGAGGCTCTGCCTACCCCCTTCTCCCGAGGACATCTGTGGCCTTATCAGAATTGTGCCGCTGATAGACACTGTACCATCTTATCAGAACTTTGGGACTTTCTGGAGTGTCCATAGCCAACTCACCGCCTTTGTTGACCTTCTATACATAAATGTATTATGATGTCATTGTATGTTAATGTTTATGATACAAGGTCTTTTTTTGCATCTTTTACACTGTACCCCATTCAGGACATGGTGTGAGACATGATTTTTTTAAACTTCCTCCACACTCATGTTTTCTTTTCCTCATCTACACTGAATGTTGTATGTAACAGGTCTCTCTTGTTAATGAGTCCTCGAGGCTCACTGGGAACTAACCTGTATAAATAAAGGTTGAATAAAAAAAAGCCCACATGTCATGGTCTTTTCGTTGTCTCTGAGCAAGACACCTAATCCTTAACTGCTCCCCGGTTGCTTACATAGCTGCCCACTGCTCCACCTGGGTCTATCTCACATGTGATGGGTTAAATGCAGAGAACTAATTCCGTCATTGTATAGAAACATGTAATGATGACAACACATAGAACTTTGATTAATTTTGATACCTCCAGAAGATGTTTCTTCAATAGATGTCAGAGACTGATGGAAGAGTCCTAAAACCAGTTCATGTTTTTTTTTTACCTGAGACACATTCATGGGTATCTCAGTGATCTCCGTTGGTCTCTTAAAGAGCAGGATTTATGCAAAATATGCACACAGAGAACTCTAAGTGGTCTCTGCAGTGAGGCATGATTCCTGCTGGTCTCAGGAAATGATCAGTAATTACAGTACTAAGATCCCTCAGAGCTCTCTGCAGAGCGCTATCGATTGCAAAAAAATTAGTTTTGGTTGCACAACAGATGATCAAAAATATTCAGTGTTTAAACAGTAACAACTTCTTTATTTATTTTTTTGTGGTTGTGGGGATTTGAACATTTAGTTTACTTGGTGGTTACCTGATGGTCTCTGTCCTGGTGAAAGGGGACATTACTTGGTAAAAAAAAATAAAAATCTTGTCAAAAATAAGACTTATAAAACAGTACCCAAAATATTTTTTGGGAACTAACTAATTGATTTTCAGATTTCCTTTCCCCCTAAATTTGATGGTTGTGATGACATTTTTTAAAAACAGTTTATTTATGATTTTCAATTAAATTTATATAAAAAAAATACAAAGACAAAACAAAACAACAACAACAAAAAAGAATCAAATAAAATATAAAGTGAAGATAACAACCAATAGATACATAAATTAATTGAATTGGGCTTTACTGTTAATTACTTTACTGTAAATTACTGTTACTTGAAAATTATTATGATTGAACTAATTGTTTGAAAAAAGGGGCAGATATAATAAGATTTTTTCTTCCTTCTGCTGCCTTTCATTTTAAATCTCTTGTATTTTTTTATACTGTTATGGAATTGTTTCGTTTTTTTTTTTAATGAATAACCTTTATACCATACCAAATAAATGAAAAGATTGGGCAAAGTTTACAATTGTATTACCTCCTCAATTGTCCATCTTATCAAGAAGACACTTAAATAATGTGGTTGAATAAAAGGAGCATCATTGGTCTTTTATATATTCCAACACTGGATTCCATATCCTAGAAAACTTAAGAATGTTACCAGAAAGTTCATATCTCAGTTTTTCCACATGCAGAATACTTATGAGTTCAGCCAACCAGGTCTCAAATTTGGGGGCTAAATCAGACTTTCACAGTTTCAGAATACACCTTTTCGCAATCATCATACAAAAAGTTAGAGCAATTTGCATGTTACAAACTAGGTTTTTCAGGGTGTTGGAGTAAGTATCCCAGCAGAGCAGTTTCAGGATCAGGTGTGACAGTGATGTTACATACAGATGAAAACCATTGAAAGATATGAGACCAAAAATTATGTAAATTTGGACAAAACCATCAAAGGTGAGCTAGAGTACCTTCTGACGTCTGACATGTTTTACAAAGTGAAGAAAGGTTAGGACAAAAATTATTTCATTTAGTTTTAGAATAATGTAATCTATGAACTACCTTATACTGAATCAGTTGAAGCCTGGCGTTAATTGAACAAGACTTGATATTTGTTAATATTTCATTCCATGTTTCATCCTTGATCTCAGTAGCAAGCTCACCTTCCCAGGCTTTTTTAATTTTACTCGTAGAAGAATCTAAAGTACTTGAGAAGAAGGGAACCAGCTCAGAGATCAAATGTTTTGCTTCAGGGTGGCCTAGGAGAGATTTTAACAATATATTATTCTCAGGTGGTAATTTATACAACTTTATAGTCTGTTGGACATAATGTCTCAGTTGTAAATACTTTGTACATAAAAACTGAGATTTTGCAATAGAAAATTTGGATTGCAATTGTTCAAAGGAGCCCAAATGTTTGTCGACATAAAGATCCTCTAAACAGACAATACCCATACAGCTCCACTCTCTAAAGGCAGTATCTGTAAGAGATAGCAAAAAGTCATGGTTCTGCTAAATTGGAGCATGAACCATAATGTGTGGGAGTGCACAATGTTTTCTAATTTGATTCCAGATCTTCTGGGTATTTAACAAAGTAAAATGATCCTTCCTATAGACCGCAGGAGGCCTTGGGGATGAAAAGAGGAGTGCAGGAAAAGAAGTCTTGTGGGTTAGGCTTTTTTCAATGGTTAGCCAAGAAGGTGCGATAAACCTCTCCCCCTTCTCAAAGCCATATTGCCAGTACACCATAACGCTGACATTGGCGGCCCAGTAGTAGTGCAAAAAACAAGGCAAGCCCAAACCCCCACAATCACTAGATTTTGGAGATGACTTTTAGCGATCCTATGTGTTTTGTACCCCCAGACAAATGGTATGATAATAGATTCTAAAAGCTTACAAAAAGATTTAGGTATGAAGAGAGGAATTTTCTGAAATAAATACAAAAATTGCAGTAGTGAAATCATCTTGATAGCATTTACACGTCCAATCAAGGATAAAGGGAGTGTTCTCCATTTTTCCATTTTCTCCTTGAGTTTGGTCAATTTATCGTAAAATTTAGTTTGAAAAGGTCATTTGTTTGTTTTTTGGGTTTTTTTTTTTTAATTTGATACCCAAATATTTAACGTATTCAGAATTGATCTTAAAAGGTGTAGTTGTCAGAAATAATGGATCCAGTTCATTAGCTATTGATATAAGCTCGCTTTTCTGCCAGTTAATTGTATAACCAGATACCTTTCCAAAGGAATTAACAAGCTGGAGTAAATGTGCAATTAGCTGCTCAGAGTCAGATATAAAAAGGGCCACATCATCTGCATATAAGGATATTTTATGATCAGCTCCACCTAATGTTATAGGTTTAATGAGGACATGGTCCCTTATACTAATTGCCAAGGGTTCGATGGATAAAGCAAAAAGAAGCGGCAAGAGGGGGCACCCCTGCCTCGTCCCTCTTTTCAAAGGGAAGGAGGGGGATCTATCTGAGTTAGTAAGTACCGATGTTGGAGGTTGAGAGTACAGCATACACACCCGGGAGATAAAATACGAACCTAGACCAAATCTCTCCAGAACCTTCAAAAGATACTGCCATTCCACCTGGTAGAAAGCCTTCTCTGCAGCTAGACACAGGATGGCTTGCTTAGAGGTTTTATCAAAAGAATGATACATAATGTTCACCACACGTCTAACATTAAAGAAAGAAAATTGATTTGGGATAAAACCCGTCTGATCAGTATGAAAAATGGATTCTATACATTTAATTAACCTTTTTGCAAGTATTTTAGTGAGTATCTTAAAATCTAAATTAAGCATGGAAATTGGACGGTATGATGAGGGTGCCGTTTCATAACTGTCCAGCTTCAGCAGTAGTGAAATATTAGCATCATATAGGGTCGGAGGGAGACTTTCCGATCCTATTGAGTGTAAAACCATCCTATGTAGAATTTAAACAATTTGATTTGCAAATTTCTTATAAAATTCAATGCCAAGTCCATCTGGTCCCGGACTTTTCCCACTTTGCGTTTATCTGATTGCATTTAGTATTTCTGCTGTTGATATTTCCGCATTAAGGGCTTCATGTTGCTGCTGATCTGTTTCAATGTTGATGTGTTCATGCGTGCTCATCTGCTCACACAGACTCATGTTCATGTTTGTGCTGATGTTCAATGTTTTTATGTTATGAATGCTTAGTGTATATTCAGTTGATGTTTTTCTTAGTTCATATCTTAGATGTTATTACTGTTTTTCTTATACATTTTATTGTTGGATGTAACTGGGACCCTGTGTACATAATTTCGCTCCACCACATGTACCACATGAGGTGCGAATGACAATAAAGAATCTCTGACTTCATGAGATGCTTCAACCAGCTTCGATATGTTTACATTTTTCAACCAGTTATCCACATCACCTGTGGATATAGATCTGTAAAGTTCATCGTAATATTATTTAAATTAAATGTTTATCAGCTTTGGGTCTGTTAGGATTACTCCTGAGTGAGATTTTATTTTATGAATAGCTCTACTGGCCTGTTGTCCCCTAAGCTGCCGAGCTAGAAGTGTATGGGGTTTGTCCCAGAGTTCAAAATACTGCCTCCTGAGTCATAAAATCTGGTCACATACATGGAGTGATAAAATTTTATTGTATTCTTATTTAAGGTTGAGAATATTTTGCAGTGTTTCAGAGTTACCTGTGCTTCTATACAATGATTGTAATTGTGAGATCTCAGAATCAGTGTCTTCTGAACGAGTTTTGCTTGATTTATTTCAAAGCCGCCTCATATGCAATAATATGGCCTCTCATAACAGCTTTGAATGCTTCCCTAAGGACTGAATCTGTGACATCTGAGATGTCATTAATCTCAAGATATTCTGTCATTTTTACCGACATATGCTTACAAAAGTTTTCGTTTGTCAACAGAGAAGGGTGAAAATGTCATGAAGAATACTGTGTGGGTTTATTGAAATTGAGAATTATGGAGGTGGGGGCATGATCTGAGATCAAAATATTATATTTATTGTTTGTTATGTTTGATATGATTTTAGCATCCAATAAGAAAAAATCAATACGAGAATATGATTTGTGTTTATTAGAAAAAAAAAGAATACTCTATCTGTTGGGTATTGGAGCTGCCAAATGTCAACTAAGTTAGTAGTGGTAATAAGATTATTTAGAACAATAGAAGCATTAGAGGGGCTGAATATTTTGCTAGCTGACCTGTCAAGATACGGGTCGAGTATTACATTATAGTCCCCAGCAACTATTAAATTTGTGGTTGAAAGGTCAGATAATTTTTCAAAGGTTTTTCTAAAAAATGCTGGGTCATCAATATTGGGCCCGTAAATATTCAACATCATTATGAGTAGATAATAAAGATAATGCTTATCAGGTATGTTTTTCCGAATAATAATCACAACCCCACGAGCCTTGCTGGAAAATGTTGACTGATATATTTTGTCTACCCATCTGCAACGTAAAGATTTCTGTTCAGATGGTCTGATATAAGTCTCTTGATGAAACATCACATCGGCCTTCAAAGATTTAAGGTGGGCAAATACCTTAGCACGTTTGATTGGGTGCCCTAGGCCATAGACATTCCAACTGACCAAATTGATGCCCTCGTTCCTACCTCTAGGTGTCATGAATAATTGGAAATTGAGTTGTGTGGACAGCAACACAATGAATTGCCCAAAATACGGATGATTATGTAAAAAATAAAATAAAATAAGAAAAACACATAAAGTGAACTTACATTTTCCCACCCCAAACTCCCACCTTCTCAAACCAAGCAAGAAGAACTTTCCTGACATTCTGTCCTCAGGGGTCTTATACTAGTCCAACCTAACCAGTAATATCACTAGATATACAACTTACAAAAATATATAATGTCCCATCCGATAACTAACCATAATTTTTATTTCAACATTTAAAAGACAAAAATCAAAAAGAAACCTGATAAGGACTAAAGATAAGAAAAAAATGTACATTGCTAAATAATAACCCAGAACCAACAACAGTTCTGTGCTCCAGCTGGATGTCACCAGGTGACGTCATGTTAGTCAAATCATTATCATCACCTAGGTAACGCATACCAAACAGACAGGTTCACAGATGTCACCCCTCCTCTGTGGCCCGATAGCTGAGCAGAAAGTGATCAGCATCCCCTGTGGTGTTGAAGATTTTATTAATGTCAGTACCTTTACTCTGAGCAGTATTTTTCACTTATTTTCACCCAGATATTCACATGCAAAAAATATTAATCAACTTCAGTGGTAAGTAAAAAAAAATTAAAAATCTTTACATGACTTGTCATCAACTATGTCATAGACAATTACAAAAACATTGCTTGTTGCCCTGAGGCAACATGGTACCATGTGTACAAGGTTGAAATACAAGAAGGGTAAATATTAGCAAACAATTTATATGGT
>NC_056504.1:18774062-18782709 GCF_014905685.2 Nematolebias whitei
GAGTGGTGGCGCAGAGGTTAGAGAAGGTGGGCCTGTGATCGGAAGATTGCCGGTTCAAGCCCGGATACCAACAACATCAAAAATGTGGGTGGGGTAGGTGAGGGCATAAGGTAAGGGCATCCGGCATAAAAATAACTGCCAAGTCTTTGTGCGACTTAGTTCGCTGTGACGACCCCTAATACAGGGAGCAGCTGAAAGAAAAAAAAGTTATAAGAATTTTTCACGTGCTATATCTGCTGTTGTTTTTATTAAATACAGGAGATGAATCCACATGTTTTCTATGACACGTCAAAAAACATAAAGAACAGGTGGTACTGCCAGTTGTTGAGAGTGAGGATGAGGAATCATATAGTGATGAGGAAGATGACGCTATAGTGACAATTCGGCAGAGAGAGACTGAAAGTGAAGATGGAGATGAACATAGAGACACAGTGAGGAGGATGAATGAACAGCCTAGAACGCCCTGTGGAACCATGACCATCAAAGCTGATGCACGTTGATCAGACGGGTCATTGGCCCATTTGGGTTAAAAGAAAAGGGCAATGCAAAATGCCCAGGCTGTTCAGGTGTTGTAAAAGTGCAATGCTCAAAAAGTGCTACACCTGGGTTTTTCTGTTAAAAGGAACTGCTTCCGAATCCCCAGCCTTCTTAAGAAGTAAGGTTTTTGTGTATGCACATGTGTACATGCAGTTTTTTTGGGGGGGTATGTATGCATGCTTGTCAAGATAAGATGATGAAGATAAAGTCATGGTTAGTACTTTATCTTGAAACAACACTGATAATAACGCTTTGACGAGATAAGTTGATATGGCAGTTTGTTTGTCTTTGTGTTCACTGATGGATGATTGTTGCATGAAAGCAACATATCTTATATGAAAGTGACTTTTTATTAAATCGGAAATATGAAATGCATGGAAAACTAGATACATTTGTTTATTCGTTTGATTAAAGATGTTGATTCATCCATCCATTTTCTTTACCCGCTTGTTCCATTTTGGGTCACTGGGGTCGCCGGTGCCCATGTTCAGCAATCACTGTGCGAGGGGCGGGGTACACCCTGGATGGGTCACAAGTCCATCACAGGGCCACATAGAGACAAACGAGACAAACAACCATTCACTTTCTCACTCACACCTAGGGACAATTTAGAGTTACCAATCAGCCTAACATGCATGTTTTTGGTCTGTGGGAAGAAACCGGAGTACCCGGAGAAAACCCACGCATGCACGGAGAGAACATGCAAACTCCACCCAGAAAGGTCCATGGACTGGGGTTTGAACCAGGGACCTGCTCGCTGAGAGGCAGCAGCTCTACCAGTTGCGCCACCGTGCTGCCCTAAAAATGTTGATGTTTTCAGTAAATGTATATTCTTATTTATTCGGGGCAGCTGTGGCTGAGTGGCCAGAACAGTCGTCCTCCAGTGGGATTTTATTTAATCTTAATTTAACCTTTATTTATACAGGTAGTCTCACTGAGCCTCGAGGACTCATTTTCAAGAGAAACCTGTTTGGGAGCAGAAGTGTTGAATGTTGAAGTTTCCCTGGGCAAGACACTGAACCCTCATTGACTTTGATGTGTGTCCCATCTACAGTATGTATGAATTCATTCACATAGATGGGTCCATGCAGTGCTTAATTTGAGTTTGATCCTGCTGGAACAAGATCCGTGAACTCTCTCATTTTGACCACGTTCATTCTGGCAACTGTTTGCTCAGATCCGGCAACTCAAATCTCCGCTCCTAAAAGACCAACATCATTGCGCATTTTTATTTTGATTATTTATTAAAAATACAACAAGAGGAGACATTGCCCAGTCTATGAAGTGGATGTTCCGGCTGCACTATGCACACCAGCTCGCGCACACGCTCCTGCCCAGCAGAGATGCAGATTGCATGTCCCGCGGGAATGAGAGATTTCATTCACCTTCAGCTGTGTGCCATGCAGACAGTCAAGGGCGTCAAAAGCATCCGTAATGTGGGGGGGACACAATGGAGTGTGTAGGTGTGTGTGTGCGCATGTGTGCACACGTGCGCACGTAAAAAAGGTGTTCACTAGTGTACAAAAAAGCAGCATTTCACCTAGATTTCCTTTAATTCCACACATTTAAAGCATGTTTCTCACCAAGTTTGTGTAAATTCATCTGTGGATTTTAAAGACATTTTAACTTTAATACACTTTAATACAGAGCGTCAGGTCTGCACCATTTGTCTTTATAGAGAAATAAAAAACATCATCACTGGACTTTTTTTTTTTACTTGTATTCAACACTACTCATCTAAGTGATGCTTCTCATGAAGCTTGAGTTCAATACGGTGTGGGGTTTTAAAGACATTTCAACTTTAATACACATGAACACACAGCGTCTACACCTGCAGCATCTTACGTCACAGTTACTGCTAAGCTAAGATGCTACAAAACGTAGCGCTCCTCTCAAGCATCCTCCTAACATGAATATATGTTTATGATCAACCCCCCTGGTCAACCACTGCCCGCACTAAGCTGCTAAACTGGTGAGCGAGTAACACATGCACCACCACCTCCTTCACCTGTGCACATTTTCTGCCAAGACAAGAGGCAGGAAGGGACGGTGGAGAGTTGGAGGTAACCAGGAAAACCTGGAGTGGAGTTTTAGTGGTTGAGTATTCTCCTATTAATCAAGTGGAATGGATTCATTCACGAAGAAAGAGAAACTGCGCCGCCTGAAATAATGTTTCATAGTAAAAGTGGTGGGGTCCAAATGAACGTTTTTTTTAATGTGGGGGGGACTTGTCCCCTTCACATATAATGGTTGCGACGCCTATGCAGACAGTACACGTTTAACACACTGTGTGTGCAATGTGACATCTGTTTAAATAAAGGTTGAATGAAAATAAATGAATGGATGGATTGTCCTTAGCTGGACAACTGAGAATTGAAGCAGCTAATGCAGTGGTAATAGAGAGTGGAGCAGGAGGAGCAATAACACGCAGGCAGCTTGCGCAGGACTGAATCCAGCTGAGAAGATATCCTGATGCATGCTCAAAGAGTGAGCTGAGAAGAGTTTGGGTCAGATAGAGAAGTGTGTGTGGGGGGGAGGGGGTGGGGAGGGGTGCTTGACAGAATCGGAGTTGCACTATTACACACAGGCTTGTTGTTGTTGCTCTCTAAAATAGTCATTTCAAGTCATCCTTTATTTCTACAGGTTCTTAGTCTCCTTGAGCCTCGAGGACTCATTTACATGGGAGACCTGTTTTTAATCAATTTAATCAGATGTTTACAGATTTTAATAACCCGTTAAAATACACCAAAATGCAGGAAATGACATCTCTTTTATTCCAAATTTTCTGAGGGATGACCCACAGACACCCCCCCCCCACACACACACACACTAACACACTGTACCGCCAACTATTTGTGTTCCAGCATCAATCAGTTTACAAATTAAGCCCTGGATACATCATACATTTCATAAGTTATGAAAAGCAGCTAATTTAGGAAAACATATTTTACAATATTGCCCACCTTTTTCCCACTCCCCTCAGGCAGGAGGTTGAGGAGCATTAAATGTAGAACCACTAGACTGAGGAACAGCTTCTACTGTGAAGCTGTTAGACTCATAAATACCTAACCAGAAAAATCACTGTAAGGAAAAAATAAATCACTGTAATGCCACTTTAATTGGTGATATGTCACTTTATCTGTGCTGCTGATTATCCATGCTGCTGATGTCTTACCTTTAAGCTGCTCACAACAGACTCATGTTCAGGTTGCTGTTTGATATACAGCATTATATTACAATATTAGTGTTTAGCATATATCTTAGATCCTTGTATACTGTTTCTTTTTAATACTTTATATTTTTGAAATTTTGTGGTGTAACTGGGACATTGAGTACACAATTTTGTTTCACCTCATGTACTTTGTACCACATGTGATGCAAACGACAATAAAAAAATCTTGAACCTTGAATCTATCCTCTCATTATTAGTTTGTACATATATTGACTGTGTGTTGACTCTTGATTTAAGGTTTGCTTTAGCACTTTTTAATAATAATTATAAAACATAAACTGGAAGTTTGTTCCACAAGAGAGGAAAAAACTGTAGCTGAGAAGCAATAACACATTATTTGAGTGCTGATAATTGTGTAAAATTTTTGCTTAAAACTTTAGCATATTTTTTGAATCAATCTTGTTTGAATAATAGCAAAATATCTAAAGAACCAGCTTCTGTGTACAGATTTTCATGAACCTTTATATATGTTTATATATCAGCAAGTGAGTAACATTTGGAATAAACCTAATTTAAGATGATCTCCACAACTGGTTGACATTAGCCAACACAAAAATAACCATGAGCAGACAGAACTAGAACTCCAACACTAATACTGTGTACAAAAAGCTGAGCAGATTCAGTTTCCTGAGGAAGTTGAGATCCTTTAACATTTGCAGCATGATTCTGGATATGTTTTACCAGTCTGTTGTGGCTAATGTATTTTTTAGCAATGGTTTGATGGAGCAGCAGCATTAAAGGCAGTGACACACACGCTCAATAAGCTCATTAAAAAGGCAGGTCCATTATTGGCTGCAAACAAAACACTTTTGAGGTCGTATGGAGAATAGGACACTGGAGAAAACTGTTGTCCATCACAAAAAATCTGGACCGACTGACTGACCGGCTGTCTGTCCATTCATCTATTCATCCAAACTCCATTACTGTCAGTTTTGCCAATAGGCCTAATATAGGTAGTAGTTAAGAGTCACTCACAGCACATACTTGAACATGACATCTTGTGACATTGCACATATAATGATAATGAGATTGTGCATAACAATGTTATTAGGATTTGACCGAAATGGCAACAACTTTGTTATTTCACAACATAGGATGATCTTATGCCAAAGCACTGATGTGCAAGGTGGCAAATGATATGCATTCTTTCCAGAAATGTACATCAGATACACTTGTTACCTCAAATCAGAGTGATATTGCATAATACAAAGTACTTGCTGACTTTAGCAACCTTTCACACTGTTACAGGATGTATTATTCATTAGAACCTGTTAGCGCTCATAAACCACGTGTTTTTGTACAATCTGCTGATGATATAGAGGCAGTACTGTGAAAATACTCTGTGTATCTCAGTTCTGTCAAGGAAACACCAAGTGACCACAAGGCTCACATTCAGGCACAACACTGAAAAGAGAGGTGATCTGACCTCAAGGCTCGGGATTGATCTGTGGTAAAAGGCCCATTTACGGCACTCTCAAATTTGACTGAGTAAGGCTTCAGAATTATCAGTATCATATTTTCCAAATGACATTGCTGTAGTCCACATTAATACATTTTCTGTTGCTGTTTTAGTTTGTTATTTCGACACTTGATCGACTTGATATTTAAAGCTTATGAGTGGCTCATCCGTTGGTGAGTGCCAAGAAAGAACTCAATTACAGTTTTCAGGGGCATATCAGGTTTGTTTTCAGTCTCTCTCCTCTGTGCACCAGTAATGTTGTCTGTCTGTCCTGAGATTCCATTTATTACTCCACTCATAAAAGATCAATGATGGAAATTTATTTCACTGTTGTTCAAACAATTCATAACTTCGTTTAATTCAAAGCCTAGCACTCCTTTTAGGAAACTGTGTTGCCTGCCACCTATTAAACCAAGTTTTTAACTAAGATGATGAAGGGATGGAGTTGAAGAGCAAGCATTGAGCAAGACTCCTTCCTAGCCCCCATCTGCTCCAGAGACAGCCTAGCTGGCAGGCCTCTACTCCACATATGTGGGTCGTGGTAGCTCAGTGATGGTTGCATCAGAAAGAGCATCCCGAGTACAAACAATTGCCAAGTCCTTGTACAAATTTGCTCAATGTCAGGACCCCTGAGAAAGGGAGCAGCCAAAAGAAGAAGAAAATAAGTTAATCCAAGGATTTCTTACTTTGGGTTTCAATAAAATATGTCCAATGGTTCATGAGATGTTTAAGTAACAAACAAAGTTGACACCAACAAGTAATGCCAAAGTTTAAATCAAAGACTGTACAAAGTGTCACACAGAAATGTTGTACAGGGAATAATGCTCAGCTACTACCACAACAAAGTTTAGCTCAACATTTGTCAAATTTGCTGTTATATCTGTGTTTTCTAAGATCACTTGGCTGTGGTGGTCGTTTGGAACAAGGTTGACAAAAGATAATCAGTTGTAGATGTTTTTCTAATGTTTGCTTTTTGAAAGTTTCATTAAAATCTGAACAGTGGTTCATACAGTATTTTACTAACAGACATAACTGACTTATACACAATAAGGAGGTTATGTATAGTAATATAGTAAAAACAGTACTTATTGCCTCCACTTTCTTACTGGATTTTCCTCATGAACTTCCTCTCACGGGGCACTGGAACACCAGCCCTTGTGCGTTAGGAAAGACAAGCGAGCAGAAAGCTGCATGTCAGTTTAATTGGTGTGCTTGTGTTTTTTTTGCTGCAAATTAGTTTCACGGTGCAACCAAAGGGTTTGATATGCTGATCAGTGCTTCCTGTCATGCTCGGTTATTGTGCACACAACAGCTGAGTGCTGCTATGAAAGGGAGTGACTGGCTGATGTGAATCTGATGATGGGATAATACACTTTTAACGACTCTGAGGTGCTTTATGGCTTTTCATCGCCCGCCACCAAAAAGCCAATGCAGACAATTATATTTTGCCTGTGTTAGTGCATGTTTCTGTGTCTGTCTTCTAGAATAATATTTCATGAACTACTGAACAGATTTTAATAAAACTTTCAGAAAGTAACCATTCAATGTTCATCTGTAACTGTCCACTTTTGGAGTCAAACTTTTTCAAGGTGACTGTGGACACTTGACTGAACTTAAACACACACATGCAAACGCCCCCATACCACCGCCACCACAAACACACACACACACCGCACACAAATGGTGATAACCAAGTTCGTTTTCAAAAACTGAACTAAAATTTGATGTGGTAGTAGCTGAGATGAATCCCAAGACATATTTTGAGCACTAACATATTGTGCAGGAAAGTTGTTTAGAACTTTGTCTATAACTTTTTGCAGTCAACTCTGTTAGTTTGTTATCAAAACATTTTATGAATCACTGGGATTTTAAAGTTATTTTGGCAAAATATAATTTTTAATCTGAACCTACAGTACTTAAGTTGAGAAGGAATGTTACGCCCTGTCCAGGACTAGCAAGGACGTAACATGAATTGGTAACTTCTGCACAACTCAAGCAGCCACTGAGTGGGGTGAAAATATTTACAAAATGGACTCTTACCAGAAAAATCACTAAGGGAAAAAATAAAATTCACTGTAATGTCACTTTAATTAGTGATATGTCACTATCTGTGCTGATAATTATCCATGCTGCTGATTTCTTACCTTCAGCTGCTATTCATCTACTCACAACAGACTCATGTTCAGGATGCTGTTTAATATACTGTATTAAATTACATTATTATTGTTCAGTGTATGGCAGCACGGTGGCGCAACTGGTAGAGCTGCTGCCTCTCAGCGAGCAGGTCCTTGGTTCAAACCCCGGTCCAGGGGCCTTTCTGGGTGGAGTTTGCATGTTCTCTCCGTGCATGCGTGGGTTTTCTCCGGGTGCTCCGGTTTCCTCCCACAGACCAAAAACATGCATGTTAGGCTGATTGGTAACTCTAAATTGTCCCTAGGTGTGAGTGAGAGAGTGAATGGTTGTTTGTGTCGTTTGTCTCTATGTGGCCCTGTGATGGACTTGCGACCCGTCCAGGGTGTACCCCGCCCCTCGCACAGTGATTGCTGGACATGGGCACCAGCGACCCCCGTGACCCAAAATGGAATAAGCGGGTAAAGATAATGGATGGATGGATGGATGGATGGATTGTTCAGTGTATATCTTAGAGCCTTGAATACAGTTTCTTTTTATACTTTATATTTTTGCTATTTTTGGTGTAACTGGGACCTTCAGTACACAATTTCGTTCCACCTCATGTGCCACATGTGATGTGAATGACAATAAATATCCTTGAACCTTGGATGAAAGACGAAATGTTTCTTCCAAGAAGAAACTGTCCAGATGACATGATTTAACTTTTTTGTGATTTATTTATCTGGATAATTGAGCTTATTTACCTTTTTTTACTCATTACTCCTGTTTTCATTATACTTGTGTTTTATTAAACTTTATATTTTTAGGGAAGATAAATAATAACAAGAAAGTTTATGTTTTGTTTGTTTGTTTTTTTTGTCCTGGGCTTACCCTGAAGTTGGGCAGGGGACGGGATAGATATTTTTGCTCCTTCTGTAATCCACAGTCACCTCCTATCTTCTTCACATTGATCTGAAGGTTATTCTCCTTGGACCAGCTCTTCAGGTGTTCCACCTCCTGCCTGTAGCTGGACTCATCATCGTTTGAGATGTATCCAACCACTGCTGTATTGTCTGCAAACTTTACAATATGACAGTCTGGATGGGTAGGTGCACAGTCATATGTGAGCGGAGCGAACAGAGGGGGCTCAACACACAGCCATGGGGGGAGCCAGTACTGAGGGCTATGGTGGAGGCGGATAAGTTGTGGATCCTCACGGACTGCGATCTGTTGGTTAAGAAATCCAGGACCCAGTTGCATATTGTAGATGAACAGATGCTGGGATATATTCATCATTTAACGCGAGT
>NC_056504.1:18782809-18810204 GCF_014905685.2 Nematolebias whitei
GGTAAGTTTTGGATAACGAGAAACGGGTGAACCAGTTCTCGTTGATTCCAGTTCAGTTTTAGGTTAATGACTCCTTCTGCGGTCATTACCTGTGAACTATTGGGAACTAATGGAAAGCGGAAAGCTTTTTTAATTAGTTCTAGACCAACGTGTTTGTGAACCAAGGTTTCGTAGAAAGCTCGGTTAATTGCTGATTTATCTGTCCACAGAGACAGTACAGCATCGTTGGTGTGGGACCCTTGGATCTCTACACCCTTAACTACCAGTGGTAGGTAGTGTTTGGTGGACTCTGACTGTTCCAGCTCACAGAGGAGGCTGTCTTGTTGAGTCAGAGTTTGGACCACTTGGGTTTCTTTGGTTTCACATGGTGTTAGAGGAGTACTCACCGGGCTCGTGTCCTCGGCTGAGGAGTCCTTTGTGCCTTCCGCGGTACCTGCTGTTGGGCAGTCTGTGTCACACTCCGGAGGCGTATCGATTGGCAGTGGCTTGCTCACTGTTGTCCACATTGTTTGATCACCATAATCTATAATCGCGCCGAAGCGATTTATAAAATCCTGGCCAACCAAAAATGGGAATGAGTCAACATGTGTCACGTGTACCGGGTGGTACAGTGTCATATTGCCAATCTGCATGTGAACCATTGCTATAGCTGTCAGGGTCGTTTTCTTTTCTGAGAGACCCTGCATTTCTATAGCACATTCAGAGAGAGGTATTATCCTGTTAACACTGGCAGCGGCCGTCCTCAGCTCCTCGAAAAGCTTAGCTGACATGATTGTTATGTCTGCTCCACCGTCCAAGAGTGCTTCATGTGTGAGGATGCCTTCGAGTGTTACTGACAGGTACGCCTTTTTGGCGACCCCCCTTCTGATAAAGTTACACAGAAACCTTTTAGGTTTTTTCTGACGCTTCTTCACGCGTTCAGCCTTATCTGTGTAATTGTGGTTTGCCTGAACCGTCAGCACAGCAGAAGCTGTTTCTGAGTGTTCAGCCTGCGATGACTCGTCATCGTTCGTGTGTGTGTTTACCCCCCCCTTCTTCCGATGAGGGGTTGTTTGAGGCAACAACAGCAATGTCTTGGTGTGTTCCACCGACATCTGTTATGTTGTCATTCGCGCCCTCAGATGTAATAGGAATTACATTACTGCAAAGTGCTCCTGGTTGGGTTCCCGTGTCAGTGTGTTTCAAAGTTTCTAACAACCTGCGTAGTTTCTCTGTCTCTTCCGAGCTCAGAGGTGTAGGGCCTTGTTTCTGGAACTTTTGTGATTTTTTCGCCTCGGTTCGTTTCATCCGAGGTGGGGGACGGTCAGGTACGTCTTGCGGGGTTTCCTTTACGTACTGCACCTGCTGATATGGATTCTCATATCGTTGCGTCCTGCGCCCACCCCTTTTTCGATAATCACTGTCTTCCTCTGAAAGAGGAGCCTTTTTGTCCCAGCGTGCACCTTCAGGACGCGGTTTGTTAGCTTGAACAGACTGTTTTCTCTCTTTCTTCTTAGGAGGAGGCGGCGAAGCACGTCGTCCTTCTAGTTCAAGAGGGAGGGGTTTAACCTTTACACTAGGAAACACTTCTATGGGCGTCTTAGCATGAGAACATGCTTCAAACACATTCACAGCACACTGCTTAATCTCACTGATGGATTTTTCTCTGAAATTTGCCATCATTTGTACTGATTTTTTAAAATCAGAGTGGAGATTTTTGCTGAAAACAAACTTAAAACCATCATCTTCTTCCATTCCGGTCTCATTTCTGTTACCAAAATAGGCTTGGAAGATTCTTTTGTAATAAACTTTTGGATGTTCAGTCTTGCCCTGCGTGACCTTGTCTGCAGCTGGAAAACCAGCAGGCCCCGTGCAGGGGTCGTACTCTCTGATCAAAGCTTCACACAGAAGGTTGTAATCCCTCCTCGTTGCATCAGGTAGACACTCGATGAAGGTGAACACCTCTCTGTCTGAAGTGAGCCGTATCAGACTTATCTTATCCTCTACCGTAGCATTAGGATAAGACCTCAATCTGAACTCCAGATCTTTGAGATACGCTTTTGTTCCTGCTGACCCCATAGGCCCGGGAACAAAGCGTTGTACATATTTTGAGATTTTCTGCAAATCATCCATTGAAGGAGACTGTATCACCGGTCTAACTTGTGTGACTGGTGGTGCAGACTGGTCAAGGCCTGCCCCTACTGCCCATGGTGGGGGTGGGGGTGGCTGATAAGGGTTGGTAGGAGGAGGTGCATATTGGTGCAGGTTAGTCCCCACCCTCCGAGATGGGGGTGGAGGTGACTGCCTGGTGTCCGGAGGAAGAGGCGCATACCGATGCAGGTCTGTCCCCACCGCCCGAGATGGGGGTGGAGGTGACTGCCTGGTGTCAGGAGGAAGAGGTGCAAGTGGGTGTAGACCCGTCCTTATCCCCCGGGTTGGGGGTGTTGAAACGGGGCTAAGGGGAGGAGGTGTAACAGCATCTGTCTGGGGTGGTTGTAGCTGACCCTGTTCGATTCTCAGATCATCTCGCTCCATTACAGAAATCCACTCTGTAGCCATAGCTAAATTCTCCTCACAAGCTGCCAGACGCTCATTTGTTGACTGATTTTTATCTTGTAAAGTCAGCCAACTCCGGGTTATTAACCCCTTGTCTGCCTTGCAAACGTCCAGCTCCCTTAAAGCGGTTTTCAACTGTGCTTGTAACTTATCGTTATCTGCACACGCGTCTTGGTACGCTCGTTCCTTATCCGCAATCTTCTCCTCATATGATCGAGCCTGTTCTGACAGCTCTCTCTTTGAGAGGTCCTTATCAGTTTGAATCTTTTGTTTCAGCAACTCAGATTCACTTATCAGCTCGGCACACCTCTCCTCATATGATTGAGCCTGTTCTGACAGCTCTTTCTGTGAGAGGTCTTCAGCAGCCTCAAGGTGTTGCTTCAGCGACTCAGATTCAATCATCAATTCGTCACACCTCTCTTTTTCAGACTTATATCCGTTGAATAGCACGCCCTTTTCTACCACCAAACGGTCTAATTCCGCCTTCAGAAGCAGAGAGATTTTTGCTAACCGTACGCGGCTTGATTTTGTGTCCTCCTTCACTGTAGCTGCTCTTGATAAACTCTGCAGCTCCTCATGTCTTTGATCGTCATCAAGGTCTCGCAATTCCTCCAAATTTTTGCCAATAATTGAATTTGTTAAAATGTGTAAGGCTGTCTGGACCGCATCCTCGGATTGTAAGGGGTCAGTGTTTACCTCCTCGTCCGCCATTATCTGCTATTTAGAAGTTAAATAGTAGATGTAAATGTTTAGGTGGTAAAATAAACCAGAAAATCTCCTTTTCCTGATAAGTTTTACTCTTATTTAGTGAATTATCAATTAAACGTGCGTTATCTTCTAGCAAAATGAGTAAACTATTCAACTCTGTGAATATTTGTAACTGTATCTTATTTAAAAGTTTCTAAATTTTTATTATGTACCTGTTTCTCAAGGATTTATCAGTGAATAAAAATTTGTTTGGTAAAAGCCCTGTGCATAAATACCTTTTTTAACTTTTAAAATGCAAGATAACAGTGTTTATCCAGCTTAGAGGAAGTTTGTTAACTCAAAAATTGCCTTTCAGAAAAATAAAACGTTTAATGTCACTCTTTACCTAAAAACGAAGTGAAAACCTGTGATCCCACGTCTTCTCCACAAGATGTCAGCAGAACCTTAACAAATTTAACTCAGACACTGTTTGTGTCGTCCACTAGGGGTGCTATAACTTCCCGTGGCGTCCGGTCGTTAGCTTGTTAGCTAAAATTAGCATCGGCTTGCTTCGGTGAAAACCAACACTTCTGAACGGATTTTTTACACAAACGTGGCAAAATTTTTTCAATCAGACCTTATATCATGAAACATGAGTTTTGTGGAACAATATCGCAGCTGTATTTAGCGAATTTAAGCACGGTAAAGCTCATTTCCGACTTGGGGGAAGTGACGTGACACGTCATCCATCCGGTCGTTAGCTTAAAATTTAGCATCGCTAGCGTAGTTCAAAAGCATCATTTTATGACGGTCTTTAAACTCAAACGTGGCGAACTTTCAGCGAATATGCTTCGAAGAATGTAAACAGCGTTTCAGAACACAGCTTTAATGCGCTTTCCAGCGTTAAAAAGCAGATTTTATTCCCTATGAAAACGAGTCTTCATTTCCGGGTGACGTGATTGACACTTCCCGCATCCAATCAGAACGTTACACACGGTCTTTTTCAACCAATGACGCAGCGTAGGGGTGAGGGGAGGTGACGTCAGTCAACCTTTCTCAGCAAATCAGAGCTTTCCAAAGCAGCAAACAACCAACCACGAAGCGTTAGCAGCCATGTTAATGTAGCCTGAAACTTTTCTATCACTTATCGTCTTCTAAACCATCAAAATGCACTTTCTCTGCTAAAAATGTAACGAACCAACCCCTGAGCTGCCCGGAGTCCGCTACTCCGGTCTCAAAACGTCTTTCTAGCTATTTAACAACTCGTTCGAACTTTTCCAGAACCGAGTCGGAACCACAGAACCGAACCGGACCAGAACAGCGTCTGGAACACAGTTTAAACAGAATAAAGCGTTTCCACAGCTCAAAGCCAGCTTATGTTACACATACAGACGTACAATTCAGCTTTATAAAGACTCAATGACACAATTTCAGCTTTTAAAACATCGCCAGCGTAACACAGCGTAAAGTTGCAGAGCCGAGCTCCAAGCGCTGCGTAAAGACGCACGGTTTCAGCACAGCTGATAAACTGTTATTGTACAACCTTGCCAACATGAAAATCAATGTGTACACGGTTACAGTCCATTTAGGAGCGCGTAGCGGGCCACCAGTTTGTAGATGAACAGATGCTGGGATATATTCATCATTTAACGCGGGTTCCTCATTTTTCTGGACTGAATAAAACGTGCATTGAATTTAAGGAAATGCAAAGTGAGACGTCATTTAAATTTGACCCATCAAAATGAATGCGGTCATTTATTTACAGAATCAAATTTAACATCAAACATTTACATTAATTTGGCAAATTATGAAAATAACAATATAAGCAATCAATCAGGAAAAATCATACGGCCATGATTTTTCGTTGCTGCACCACAAACATTTATAAAACTGTACAACTATGATCTTTTACCCACACGGATGTGAATAAGCACTTTACACAGACATTTCTAAATATCTGGGAGAATTTCTACTTGATAGAAAGTTAAAGATGAAAGAAGTTAAAGGGAGTAAGATTGAATGGGAAGGGAGGAATGTTCACCAGAACCGACACTCTCCATCAGAAGCCCAGCTCTCCTTCGGTACGCTTGGTAGGAAACTTGATCCATTACCTTTCTGAAGATTTATCAGCAGATATGGAATTCCGTTAACCTTGTCTGCAGCGTCTCCTGATTGTGGCTGTAGCTCGTCAGAAGTAGTGGCTAGTGAAAGTTATAATCCCATGGAACTCGGAAGAGCCTTTTGTCATGTCAAGATCATCCCGTCTCTAACAGAACTTGAGCAGAACCAGCAGAAAACTCTCCAGCACTCCAGTTACTTCAGAACTCCAGAACTCTAGAAGTCTGACAACTCTCCAACTCCCCCACTCTCCAACACCGTGTAGACCAGGAAGTACTGACATTTTAAAGACTCTTTCCCGGTTCACTTTTTGGGATTTTTCATTGGTCAGAATCGACCAGAAAGGGTGTGTTTTTGTGACGTAAGAGGTTAGAGACAGCGAGAATTGTTATGAGACAGGTCAGAAATGTTCTCACAGACCGAGAGGGTTTTGTTTTGGCGTGTTTAAGAAACAGGTGCAAAACATCTCTATTTACGTCTGAGAGGATTCTAAAACATGACAGTTTTAACATAACAACTTGTTTTTCGTTTGACTGTAACCTTGTAAACGCACACACTTGCTCATTCAAAAGCAGAAATCAGAAAAATGCATAATTACTCTGCAACAGCTTTTAACATGAGTTCTAACTTTTGCATGAGAATAAAAACCATTACTCAGTTAATAAAATTGATTAGTTCACTGCAACATCTAAAATGGTTTGAACTAAGACACTTTGATTATCAACATTTGAACAATAGTAATGATAATAAAAAGAGAGTGTTCTTTTCACTTGAATCTTCAAGAAAGAAAGTCTCAGGATGGGTGAACCTGTATTTATGGATTCAAATACATGAAATGACAGCTTCTGTCCCACAAGGTTCTAAAGGTCAAGAGTTTTGACCTTAGACTTAGTTTCGACGTAGGCCTAGTCCACTACACTCTTATTTAGTGATTTATCAATTAAACGTGCGTTATCTTCTAGCAAATGAGTAAATTTGTCCAACCTTGTGAATATCTGTAACTGTATCTTATTTAAAAGTTTCTAAATTTTTACTTTGTACCTGTTTCTCAAGGATTTATCAGTGAATAAAAATTTGTTTGGTAAATGCTCTCTGCATAAATACCTTCATAACTTTTAAAATGCAAGATAACAGAGTTTATTCAACTTTGAGGAACGGTTAATAACTCAAAAAATGCCTTTAAAAAGAATAAAAACGTTTAATTTCACTATTTCAACCTAAAAACGCAGTGAAACCTGTGATCCCACGTCTTCTCCAGAAGATGTCAGTACCACCTCAACAATTTTAACTCCGACACTGTTTGTGTTGTCCACTAGGGGAGCTATAACTTCCTGTGGCGTTCGGTTGACATCCTGTTGTTAGCCGCTTAGCTTAAAGTTAGCTTCGGCTAAACCCGGTTAAAATCAACGTTTCTGAACGAATTTTTTACACAAACGTGGCAAAATTTTAGCGATTAGACTTCGAAGACTTAAACAGCGTTTCAGAACACAGCCTTAAAGCGCTTTTCAGCTTAAAAAAGCAGATTTTATTCCCTATGAAAACGAGTTTCCATTTCCGGGTCACATGACTGAAATCACCAATGAAAAAGCAGCGCAGGGTTGAGAGGAAGTTACGTAGGCACGCATTCACCCTCCTCAGCAAATCAGAGCGCTCCACAGCATCAAATCAACCAACCACGAACGTTAGCAACAACCAGCATGCTAGATTAGCATAAAATCAGTTCGTCACTTTTTCCGTCTTTTAAACTGTCAAAATGCACTTTTTCTGTTAAAAATTGTAACGAATCAACTCCCTGAGCTGCACGGAGACGGCGCTCCGTGACAAAACGTCTTTCTAGCTATTTAAACAACACGTCCGAATTTTCCAGAACCGAGCCGGTCCAGAACCGAACCTCCCGTCCGTTTGGACCTCAGTTTAAACAGAATGCAGCGTTTTTCACAGCTCATCAGCTCTTAGTTAACATAACAGGCGTACAATGTCAGCTTTCACAAGACTCAATGACACAATTTCAGCTTCTAACATCACTAGCCCACGCTTAGAACATGCAGCGTTTCGCTTCAGCGGCGCAGCATCAGCTGCGTTTCAGCATAGCTGACAAACTGTTACTTTTTATATACATGCCAACACGTAAAATCAATTTTTACACGGTTACAGTCCATTTATGAGCACGACGGGCCACCAATATGTAGATGAACAGATGCTCGGATATATTCATCATTTAACACGGATTCCTCATTTTTCTGGACTGAATAAAACGTGCATTGAATTTAAGGAAATGCAAACGTGAGACGTCATTTATATTTGACCCATCAAAATGAATGCGGTCATTTATTTACAGAATCAAAATTTAACATCAAACATTTACATTAATTTGGCAAATTATGAAAATAACAACATAAGCAATCAATCAGGAAAAATCATACGGCCATGATTTTTCCGTTGCTTCACCACAGACATTTATGAAACTGTACAATTATGATCTTTTACCCACACGGATGTGGATGAGCATTTTACACAGACATTTCTAAATATCTGGAAGAATTTCTACTTGATAGAAAGTTTAAAGATGGGAAAGAAGTTTAGAGGGAGTAAAGATGGTATGGGAGGGGAAGTGTTCACCAGAATTGACACTCTCCGTCAGAACCCAGCTCTCCCCGGTACGCTTGGTAGGAAACTTGACTCGTTACCTCTCTGAAGTTAATCAGCAGATATGGAGCTCCGTTAACGCTACCTGTCCAGCGTCTCCTTAGGATGCTGTGAATCGTCAGAAGTAGTGGCGAGTGAAAATGTTATAATCCCATGGAACTCGGAAGAGCTCTGTTGTCATGTCAGGATCATCCCGTCTCTCACAGAACTGGGCTTCTCCATCAGAACTGAACAGAACTGTCCCAGAACTGTTCCAGCACCATCCCAGAGCTTCTAACAGAACTGTGTAGTTTACAGATCTCGAGCAGAACCAGACAGAACTGAGTAGACCAGGAAGTACTGACATTTTAAAGAGCTGTTTCCCGGTTCACTTTTGGGAGTATTACCATTGGTCAGAACCGACCAGACGGGGTGTGTTTTGTGACGTAAGAGGTTAGAAGACAGCAAGAATTGTTATGGAAAGATCAGAAATGTTCTCACAGACAGAGAGAGTTTTGTTTTGGCGTGTTTCAGAAACAGGTGCCAAAAACCTCTATATTTATGTCTGAGAGGATTCTAAAAACATGCCAACAACTTGTTTTGCGTTTGACTCCAACCTTGGACCAACTTACACTTGCTCATTCAAAAGCAGAAATCAGAAAAGGCATAATTACTCTGTAACAGCTTTGACATGAGTTCTAATTTTGCGTGAGAAAAAATCATTACACAGTTAATAAAATTGATTAGTTCACTGCAACATCTAAAATGGTTTGAACTAAGACACTTTGATTATCAACATTTGTAAAATAGTAATGATAATAAAACAGAGAGTGTTCTTTTCACTTGAATCTTCAAGAGAGAAAGTCTCAGGATGGGTGAACCTGTATTTCTGGATTCAAATCAATGAAATGACAGTTCCTGTCCCACAAGGTTCTTAAGGTCAAGATTTTTGACCTTAGACTTGGTTTTTGACATGGGCCTAGTCCACTACATCTGCTACACCCCCAACCCGACCCCGGATAAGCGGAAGAAAATGGATGGATGGACATGCAACTACAGTGTAAAGAATAAATTAATAAAGATGATCAGACGGAACCGTCTGCTCTGACTTAAAAAAAACACTGTTCTCACAGTAGCTCTGTCTGAACTTCTTCAATACCTTCCACTGAGTCATGGATTATATTATAGAACTCCATGTGCTGAAATCAGGACTTTATTGTTAGTGAGTCATGGCTCAAGCTGTCAAATGACCATGAAACCATATATTTTTATGTATAAGTTTGAAAAATTGCATAAAAGGTGCCATTTGCTGTCATTTACAAGTTGCAGCTGTCGTACTCCTCTTTAATCCTTGACATTTACTTGGCAACTTCTATCATCCATGAAAAAAAGTTATATTAACATAAAATCATGCAGTACTTTCATGTTTTAGTGACAAGTTTTCCTCATTAGCCAGACAAGCATTTCATCATGAAAGGAATGCTTTGTGTTAAAATGACAACATTTGATTGCTTTTTGTCACAATAAAACCTGACAAGGATAGCTGTTGTCACTTTGTAAACAAGGAAAAGTTAGTACATTTGTGCTTTAAAGTTTAGAAGTGTAATAACATTTCCTATATTTATAGAAAACCAAGAAAAGACTGACAACTAATATGCTTTTGGACTGTGAGAGTGCGGATTGGACTGTGAGAGTGTGGACCCTGCAGGGGGTCATGGATAAAAATAAAATTTGAAGCAGTAATAATACTTCCCCCAAGTTTAGAAAATCATTTGCACTAATTTGTAATCTGTGCCCTTGTGTAAAATGTATATACTGATTTGCAATATGAGCAGCATTTGTTTTTAGAGTGGATTAGACAGAATTGGACAAATGCAACCCAGGAAGTGAGATCATAAAGGTATATTACTATTAAAGAACAGAAGCCAAGAGTTGAAACCACAAAGACAGATGGCCTCCTAGCATTAGCTGCAGTCCAAATTTTAAGTCCTGCCCCTCCATACAAATAATTAAGACAGTTTTCTAATATAAAATAAAAATACACTTCAAATATTTCTTTATAGGTTTTGATTTTTGATTCAAGTAAGTCTGTTCAAATAAACATTTTTCAACATTTATTTAGGCTGAATCAGATATTTGATGCATAGAAATGTAATTTTATACAATAATTCACAATATGACAGCCCGTTAGCAAGTTAAGAGGGAGTGCAGGCAGGACTTTTGTGTCAAAGTTATCCTCTCACATCCCAAGTTCTGACAATACCACCTGACAACACCTAGCAAAACATTTTGACTTGAACTGTGCACAATGAAAAATGGCAAAGACACTTCATCTTTATTAATGCCAATTAGCGCACACACTTTAACAAACTGAAGGAGCAGATGGCAATCCTGTGTGAATGGTTTATTAAACAAGTAAACATTCTTTCAGTTTGGTGACCCCGAATGTTAGTTCTGGTAGCGGGAACAGAAGAGGGGAGGGAGTTGTTTTCTTTTTTTGCTTCAGTTGGGCGAACTTCGCTCTGCAGTCAAACGGCACCGTAATATGAAAAAGGTAGGCAGAAAATATTTTAATTTTCCCTTTCTACACATTGGGCATGCTAAAATTGTAGTAGTTGACTGTAGAGTGATTTTCCTCCATGGTTAATGACGGTCAACCATTTGTTTCCTACGGTATTTGAGAATTTGATCTGAAATTCATGTGTCTGGTGCTATGCAGATACATGACTGCATGCAGAGTACAAGATCACATTTTCTTATATATGAAGGCCTTGTTTTAGATATTATTTTGTGAACGGTAGCTGAGTTTCGACCTTTTCTGTGCAGCCCTGGCCCTCTGCTGACCATTTTGGGTGTGGTTCTTAATGTTTTATGTGTTGGGATTAAGATGGTGTCAACATTTACAATCATTACTTGTATTTTTTATGTGTGGTTCAGGGTGAATGTGTAAGTGCCTTTTTAGTTTGTTTGCCCGTTTTAGTAGCTGCTCCATGTGTCTTTGTACCGTCCGAGGACTGTACATTTATGAGCTCCTGCCTAAGGTGAGGAGACAGAGTTACTGTTAGTTAGTTCAGTGCTGCTGTTGAGTGAAGGCTCCAGAGTTACTGTTAGTTAGTGAAGTACTGCTGTTGAGTGAAGGCCCCAGAGTTACTGTTAGTTAATTCAGTGCTGCTGTTGAGTGAAGGCCCCAGAGTTACTGTTAGTTAATTCAGTGCTGCTGTTGAGTGAAGGCCCCAGAGTTACTGTTAGTTAATTCAGTGCTGCTGTTGAGTGAAGGCCCCAGAGTTACTGTTAGTTAATTCAGTGCTGCTGTTGAGTGAAGGCCCCAGAGTTACTGTTGGTTAATTCAGTGCTGCTGTTGAGTGAAGGCCCCAGAGTTACTGTTGGTTAATTCAGTGCTGCTGTTGAGTGAAGGCTCCAGAGTTACTGTTAGTTAGTGAAGTACTGCTGTTGAGTGATGGCTCCAGAGTTACTGTTAGTTAAATCAGGGCTGCTGTTGAGTGAAGGCCCCAGAGTTACTGTTAGTTAATTCAGTGCTGCTGTTGAGTTAAGGCTCCAGGGTTACTGTTAGTTAGTGAAGTACTGCTGTTGAGTGAAGGCTCCAGAGTTACTGTTAGTTAATTCAGTGCTGCTGTTGAGTGAAGGCCCCAGAGTTACTGTTAGCTAATTCAGTGCTGCTGTTGAGTGAAGGCCCCAGAGTTACTGTCATGCCCCTTTTCCATTAGTACCGGTACAGGCCTACTGGACCCTACTTGGCCTGGTTCTGAGGCTTTTCCATTAGTACCGGTACTTAGCACCTGTTACTATTTTCAGTACCCTTGGCTCTGTGGTTCTAACCCGGACGAAGAGGTACTAAAACGTGACGTCAGAACACTGTCAGTCACTGATTGGTCGGGGGCAGAGTTGGCGGTGGAGTCACTGGATCCTTCAGAAACTTTTCAAAACAATAATTTGCCATTTGCAATTTCTCGGACTGGAGCAGCAGCTGGACCCTTTTTAAAGATTTTAAAAACAATACTGACAACATCTTGGTCCAATGCTGATGTGCTGGCATTTTTTTTGTGGTTGGTGGCCGACAACATAATTCAGAGCAAGCTGGATGGAGCTTCCATTTGTTGATAACTTGACGTTGCACCTTATCCCTGAGTTTGCCTGTAGGTTGTGTACCGTGTAATGGACAGACGGAGTTGGAAGAGTGTTTGTGAGCTTCAGCCAGGATTTGTAGCATTCATGTTATGAACATTCATGTTTTTTGAAAAAGGAGGATTTTTGATTACCTCCTGTTTCAAAAAGGGGGAGTGAAATAAGGAAAATACAACAGCACAGAATGATGGTGCATTTAAGCTAAAACATTAAAAATAAAAAGTTACAAATTAGATTAGAGTTTAAGTAATACAATGATGAGAGCTGAAACAGTAATTACAAACACCTACATATTTAATAACACTACAACAGAAGTGTCTCATAACAGGTTGCTAGATAGTAATTGATCAACAAGGTTCCTGTTGAACCCACCTCTTGGTCTGAATGTTTGGGTTAGTTCGAACATCATTTTCTGTACAAATTTAGTAAGGCGTGAGACTCGTTTTGATTTATACAGGTAAAGGTAGTGCTGACTTTTATTATTATTCATTTACTGGTTAAATCTGTTTCTAATGGACTTCTGATGATCTGTCACGCCTGTAATGGAATATGACGTCTACATTAAAGAAATGCAGAATAAATTTGTTATAAATTTTATATTTGAAAGGGGAAACCTACAGCTTACAGGCACAGGACTCCGGAGCTGTGACAGACAACCTGAACTAATGTAGTGGTTTAAACTTTTTTCCCTTTGTTACAGCTGATTAATTGTTTAATGTTGATTGAATGTTTAATGTTACAGTACAGTGTTGATAATGATGTGTTAACCAAGGGAAGGATCTCTTTCCACGCGCATGCAATTACAGTTTTACCCAACAGGTTAAAGGAGGTGAAACGCGCAGCAGAGCAGAACTAATCACACTAACTAACTAATATCACTAATATATGCCAAAGATTCTTCAGTATCCTTTGAAACCTCTCTCAAATGTTTGTTTTCACCATATGTTGCAGTTACATATGAATTATTTTTATGCCTGTGAAGAATAACTGTGGGTTTAATTCAGGAGGTTGTTGAGAAGAAAGCAGCATGTGAACGTTTTAGACTCAGTTAATGTGAATCCATTGGTTTGTGGCTTGTGGATGTGCAATAGTTGTGCAACAATTGATTTTTGAAAAGGTGTACGAGGTTTTCCCTAATTTTCCTCAGATATAATTAGTTTTACCCATTTTAATTATTAGCAGTTGAATCATACAATCAGAGATGCTTCAGAGACTATAAATTATCTGCAAATGTGTTAATGAGTATCAGAGCAGACTAGCTGTAGATTTTACTGACAGGAGGTGTTGAGTTTGAGGTTAGAACCCTCTGGTATTGAAAATAATATAAATATATGTATGTGTGTGTGTGTGTGTGTGTGTGTGTGTGTGTGTGTGTGTGTGTGTGCGTGCGTGCGTGCGTGCGTGCGTGCGTGTGTGTGTGTGTGTGTGTAATAGAATAAATAATAATGGAGGTAATAGGTTTGACAGTTTATGGAAGGACTCTTGTGATTTCTGATCTGATCATGTTAATTGTAGATTATGATTGTTAGTTTTCTAAGTGTTGACTTATCCCTTATATCAAGCATCTCTGAATAAGAGCAGTTGATGAGTTTCTCAGTTATCAACCTAGTCAACAGAGTAGTGTAGATTTTGCTCCTTCCAGATTAGCTGTGGTGGCTGATACTGATGATGATGAGGACGAAGACGGACCAGCCCGCCTCTTCAATATCCCAAGTTATACATAAGTTGTGTTGTGTTTTTTCTCTTATTTCTCCACCCGAGCTCTGTTACCGTTCCCCTGCAGGAGGAGTCAAGACACGCACTCAGAATACGACAAACGCACCTTCAAGTTTACGAATATTTAATAAGCAAAGAAAGTCAGAAAGTCACAGATTCACAAGCATAAACAGTGGATTAGTTAAATGCAGTCATTATTTTAGCATATAATTAATTGGATGCGCATCCATTAATCTATACGATACAACCTTGTTAAGGAGGAATCTGAAATCGACCGTCTCTCTGCTCCATCCTGGCTGACTGCTTCGAGCAGAAACTGCACTTTTCTTTGTCTAAAAACAGGGCGTTCCTTCACACAGCAAAACTAACTTTTCACCGCGCTCTAAGCCTGCTGTCATGGGATTGGCCAGTTTCAAACCAATCAGAAATGTGAGACATCGTGTTACATGATGTAAACCGGAACAGAAATCAATATGTGGGAGCCTCTTCAAAGTAAAACAGGAAGTGGGTCAATTTCAAAGTAAAACAAGAAGTGGGAGACAGATTCAACAAGGAACACAATCTTATTTCACAACAATTGCTAAGGATAAAACATGCAACATATAATTTGCATACACTAGAGGCATGAGATTTATAGAAGGAAAGTTTAGGAGTTTATCTTAGAAGTGTGAGCTCTGATGAGTAAATTGTATTTTGGCATATTATCTGTTAGGTATTAATATTGATATTAGCTTATTATTAGGGTTTATATTGTTTAGGGGTGTTAATTAGGCCTAGGAATTATAAGGGATGGGAAATGTTTGTGTTTTTCACTGTACATTAATTGTAATTACATGACATAGCTTTTTACAAATATATTACATAGGATTTTGTTGACATGATTTGTATCATGTCAAAAGGGGGAATTGAAATATAATTGTATCTGATAATATATTTACTTAATGAAATGTTTAGATATATGTATCCCGTTTTGATATTTAGAATGATATTGTGTTAAAAACATGATCTGATTCCGTTTCCGGGAGAAAATGTAGTTTTAGTTACATGCCTACAACTCCCAACCTTCACGCACCCACCCATTATAGAACACAAGATGGCTAGATATTATTGGTTGAGAGCTGGGTCACATGATAGAGTAGGACTTCTCATTCGTCGATGTTGGTGACGACTCCAGGAGGTGTGGCCGAGCTCTGAAGAAGATGGGTTGTCTGTTTACATTAGGGGCCATTTGTTCGTGACCGCATGGTTGAGTTACAATGGCCCAGGGCTGGTGATTTTGTACTTTACATGTAAAATAAACCTTCTGGAACGGAAGACAATTGGTCCTCTTCTCCCTGCTTCAGAACAGAACACATTCTTTCAGACATCTGGACAGCGTCAAGAGGTGGGTCATGTGACAGTTCGAAGAAAACTCTACATGGTTTTTGGGTGCCAGTAGGGAGAAATTGCTACCTCCTCGAAAGAAAGTGATGGCCTCGGGTTTCTGCTTATTGTAGCATCCTTAGGTCTGTAGCAAAGGAAAACAGACTGGTCAGCAGTGCATCCCTGAGTGACGTAGCAGTTATTATATATATATATATTTTAATACATTTTTATTCTTGTCTACTTTCGGTCGGGGCTGTGCTTCTGATACGGCAGAATCCTTGTATTTTAATACACCTAAATTTGGATGATCCCTAGAAAGAATCTAGAAGAGGTACCTAAAGAAGAATATATGGAGTGTTGCTGTAGTTAACATAGGGATAATTAGAAATATTTAGAATAGGCAGAGAGGGACAGATAGAGATTATTTTCATGGTCAAAAGAGAGTAAAATGTTTTTTGCTGGATTAGGGTTTTGCAGATGAGTATATGGATTTATTAAAGACAGGGACAGATAGCTTTTTAGAATAGGCAGTGAGGGAAACATGTTTTTATAAGTTGAAGGATAGACAAGAACCTTTGTTAGGCAGGAATAGGGAAATATAACATTGTAAATGTCGTATATTTGTTGCATGAATGATGTTGGAATGTGAGTGTCTGTTGTATGAATGATAGTGTATGTTTGTTAATGTATAACTGGTATGGGTTACTTTATAGATATTGATAAGATTGAAAACTGATAACTTAAGCAGCCATCTAGTACAAGGTCACTTAATGACAGGAAATGTGCACAGACTTATAAAACCTAAGGCGGACGAAATGTACACAGACTTATAAAACCTAAGGCGGAGGAAATGTACACAGACTTATAAAACCCAAGGCGGAAGAAATAATCAAACATCAGGTAGAAAATTGGTAAGCGACCTTTTTATATTAACATAAATTTATTTCAATAACTTTTGAAGACCAACAGGTACAGTTCAAACTGGCAGCCCAGACAGAAAACAGAAATCTCCACACTCAAGTTGATGTGAGTAGATGAACACACAAAGACCTTCTCTCTGAAGATAATGTGACAGGTCAAAGATGTTTTTCATTTACCACAGTATCATGTGTGTGGATTATCGTGTCGTTGTGTCTGGAGTAGACTGACTGGAGCCTTGTCGCCTAGATAAACAGAACGACTACTAGTGTCGTCTGACCTTGTTTTTCATTTTATTTTCTTGCAAGATTTTGAATTATTACAGGTGAAAGTAAATTAAATCAATGAGAGAACTCAAACACGTCTGTGAAATTAAGCCAACCAGGGTAAAAGTATGTGAGGAATATTGTGATAAATATATTAGTAGATTAGAAACAGTTATAAATACATATTTCTATAAAAGTTAAGTGTCCTTGGCAAAGAACGCTCTTTATATATTAGTTATTTAACAAAAGTATTAAACTTAAGAGACAAACGGTAACAACTCTAAGGTGTAGACTGAAAAACATTAAATGAAAATACACTAGTGGCATAAAACAATTCTTATGAAAGTCCCTTAGAGACAGAAGGATGATTTAAGATGGGTGAAACAATTCCAGATAAGAGAAAAAAATTTAAATGATTAATGGGAAGGAGAAATTATCTAACTTGATATGAGTATGTTATTTGAACAATCTAGTAAACAAAAAAACAAACAAACAAACAAACAAAAAAAAAAAAATATATATATATATATGAATGTTATAGTATAATGATATGATAAATAAGATTGACATATCTAATAAGCATTAGACATATTATAATTTTATTATTAACCTTGTGGTATCCACTAAAAACAGAGATAACGGTAATATTTGTGCCTTTTTTCTTCCGTAGAATTATAGTTTGTAGGCCGTCATGACATGAACCATCATGATTTAATCTTGCATTATTAGATTGGATCATGTGTGCATAAGTAATCTTCCATGGTACATTTTTATCTGTGTAAATACAAGAACATTTTTTGCTGTTTACTTGTGTTTCTGATTTATAATGTTTATCTTAAATTTGAATTGTTTTGTTATTGACATACATGTGTAATGATCAGTGCTATAAAATTTCACCTGAGGTAATATGCTGAGGTGTTTCTTATTTTGATTAAATAAAATTAAATAGTCTATTGGGGGTGATGACAGCTCTCATCTGGACTCAGGGGAGGAGCAGAGTAGACAATAATATTTAAACATTTAAATTATTCATTAAAAGTTACATAACTAAATAACATGTATACTATTCAGGTTAAGCAACACTGATTCATGCGAGGGCTGATAATGGAGCTGTATTAGTTTGGGTTTTTTAATTTATTACCTGTCTAAATAAAGGTTGAATGAATATTAATCATTTTAGTCCTCTCACAGAACAAACACATGCATGTTAGGTTTTGAGGCACAGGGCCTCCTTAGCAATGTTAGGCCTCCTTTACTGGGGACATCTGGTGACCTAAAAGGTATTTGCCTGGTTAAATAGAAGTCACGTTCAAACAAACACACATGTATACACACACACAGAGTGCTTAATATTTTACAGAGATGGAAAGACATTGTCTTTTCAGACAAACACTATATGTTAAAATGTACCCCAGTCAAGATTCACCTTCAAGAAATAGACAAATGGATCCACATTAATTATGGACAGTTTTAAACGGTAATACAAGTCGACATTAACTATGGGATTTAATAGAATGTCTTGAAAGAGTCATGATTAGAGCTGGACTTATCTCACAATGAGTGCCCTGCAGTCTAAGATATAGACTTAGTGCTAAATTAAAGAAATACAGATTAAAATTGATAATTTTATGTTTTCAAAAGAGAAATTTTCACTTCACCGGTGCTTGTCCCCTAAAAAATACTGGTTAAACAAAGATTATGTTTGAGGATTATTTAAATGGTGTGATTTGTATATCTTGAACAACATTAACCCTTCACAGGTCTCTGGAGCGGTGCTGAACTAAAATAACTACTGTGAATGCTTTTTAGAACTGTTTAACTATAAAGTGCTACAGCAGGAATGGATGTCTGTATACACCCCACCCCTCCCCCTCCTCCATTTTTTTCTCTACAGGAGATACCAGAAGGAGAATTGAGAACCTAAACTGGGCAGATGGAACAACCAGTGAGATATCAAAGTGTAATGGATGACTGAATGCAAGTAAATATTGATAATCAGGAAAGACACAGTTCATGATTTTAAGTAAAGACTGTTGATTTTTCTATAATGTAGATAAGCTAAATTTTAGAGGTTGTTTGGGATGATACATTAGGCTGGAATATTGTATATAATATAAGGAGCACAAACTTTGCTAGATATTTGACTTCTAAATCACTTAAAATGTTCAGTGACAGAGTTACAGGCAGATTAAATCAAATCTATAGCAGTGTTTCATCTCAGGTAAGATTTTTACAAGTGCTAACATAGTTGGAATACACTATTTTTACTCATTTTTAATTATATTTAACAGATACTTTATTTATTTTTAATTATTCTTAAATGGATACTAACAAAATATATAATAATGAATTCTAACAACTACTAAGGGTGCATTCACACCAGCCCTGTTTAGTCCACTTTAATCGAACTCTAGCTTGTTTTCCTAGAAAGTCCGGTTCGTTTAGGGAGGTGTGAATGCGCCATCGAACTCTGTCACGGAACAAAAAGGCGAACTCTGGCCCGGGCTAAAACCTAGGTCACGGTCCGGTAGAAATGAACTCCAGAGCGGTTCGAGTACAGTGTGAATGTAAACAGACCGGACCCGCTCCACAGGGTAAACAAACACGCATTTCTCTTACCTTATATGGAGCCGTCAGCTGCCTTGTGTGGAAAAACAATATTCTCCATGGTCTTCTGTCTCATTTTCTGCTCATGCTAAGTCCATTTTTGAAAAATGACAAACTATAACTCCTAAAACTGCTAAAACTTGATGCCACTTCGTTTTTATTTTTATTTACAGAAGAAGAAGAAGAAGACATGTCCTCAGAGGTTTTTGTGTCGTTTCTTTCAGTAGTTCTTGGTGCAGCGCCCCCACAGGCGAGTGGGGGAATAGGTTGGTTCAACAGGTTGGCTCCACTGCACAGTGCAGTGTGAATGCAAATGCTCCAGCTCAAATGTAAACAAAAGGTCATGAATATTGGTCCCGAACCGAAAAGAGTCTACCGGACTATCTGGTGTGAAAACGACCTAACATGATTTAAGACATAGCATTTTTAGAGTGATGTTGCATAATACTTATCAATGACTTGTGAAATTTGGTGCATGGAGAAAAGAGAAAAACAATAAGTGTTGCTGATAAAATGCTAAATGATAGTGATGACTCAATTCAGAAAAACGACAGGAATAGGATGATGGGTAGAAGGATGGACTCTGTCTGGCTGGCCGCAGGGTATTTGTGTTGTTTATGTCTCTTATCACCTGTTCAGGTTATCTAAGCTGAAGAAGCTCCAGAAAGGGAGAACACAGGGGTCACCTGTGTGAGTTTGTGATCAACGCTCCCAGAGAAATGTCAGATGAGTATAAACTGGAATATGAACCATTGACTTACCCATAATGAATGATAATTGATAATTATATATTAATAATGATAATTATAGAAATTTAGATAGATGACTGATGGAGTTTCATGATATTGTGGGAGAAGGATGTTTGTTCTTTTTTCCCTGATAATGCAGCTTCAAACGAGTCGCTGATAGAGGCGTTGCGAGTCCATTGACAGGGGTTTTGAAGGATGGAGGCCAGACAGATGTCCGAGGAAATGCCCCTGATGAGGGGGAATGGACTGGAGTGGAGTGATCTTGAAAAAAGATAGAAAGGCTCTATATAAATACAGTCCATTTACCATCCATTTACACACACCATTGTGTCCCCTCACATTATGGATGCTTCTGATGCCCTTGCAACAAGCCCTGGACCAGATGAAAGCCCTGCCCTGATGATGATGACTGAGAGATTCAACCACCTCATAACAACCGTTCAAGAAGAGGTATTGTTATTTTATTATTATGTAATTAATTTTTTTTATTTAAAATTATAATCCTATTAACTTTTTTTTTTTTTTTTACCTCTTTGTGTTTTATTTCCAGTCTTGGACAGAGATAGCAGCTGAGTCTTCCTCCTCAGGGAAATCCACCAGAGATCACCTCCAGCTAAGAAGTCTTTGATGACTGAACTCTGAACTTTTCCAGGGACCTGACCCACCTGTGGGAACAGGTCCAAGAGGCTGTGAGTAATGATGAGGTCAAATACAGCCACACTGCAAAATTAGCAAAGCTCTACCTCTTTATTCCTGCTACTGTTGTTAGTGAGAGGATTTTCTCCATCGCTGGAGATAATGTCACTGCAACTAGTTTTGTGCTTTTGGCAGAAAATGTGGACAAGTTGGTCTTTTGGCCATAAACTTAAAACTTGATTAGTTAGATCATAAACAGTCTGTTGCTGCTTGTTGTTCTGGTTCTGACTGTTATTGTATTTATTAAATTTTTTGTTATTGTTAGTATATTTTATTTATTGTAAGAGTGCCGATTATTTAAAATATCATCCAAATGGGTTGCTTTTATTTATTTTTATACAAATGTATTGTTTACTTGGCATATTTTCAAAATAAACATTTTGCAAGTCTTCATTTTGTCTTTTTTTGTACTGAAAATTAAATGAACCGAGCCCTCCTTGAAACCGAACCGAAATGTGATTTTAGCACACACACATACTGTATATATTTTTATATATACTATATGTGGTTTTATGCGTGTCTGGATATGTCAACAGAGCAGCAGCGTAATGTAGCTTCGGTTTCCAAGAAGAAAGTGTTTAAGCACAGGATCAAGGCTGTGCACCACCATTTCATTCACATGCTGGTGTTGAAAAAGTAATACACTTGTTTTTAATTCTTCCAAAGTGCAGAAGTCATAAGGCTTGAATCCAGCCAGAGTCGGGGAATTTTAGGTTTGCATGTTTAACATGAATTATCAAGAAAAATTTCTTAAAACTACATCCCATTTTTTCAAGCATCCTTGAAGATCTGATTGTAAGAGGACACCCTAAAGTGTACTCAAGGACACGTCTCTGAAAAGTGTTCACACTGTGTGTCTTCAATGACAGCTTGTGATTTATTTCTTCAGAACTGGCCTTTTCAGGTTTCTTGGATGGTTACTCAAGTTGAGTGGGTCTAGATGGTGTAGAGCATTGCTTCTCAATTATTTTCTGTTGTGCCCACCCCAGAAAGAAGTAAACATTTCGCCCCCCGCCCCCCCAACTCTCCGCCGCGACTGTAAATAGTACGTCTATAAAATTGTTATAAGTACACCTCTGCCTAACATTGTGTCCTTATTAACATTAAAGACAAAAAAAAAAAGAATATAAATCAACTTACAAGGAAGAATAACTTTATTAACATTGTTTTTTTAGTCTGTAACAGAAACAACTTACAGTGCATTAATTTGCCTGAAAAAAAAAAATCATTTTTTAAACTAAACATTTATGACCATTTGATACTGAAAAATAAAATTTAATATAATCAATAAATAATAAATTCAAATTGATCAGCAACATTTGAACTCAGGAGTGTTATATAAAACACTTTGACCTACATAACAAAAATGAATAAAACAATTTATGCTGGTTTTTTAAAAATCAAAATGAGGAAGTCAGGATCAATGAGCACACTCATCGATAAAACAAACAAAAAAATATTGTCAACATGAAAGAGGATCAGGTATCACTCTCGCTTTGAGTTTACTCTTTGTCACCTGCGTGCTGTGGGTGACAAGCGTCCAGAGAATCATAAAAATAGCTTAACTGAGGAGGTGAATTTATTTTGTTAGCAAAGCATAGAGTCCTAACATTTATTAAACATTACTTCTGTAAATTGTGCTTTGACAAACTTATCAATAAAACTAAAACATTTTGTCAACGCAAAAGAGGGGGCAGGTGTCGCTCTCGCTTGAGTTTACTCTTTGTTTCATGAGCACTGTGAGGGACATGCAGAGCGCATGGACATAAAAACAGCAGCAGAGGACGGAATAGGTGACGGTCAGAGTTTATTTATCATGTCAGCAGAAGAGGGGAAAGACGGTTCATGCATGGCTCCCAAAACGACAAGGGAGCCATATTTGTTTATAACTTTATTATTAGGAACGCACGCGACAAAAAGAATGGTGGAAAAAAAAAAAAACCTACTCCCTGCGGCAAAAAAAGCATGTTTTCTAGGGTCACATGCACCCCCCTACCATTGCCCCGGGCCTCCCCAGGGGAGCGCGCCCCACTATTTGAGAAGGACTGGTGTAGAGGTAGGGCAGCTGGCTCGGGACGAGAAAGTCACAGGTTCAACTCCCCACCGTGCTTTTTACTCTCGACGAAGATGGTCGCTTTCACCCGCTTCTCCCTCCCTCCTACTTTTTTGCTCTCTTGTCCTGTGTGAACCTCCTCAGAGCCTCTCTTTACACATCCTCCTAATGAAAATTTATTATGGATTTGATTAGCTGGTCTCTCAATGCAATTGATAAAAAATAATAATAATAATTATACCAGAAGACTGGGTCAGAGAACCCACACACAGCTGGGTATGGATGGATTCCTGGGGTGTTTGGAAGATGATGTGCCTGTCTGTTCTGTCTGTTGAGAACATAGAAGATAGAATAGAATTAGAATAGAATTCAACTTTATTGTCATTGCACATGTCACAGGTACAAAGCAACGAAATACAATTTGCATCTATCCAGAAGTGCTTAGCAAGAAATATAAATTGGTAGATATATATAGTACAATATGCAGTAAGTTGCTTTGAATATGCTATAGGTATAAATATATACAGTTTGTGAGTGTACAGACTATGAACAGGTTATAATATGAAAGGGTATAAACAGCTATATAAAAGACAAATATATATATATATATATATATATATATATATAAGTATGTGAGTACTTATGAACAGTAGATAGTAGATTATGTGTACATCTAAAAAAGTTAAATCTGGTCCTCTGGACATTCAAAAAAACCAAAACAAAGCAAAATCAACAAAAAAATGTAGAAACGTTTCGTCTCTCATCCGAGAGACTTCCTCAGTCTGAGGAGCTGTATTCAGCTCAGTCTCTTAAATAGCACCATCTCAGGGTGGATCAGCCAGTTTTGCTGCTGACAACCAAAACCAGCTGATCACATGCTCAAGAAGGACCATCAGCATAACAATAGATCATTAGCACACTGATGGCTGTTTACTGTTCACAGAGGGCTGAGTGATACTAGCAATCACAGCATTGTAAGAGGGGGACAGTTGAACCTGGAGGCCTCCACGCCTGTTTAATGATGGACGATTTCTTTTCACAAAGATGGCCTCCTTTACTCCTCTCTCAAACCATCGTTCCTCTCTGTCCAGGATGTGAACATCTTCATCCTTGAAAGAGTGACCACTGGCCTGGAGATGAGTGTAGACTGCAGAATCCTGGCCTGATGATGTTGATCTTCTGTGCTGGGACATCCTTTTGGCCAGTGGCTGTTTAGTTTCCCCGATGTAAGACTGATCACAGCCCTCCTGACACTGAACAGCATACACAACATTACTCTGTTTGTGTCGGGGGACTGGATCTTTGGGATGAACCAGTCTTTGCCGTAATGTATTTTGGGGTTTAAAAGCCACTAGGACGTTATGTTTAGAAAATAAACGTCTCAGTTTCTCTGATACCTCCTCAACATATGGAATGACCACTGGTCTGGGTCTGGGTTCCTCCTTTTCACCCGATGGCTGACTGGAGTCCTGTTTGGGTTTCTTCTCTGCTTTCAGGAAGGCCCAGTTAGGATATCCACATTGCTCTAGAGCCTGTTTTGTGTGGGATTTCTCCTTCTGCCTGGCTCCCGAGCTAGTGGGGATGCTGTCTGCTGTAGTGGACTAGGCCTACGTCAAAACTAAGTCTAAGGTCAAAACTCTTGACCTTAAGAACCTTGTGGGACAGAAGCTGTCATTTCATGTATTTGAATCCATAAATACAGGTTCACCCATCCTGAGACTTTCTTTCTTGAAGATTCAAGTGAAAAGAACACTCTCTTTTTATTATCATTACTATTTTACAAATGTTGATAATCAAAGTGTCTTAGTTCAAACCATTTTAGATGTTGCAGTGAACTAATCAATTTTATTAACTGAGTAATGATTTTTATTCTCATGCAAAGTTAGAACTCATGTTAAAAGCTGTTACAGAGTTTATGCATTTTCTGATTTCTGCCTTTGAATGAGCAAGTGTGTGCGTTCCCAAGGTTGGAGTCAAACGAAAAACAAGTTGTTATGTTAAAACTGTCATGTTTTAGAATCCTCTCAGACGTAAATATAGATGTTTTGCACCTGTTTCTGAAACACGCCAAAACAAAACTCTCTCTGTCTGTGAGAACATTTCTGATCTGTCTCATAACAATTCTCGCTGTCTCTAACCTCTTACGTCACAAAACACACCCCGTCTGGTCGTTTCTGACCAATGAACAACTCCCAAAAGTGAACCGGGAAAGAGTCTTTAAAATGTCAGTACTTCCTGATCTACTCAGAGTTCTAAGAGTTCTAAGAGTTCTGGAGTTCAGTAGTTGCTAGAGTTCGGTGGGAGTTTTCTGCTGGAGAGTTTTCTGCTGGTTCTGCTCGAGTTCTGTCGGAGACAGGATGATCCTGACATGACAAAAGCTCTTCCGAGTTCCATGGGATTATAACTATCACTAGCTCTACTTCTGACGAGCTACAGCCACAATCAGGAGACGCTGGACAGGTAGCGTTAACGGAACTCCATATCTGCTGATGAATCTTCAGAAAGGTAATGGATCAAGTTTCCTACCAAGCGTACCGATGGAGAGCTGAGTTCTGATGGAGAGTGTCAATTCTGGTGAACATTCTTCCCCTCCCATACCATCTTAACTCCCTCTAAACTTCTTTCATCTCTAAACTTTTCTATCAAGTAGAAATTCTTCCAGATATTTAGAAATGTCTGTGTAAAATGCTCACCCACATTCATGTGGGTAAAAGATCATAATTGTACAGTTTATAAATGTCTGTGGTGCAGCAACGGAAAAATCATGGCCGTATGATTTTTCCTGAGTGATTGCTTTGTTGTTATTTTCATAATTTGCCAAATTAATGTAAATGTTTGATGTTAAATTTGATTCTGTAAATAAATGACCGCATTCATTTTGATGGGTCAACATAAATGACGTCTCACGTTTGCATTTCCTTAAATTCAATGCACGTTTTATTCAGTCCAGAAAAATGAGGAATCCGCGTTAAATGATGAATATATCCCAGCATCTGTTCATCTACACTGCTCTGTGATACAGAGTCCTGATGACTCCTAACTTGTGCTCCAAAGGGTGATGGGAGTCAAACTGCAAATACTGGTCTGTGTGGGTGGGTTTGCGGTACACCTCGGTTTGCAAATGTCCTCTATCAGAGACTGAGACCTCACAGTCCAAGAAAGCCAACTTGCCATTTTTTACATCTTCTCGTGTGAACTTGATGTATTTATCCACAGAGTTGATGTGGTCAGAAAAATGTTGGACTTCCTGAGATTTAATTTTAATCCAGGTGTCGTCAACATACCTGAACCAATGACTTGGTGGTGTCCCTGAAAAGTACGTCAAGGCTCTCTTTTCTACCTCCTCCATGTACAGGTTGGCAACAATAGGAGAAAATGGACCCCATAGCACACCCATGTTTCTGCCTATAATATTGCTCCCCATATGTGAAGTAGGTTGACTGCAGGCACAGTTTCAAGAGTTGACACAGTTGTTCTGTGGAAAGCGTGGTCCTGCTGCTCAGAGTGGTGTCTGATTTTAATCTGAAACTGACCACCTCTACTGCATCATCAACAGGAATGCACATAAAGAGTGATGTGACATCAAAAGAGACCATTGTTTAATCAGTCTCCATGATGACATCCCTCACCTTATCCACAAAGTCCATGGTGTTCTGTATGTGGTGTTCTGAGCTGCCAACTAAAGGGATGAGTACAGACGCCAGATATTTGGAAACATTATAAGTGACAGAGTTAATCATACTAACAATTGGTCTTAAAGGTACACCTTGTTTGTGGATTTTAGGTAAACCATACAGACTAGGTGTGGCCTCCCCTGGGTACAGTCTGTGGTACAGAAAACGGTCAATAGCCTTGTCCTGCTCCAAAATTTTCAGGCAATCTATTAACTTTTTCTTGTAACCACTTCCTGGATCTCTTTTCAGAGGTTCATAAGTGTTTAAGTCACTAAGGAGTGTCATAACTTTCTCATGATAGTCTTTCTGGTTCAAAATCACTGTGCACCTTCCTTTGTCTGCTGGGAGAATTATGATGTTTTTGTCCTTGCTAAGAGTGGTGAGTGCATCCCTCTCCTCTCTACTGATGTTGGAAGGTGGTGGTTTGGCATTGCTGAGGCAGGATGAAACTTTGATTCTGAGCTGTTCTGCTTCACCCTCTTTCATTTTGTTGTTGCGGATGGCTGATTCTGTGGCTGTGATCATCTCCACCAGAGGAATTCTACTTGGTGCAACCGCAAAGTTCAGTCCCCTGGCAAGAATCTCTGTCTCTGGCTGGGTGAGCTGTCTGTCAGATAAATTTTTCACCCACTTTTCTGTCTCCCTGGCATGTAATTGACTACTGGAGTGTTGTCCTACACTGAATGTGTTGTTATTGGAATAGTGATGGTGTTGATGAGCTATTAGTATGTTAAACTTGTTTTGTTGTCGAGTCTTGTACTTGACATGCTGTGCTAAGCGTGCCTGATCTGTACAGTCCAACACTTGCTGAAGTGTGGTCTGATCTAGACACGTTGTTAGTTTCTGTTTAATGTGCTCTTCTTTGGCCTTCAAGGCCTCTATAGTAAAATTGGTCTGTCTCACCCGTTCATTCAGCAGCTGGGTCTGTGCCTTCTGAAGGATCTTGCTTGTCCGATGCCCGCTGACCGAAGATTTTAGTTCCAGGCTCTTGGGAATGATGCCACTTTGTCGACATCTGAGGTTGAATCGCAGATGGTTCCTGTAGTCTGCCCTCTTCCTTGCTGTTTTCTCAAACTCTCTAACTAGTTTGAGGCAATCCTGGCCAAAGTGATTCAAAATATCCTGATGCATGCTCAATAATCCAGGTAGAAAAATCTAAAAAAGTTAAATCTGGTCCTCTGGACATTCAAAAAAAACAAAACAAAGCAAAATCAACAAAAAAATGTAGAAACGTTTCGTCTCT
>NC_056504.1:18835204-18862982 GCF_014905685.2 Nematolebias whitei
ATTGTAGATGAACAGATGCTGGGATATATTCATCATTTAACGCGAGTTCCTCATTTTTCTGGACTGAATAAAACGTGCATTGAATTTAAGGAAATGCAAACGTGAGACGTCATTTATATTTGACCCATCAAAATGAATGCGGTCATTTATTTACAGAATCAAATTTAACATCAAACATTTACATTAATTTGGCAAATTATGAAAATAACAATAAAGCAATCAATCAGGAAAAATCATACGGCCATGATTTTTCCGTTGCTGCACCACAGACATTTATAAAACTGTACAACTATGATCTTTTGCCCACATGAATGTGGGTGAGCATTTTACACAGACATTTCTAAATATCTGGAAGAATTTCTACTTGATAGAAAAGTTTAAAGATGGGAAGAAGTTTAGAGGGAGTTAAGATTGAATGGGAGGGGAGGAATGTTCGCCAGAACCGACACTCTCCATCAGAAGCCCAGCTCGCCTCGGTACGCTTGGTAGGAAACTTGACCCATTACCTCTCTGATGATAATCAGCAGATATGGTGTTCCGTTAACGCTACCGGTCCAGCGTCTCCTTAGAATGGCTGTTGCCCGTCAGAAGTAGTGGCGAGGCTCTGTTCGACACACATTCACCTCAGTGGAAAATGTTATAATCCCATGGAACTCGGAAGAGCTTCGTTGTCATGTCAGGAACTCCCACAGAACTCTTGAAGTCTGACAACTCTCCAACTCTGTAACTCCGTGAGTCCGTGAGTCTGTGTGAGTCTGTGTAAACCAGGAAGTACTGACATTTTAAAGACTCTTTCCCGGTTCACTTTTTGGGATTTTTCATTGGTCAGAAACGACCAGAAGGGGTGTGTTTTTGTGACGTAAGAGGTTAGAGACAGCGAGAATTGTTATGAGACAGCTCAGAAATGTTCTCACAGACCGAGAGGGTTCTGTTTTGGCGTGCCTTAAGAAACAGGTGCAAAACATCTCTATTTACGTCTGAGAGGATTCTAAAACATGACAGTTTTAACATAACAACTTGTTTTTCGTTTGACTGTAACCTTGTAAACGCACACACTTGCTCATTCAAAAGCAGAAATCAGAAAAATGCATAAACTCTGCACAGCTTTTAACATGAGAATAAAATCATTACTCAGTTAATAAAATTGATTAGTTCACTGCAACATCTAAAATGGTTTGAACTAAGACACTTTGATTATCAACATTTGTAAGATAGTAATGATAATAAAAAGAGAGTGTTCTTTTCACTTGAATCTTCAAGAAAGAAAGTCTCAGGATGGGTGAACCTGTATTTATGGAGTCAAATACATGAAATGACAGCTTCTGTCCCACAAGGTTCTAAAGGTCAAGAGTTTTGACCTTAGACTGGGTTTCGACGTAGGCTTAGTCCACTACAATATGGAAGGGCTTAGTCTTAGTGTGAGTTGTTTATCCATCAGGGTCTGGGGAATCAGGGTGTTGAATGGGGATGTGAAGTCCACAACGAGCATACAGATGTAGGAGTCCTTCTGCCCCAGGTGGATGAGAGCTGTGTGGACCACAGAGGAGATGGCATCCTCCATTGATTGATTCTTGCGATATGCATACTGGTGTGGGTCCTTGCTGATGTCGATGGTAGCTTTGATATGGGCCATGACCCGTCTTTCGAAGCATTTGTCGACTACCGGGATGAGGGCTACTGTAGTCATTCATCTGACAGATTTCATGAGTCTGAGGCCTGCCAACAAGATCTGTGGTATTAAATAGCACCTTATTGATATGTTTCAAACCAGTCTGCTGTGGAATTCCCCAAAACTGACTTTACACATGCAAAAGGGGGAGCGTCAGTCTAAACAAGGGTGTATAAATACCCTTTTACTCTAAACAGGCGTAAAAGTTCTTAAAATAAATGTAAGTTCACCCCTACAAACTCCTCACAAAACTATATAAAAATCGGACTAATGTTGACGTGGCACAGTGGGTCAGGTGTGGCTAGTTGAGATGCACAGAATGAATGGAAACCAATGTATTTTTTTCCACAGCTCATCTTTATGTAGCACCACTTGTCAGGCAGCCAATCCCCATTCATCTCTTTGGTGTCTTTCCCCCAATCATGGCAGATTATCTGGACACTAATTTACATACAATTAGAGTCTCGTGTACTCACGCACACACAAAGATATATGACTGAAGTTCTAACAAAGAGCCAGACCACAAACAGTGGTATTAAGGAAATAAAGTTTATTTATAGAGACAGTGGATGACCAGATATGGAAGGATCTGTGAAGGACAGGGAAAGGGGAGTACAGACATTCCAGATAAATTGATTGTTGTCATTTTTAATGATGAGATTCATATGATGTTTTCTTGTTTAAGGCTTAAAGCGTATAACTGAATAGACTGGTTCTGTGCTCAGGGTATGGTATATAGGGATGATGAAAGGCAGGTGTTGGACGTTGGAGGTAAGGCAAACTACCAGTGAGAGGCTGAGTCAAGATAACCTGATTTGATCCTCTCTTCATCATACTCATCATTATTTCAACCTTTATTTATACAGGTTAGTCTCACTGAGTCACAAGGACGCATTTTCCATAGAGACCTGTACTGATCTGTATGGTCATACAGATCATATCTCTACAGTTTTAGCTTCAGTCCATTGCCTGGCTCCCTGACAAATTCAGAACATAATTCAAAACCTTACATCACAAATCACATTACAAATCTCTCAACAAGTACTTTGTAGCGCCATCTTATATTACAGATCTTACTGTTCCATATTTTCATAACAGACCACTTCACTTTCAGACTGCATGTTTACTTGTGGTTCGTAGAGTTTCCAAGCACAGAATAGGAAAAAGGTCTTTCAGTTATCAGGTTCCTTTTTTGTGAAACCATCTTCCAATTTCTGTCTGTGAGGCTGACACCTTGCTTACTTTCAAAACTAGGCTCAAATCTTTCCTTTTTGATAAATCATATAGCTAGGGTCGAATTGGGTTTCCTGACCTATCCCTTAATTATGCTGCTAAAGGCTTAGACTACTGGAGGACAAACTGACCTAATTTTGTCAAATGAATAGTTACAGATGAATCCAAACAAGATTAAAAGCAAAAACAACTGGACTTCTGTTCTGGAGCTGAAGACATTTTACTTCTCATCCAAAGAGCATTCTCAAGCTTTTTTTCTTGGATTGACCTCGTCCTGGATGACTGAGAATCTTCACCAGCATATTACAAATGAATACAAATTAATATTTTGTACAGTAGTCCCTCGCTACTTTGCGGTTCATTTATTGCTGACTTGCTCTATCGTGGTTTTTCAAAATAAGATAGGATATGACACAATTTTTATTTAAAATAAATGCTTTTAAATTATTTAGCACCTGCTACATATACAGTATGTGCAGCCCAGAGCTGCAGAAAAAGTGTCCTCCTGCAACTTTATGCACCCCATACTGCAGGATATACTTCCTGCTGCAGCTGATCAGCTGTTCACCATGCAGAGTGGAGAAGTGGACGTGGCCAAGAGCGCTTGCAGGTCTATATATTTTTGTCATCTAAATTTTAAAATAGCTGCCACATCGCAGTCCATGTCAAAGTTTATCTATAAATTTTCTTATTGGCTTTTACATGTGAATGCTTTTGTACAGTGCCATGAATTTACTTCTGTTGTGATTTGACACTATATAAATAAAATGAAATGAATTAAATTTGCTTCAGTGTAGTGTGCATCTCATATCCCATGTCTCTTTGTAAACTGCAGTGAATGTAGTTATGTTTTTACAGTCCCTACATTGTTTTTGATGCCAGAAAATCAAACCAGTTTAAATAATTTAAACAACCAATTGTCCAAAAGTATCCCCAACTTGGTTAATTCCCTTTCTGTTCTTTCGACCAGCCCAACACTAGGAAGCACATACAGCTGCCGAACATGGACTGCCTGCAAGCCGAAGAGCTTACACCTCCTGCTTTAAACACATGATCTGTGGTGATTTTTCTGCACATACATATCCAGTGCTTGTTAATATTAAGGTAATTTCAAGTAACAAATGATGTGTAATCACAGCTTACATCATTTGTGCTTTTGCTGTCAGCAGGAAGTGATTTTACAGCAGGAGTTTAAGTGTTGATTGCTTCCTAGAAAATGTGAGATTGTGTGTGAGAACACAAAGAATACCAGACTAATATGATCAGGGTCAAAGCTACTTCCTCAAAATCAAAGGTAGTCCCATTTCTCAGTTTATTTGGTCAAATCTGGGCTTTTATTAAAGACTGGCAGAAGTGTTGTCTGTTAGATACGCTGCTGGGGCCTTTGTTGTTTTGCGTCTGTGCTGTCTTTATGTTTTGTGTTTGTTGAAGCCTGCCTATGTGTTGGTTTAATTAGTCTAACAGCATGGACTGTGTGCACAAAACTGAAAAAACAAATCTAAAACCTTGATATCCTTATCATGTCAGTTGGCAATAATAAAACATATCACGTAACAACTTTTATTTTGTTAATATCAACTTGTCTGTGTGATGTGGCTATGTTGGAACCAACACTGATAGAATGTAATTAGTAAGTGTACCTTCTTTTTTATTTTTACTTGGATCTGAGGGAATTGCTTTAAGTGCTAAGCTTACTGTTTTGTTTTGTTGTGTTTTTCCATAGCATGTACTGTACTTCTTTGTCGCAGCACAAACATTTCTTATTGATTTGTGTACACAGATTGCAATGTTTAATTCTAAGATTAATGGGAGTGACGTGCTATATTGTGACATTTATTAAACAAAAACAATATCAAAATCTAGAGGCCATGTGTGAAAACCTATGTCCATTATCACTGTTGCCATAAAATAAAAGAGTGTATTCATTAGTCAGTACAAAACATGGTTACAAGTTAATTAACTGATCAGTGACACATTTAGCCCCACTATAAATAAAGACAATTTGGTATTCAGATGTTCTTTTTCGTTGAGAAAATACATCTGCAATGATTTAAAAGGAAAAAAAAAAAGCTCAAACTGGGGCTGGTCAAAAATCTAAGAAAGATTTTAAGATAATTTTCAAACTATCTGTTGTTCAGTTGGTGAGAACGGGTGTACCCATCCATCCATCCATCCATCCATCCATCCATCCATCCATCCATCCATCCATCCATCCATCCATCCATCCATCCATCCATTATCTTCCGCTTGTTCCAAAGTTGGGTCGCGAGGGCAGCAGTTTGAGCAGGGAGGACCAGACATCCCTTTCCGCAGCCACCTCTTCCAGCTCTTCTGGGAGGACTCCAAGGCATCCCCAGATCAACCGAGAGACAAAATCTCTCCAGCATGTCCTGTGTTTTCCCCGGGGGCTACTTCCAGTCAGACATGCCCAAAGAACCTACGTAGGGTGACCCTCAGGGAGCATCCGTAGCAAATGCCCGAACCACCTCAACTGGCTCCTCTCCATGTGGAAGAGTAGCCATAACTGAACTTCTCACCCTATTACTAAGGGAGAGTCCAGCTACCCTGCGGAGGAAACTAATTTCAACTGCATGAACCCACAATCTTGTTCTTTCGGTCACTACCCAGAGTTTGTGGCCATAGGTGAGTGTAGGAACGTAGACCGACTGGTAAACAGAGAGCTTTGCCTTACCGCTCAGCTCCTACTTTTCACAGTCACCTGATGGTTTGCCAGAATCTCCTCGGAGCTGATCGAGAGTCTCGTGTCACTGGTAATAACACACACATGTCACACTTTACACATCTGTCTGTAATCCCTATCACCCCAGGTATTTCTCATTCTGTCTCATCAGTGTCTCTTTAAATGGTAAATGGACTGTACTTATATAGCGCATTTCTATCTTATCGAGATACTCAAAGCTCTTCAGTGCTCGATCACATTCATACTCCGATGGGACACACATCGGAGGCAACGAGGGGTTCAATGTCTTGCCCAGGGACACTTCAGCATGTGACTGCTGGTGGATTTGAACCCCCAACTCTTGCATTGGAGGACAACTGTTCTTTACCATTCAGCCACATTTGCCCACAAAGTCATCATCTCTTCACTCGTCCTTTGTCCGGGTATTATCCTTCCTAAGCTTCATGTTCTGTCTTTGCTCCGCTTGTCTCCTCCCAAATGTAAATTTGTCCTGCCTCGTCAGCACTTTGATTTTGTTATTGTAAAAACAAAGTAATTATTATTTTTACTCCACAAGTCTCCTGTCTCTACCTGCACATTGGTTCAACTGTTAAACGGCAGATCATGTCACTCTAAATATTAAAACAATAGAATGCAAAAACAGCTACAATGCTAAAATAAAGATATCAGTAAAAATAAAAGTGGATGCTAAAACATCCACACAAATGTGCAGTGTATGCAGTGTATGATAAGATTTATTGTTATTGTTTTACTAAATAACAATGTTTTTACATTGTTTATGTTAGGTGTCATTACTCAGCCCTACAGCCCCATTCAAGCAGCTGTGAGGGGGCTGTAGAGACCACTTAGCACTAACTGCCACAGTGCCTCTGCATGTTGTCCTGCTCTGATAATTGTGCCTTGCATTGCAATTGCTTTGGCCCCAGATCCCATAGGCAAGTGACACAGGTTGTTTTTCAGCCAGCTTCTTGGTGCAGAACAGGGCTCTATGTACTGTAATGTCTCTCCCTCCGGAAGGTGTTGAAGCATTATTATATTCACTTTTGGTGCGTCACAATACCACTTCAACACTTGAAGAACATTACCTTATTTCTTGCTTTCATTGTCCTACTTTACTTTAATCCTGAAACTGGTTGTTTACTGGTAATCTGGCCTCACTAAAGTAAAGCTGCATTTTTTTTTAGATCTTATTCCTGTTTTTCTTTTACAAATTATACTTTGGTTGGAAATAACTGTGACTCTGTGTACACAATTTTGTTCCACCACTATAAAGAAACCTTGACTTTGACCTTTTTCATGGCCAGTTGTGGAAAGGGGGAGGCAGAAGGTCTTTTTAAAATTAATTTATTCATTCAGTTAAAAGAAAGAAAAGAAACAAAACAAATTCATCAAAAAGAAAAAACTAAATGAAAAGGGTGCAGGAAAAAAAGAAGAAAATCTTATAATATCTGCCCCTTATTAAAAAATAAAATAAAATAACTACAAACAAACAACAACCTAGGCTTGAACAATCTCCAAAGTGAAAGCAAAAATATTAAATATCCTTGACATGGCACCATACTTTCCTAACAAATTTAACTTAATGATCTTTTTAAACATATAAATTGTTTTAGAAAACGTTATGGTGATATCGAGGCAATTCCACAATCCTATTCCCTGAATTACAACACAGTGCTCCTTCAGACTAGTTCTAAATGGAGGTTTTACAAACATTTCCATTCCTTTAAGGTTATAATGACTCTCTTTTTTAAACAAATTTTAATTGAATATTTGGGGGGTAATATTTTTTATGAGCTTTACAAATGACTTGTAAAATTCAACCAAATCATAAAATTTTAATAATTTCAGCTGATGAAATAATATATTTGTTGGGTGACCATGGCACTTCCTACTAATAATTCTATAGCTCTTTTTTGTACAATAAAAATAGAATTTGTAATTGTTTTGCATGCTTTTCCCCAAACTTCAATACAATAGATTAAATATGGAACAAACATTACATTATACAATATATATGAAGCTTTGTCATTCAAAAACTCTTATACTTTATACAGTAATGCAATTGATTTTGTTATTTTTATTCTTAAGTAATTTACATGAGATTTCCATGTCAGCTTCTCATCAATAACGACACCCAAAAAATTTATTTAATTATCTCTATGAATTTTAATTCTGTCAATTTTAAATGAGACTTCAATAATTTTCTTTCTATTACTAAATATCATGTAGTTTGTTTTATCCAAATTTTACGATAACTTTTTAAGTTGGAATGAAGTTGGTATTTTTACAAATTCTGCCTGTATCATCTCTAACATCCGCAATATCTTCAACCGAACAAAAAAAAAGTGGTATCATCTGCAAATATAACACACTTCAAATGCCCTGACACATCAACCAGACCATTCACATACCAATTAAACATCTTTGGTCCCAACACAGAGCCCTGAGGAACTCCACATCCATTAACACAAAATCAGATCTTCCATTGTTTACCTGTACAAACTGTCTCCTATTATTGTTTTAATGCCCATGTCTATAAAATATATTATGTTTAAAATATCTCATTAACAACTGTCCATATTTTAATTTACAGATAGTAATCATTGCTACAACCTGATTAACATTTAGAGTTTAATTCTAGTTGGCCTCTGCATCTGACTGTCATATTTGCATATAATGGTGTAAATTTTGAGTGGCAGTAACTGGCTGAAGTAGGAGATGCTACATAATTTAGTATAAATCCAAAAATTGAAAAAATACAGGAACAACACTGGTGATACTGTTCTGATGTCAGTACCGTCCATCCATTATCTTTACCTGCTTTTTCTGTTACTGGTTGTGGGAATTGCTGGCACTTAACTAACCATCACTGTGCAAGAGGTGGGGAACACCCTGGACAAGTTGCAAGTTCATCACGGGGCTGATTCAAATATGTTTTAATCATAAATGTGGAAGCATCATCCAATTGCTAAATCTGAATAAATTTGTTTATGTTTTTACTCATCTGTTTTTGTGTGGGGGTAGTGGGGGTACGACCCAGAACACAATTTTAACATGATTTTAGATCATGGTGACCCCAAGTTAGTAGACTGAGGAAGAAATAGAGCCAGGTGTACAAAAGGTAATTGTGTTTATTTACAAGTGTTGATGTTCAGGAATGGAAAGGAAAAAGGACAAGGTGAGTATTCTTGCAATTCTTCAGGTTCAGATGATGTATTTTGTTTTGAAGATATTCTTTTCTTACTGGTGTTTGTGTTTGTAGATGAAGCCAGAGAGGACGAAGAGACAAGGTCTTAGGTTTCCACAGGTGATCCAGAGGAGGTGAGTGGAGAGAGGAAGATTGTTGTTGTTTGGAAGTTGCTGATCCAGGTTGATGTCTGGATGGATGGTGGGACCAGATGATGTCAGGGCACAGTCACAAGGAACAAGAAGGTCTTGGAAGACTCTAAGACTTGGGACTTGGAAATCACTGGAGAACAATAACAAAGGTTAGTAAAACTTGTTGAGGAACTAGTTCACTGTCTGTCCATTCTTTACTGTTTCATATTATAATGTCCCAGCATTGGAAGAACGTCTAGCAGGAGCTTTAATAAATGGTAAATGGACTGTACTTATATAGCACTTTTCTATCTTATTTCAAGATACTCAAAGCGCTTTACACTACAATCTGTGCCCTCATTTACACATTCAAACAGCACTCTACTAGATCTCTACAAAGCTAATAGAACAAATCATTCTAAAGAGACTAATCAGAGCTTTAGATCACATTCATACACCGATGGGACACACATCAGAGGCTATGAGGGGTTCAGTGTCTTGCCCAGGGACACTTCGACATTTGACTGCTGGTGGATTTGAACCCCCAACTCTTGCATTGGAGGACGACTGCTCTAACCACTCAGGCACAGTCGCCCCAAATAATACTCTGCAGAGATTTTCTAAATCAGGTGCAGGTGTGCAGTGGTGGCTGATTGTGATGAGCGGCAGATGTGGAGAGAGTGAGTGGCTGGAAACCTGGGAATCCCACAAATTTAAGCATTGTTTATAGGTCAATTGAAAACACTTTATTATCATAATGAACATTTTGGTTCACAAACATTTGGAGAAAAAAAAACATATGTTTGAATTTGTTTAAACAAAGTGCAAAAGATGATGTCACTGAGGACAATTGTATTTAATTTTTCCAAGTAGTGTTCAAAAAAGCCCCCAAATTAAATGAAAGTTATCCCTTCATGTAAGAGAGAACCTTAAATACTATGTTGCACTATGACTCTAATAATGATCAATACCAATACTTATATTGGTGTTGATATGTTTGTTTACAATTGTGATATTAACTAATTAGGCTTGACCCTGTCAGTCTATTAACAATATGACATGAACCTCTAGACATTAGATTAATGAAAATTTCAGGACGTAACTATGATGCAAAACTAGAACTGATTACCTTTAGGAGTCACTCCAATGTAATGTAGCTGCCACAGCTAATTAATATAAGTCAACAATAAATGACTATAACTCAGTCAATTTTTAGATGATTTCAAATGTTATGTGGCATTAGCTGACAGTTAACAAAAGAGAAATGACATCTCAGAATATTGCATAAGTTTGCACTAAACAATATTTTCAATGTTTGACCAAAATGTCCATACTTCCATCATTTCTCAACAAAAGATGATCTTGGTTTAAAACTGTGTGATAAAAGACAACAGGGAAGATGCCTGACTTTAGGTATTGCTATGCCTTTTAACTGTTTTGTAGTATTTAAACAGAGGACATCAGGAGGATATGGCAGGTTCTAAGCCATTGCACCTAAACCTGAGCTAAAAAAAGTACCAAGTGCTGTTTTCTGCACCTTGCCTGCTCCCTCTGCAGCCATTTAACAAGGGTAGAAATGTTAATGATCTGTCAGCTCTGGCTGACATTACCTTAGCTGCAGGATGTCAACAGGGTGTGTAATTTTAACCCAGTTCAGGGACCATGCAGCTGAGCTGTAACTCTGCAGGACAGCTGCTAACAGCGTCTTTGTTCAGATGTAGATTTAGTTTGTGCCACCTGCATTGCATCCTTACATCAAAAAATAAATAAATAAAAATCTGCATTTGGATATTGAAAGACCTTTCGCATCTTCTACTTTCTTCCTTCACTCATGTTTTGATACAAATTCTGCTGTTCGGCCAAAACGCATAAGCACAACGGTAATGTTTCTGCACCTGTTTGTATGCGTGTCTTTCTGTTAGCAAAATATCTCATGAACCACTAGACATTTCTTGGTTTTCAATTATCCATTGATTATTTTGATGAAATAATCATCTACATCGTGTCACCTATTAGCGCCAACCCAGTATAAGATGGTCCCCACAGTTAATTTACATTAGAAAACAAACAAAGATATATTTCTGTCAGTTTTACAGATTTTTAAATAAAACTTCAGAAGCAAAAGCATAGCTAGAATACAGTTTGGCAAGCCAAGCAATGAGTTTATCACAAGAGCAAAACAAGATGAAAACACTGATACAAATGTTGTCATAGTTTCCATAATGTTCATTTAAAACCATTTTACAGTAAAAGTAATGCTTGAAATGGTACACCACAATATCTTCCCAATAACAAACTGCTGCAGGCTGGAGGAGGATAATTAATGTCAAATTAGTGGTACACACAGAGTTTGGCTTTGCTCACGGCCTGACATGGCAACAACACACACCAGCAGGCTTTAGTGCTATCCCAGTGTTTGGGTGGAGGCACATTACATCGGACTGTGCTGCAGAAAGCTGCCTCTATCTACTGCAGTCCTTTAATGAGGCTGGGGACTGTCAACAGGCGTCCCCGGTGCTGCTTCAGCCAACCAGGGAGCTTGTGCTCTACCCACAGCCCTGATCCCTCTGGGCCTGCCACACACTTCACACTGGCTGCACCAATTAATCAAATAAGGCCTTCTGCTGCTCTCTTTCACTTTTTTTTTTTAGATTGCAGCCCTTGATAAGTGAGCATGACAGTGTAATAATTGGGAACTCTCGTGGTGTCATTAGCAAGGCTGAACCAGGGTGGTGATTGTGTTCTCATGTTGTAATTAATTATTTGCAGCAGCAAAAGCACCCTGACACATTATGGACACATGTCATCGCAGCAACAGGCAGGATGGCAAAGTGAGCTGTCAAAGAACTCAAGACTAAATTTGATTAGCGCTAAAACACTTACAACATTTACATATGTGGTTGTGTTTGTTTTATGCAAGCAAAGCAAAGACAAAAGATGTTTAAAAAAAGGCAGGTGAAGTTTTCAAAATTTGTTCAAGAAACACAAATTTCTATGTTTATATTAAAATAAAATTAAGGACACAACGTGTTCTTACAAAATACAACACTAATACATTTGAGTGGATATTAACTGTAGGTATAACTATAGGAAACTAAGCTCGTCATAAAATGAGGAATTACATTTAAAGTCGTTTTCTGACATTTCATGTGAACTGTTCAATGTGCAAAAAGTAAAATCATGTTTAGATGAACTGGGGTTACCTGTGGTGGTGAACTTGAATTGGGTTGTTTTAAAGAAATAGAGATTTACATCTGTAAAGTGCTTTTCTCACTAATATCTGTTCTGTGGTTCCAAACATATTTTCCTAACAGGGTTGACAAAAGTAATTCATGTAAAAGTTTTGGGTTAAGATGTGAAATGTGCAGCATTTGTTTTAAGAGTTATGAGTCTCAGCTGCTATCACACCAACTTTAAGATGAATATTTGTAAAATTCCTCCATATATCCATTATCTTCCACTTATTACGAAGTCGGGTCGCAGGGGCAGCAGCTTGAGTAGGGAGGCCCAGACATCTCTTTCTACAGCCACCTCTTCCAGCTCTTCTGGGAGGATTCCAAGGCGTTCCCAGGCCAACCGAGAGACATAGTCACTCTAGCGTGTCCTGGGTCTTCCCCGGGGTCTTCCCCTGGTTGGACATGCCCGAAGCACCTCTCTAGGGAGGCGCTCAGGGGGCATTCTTACCAGAAGCCTGAACCACCTCAACTGGCTCCTCTCGACGTGGAGGAGTAGTAGTTCTATTCCGAGTCTCTCCTGAATAACTGAACTTCTCACCCTATCTTTAAGGAAGAGTCCAGCTACCCTGCGGAGAAAACTCATTTCAACCGCCTGTATCCGCAATCTCATTCTTTCGGTCACTACCCAGAGCTCATGATCATAGGTGAGGGTAGGAACATAGACCGACCGGTAAACAGAGAGCTTTGCCTTACAGCTCAGCTCTTTCTTCACCACAACGGACTGGTACAGAGTCTGCAATACTGCAGATGCTACACCAATCCGTCTGTCAATCTCATGCTCCATTCTTCCCTCACTCATGAACAAAACCCTGAGATACTTGAACTCCTTCAGTTGAGGGAGAACCTCACCCTCGACCTGAAGAGAGCAATCCACCCTTTTCCAGTTGAGGACCATGGCATCAGATTTGGAGGTGCTGAGTTTCATCCCAGCCGCTTCACACTCAGCTGCAAACTACTCCAGTGAGAGCTGAAGATGACGCCAACAGGACCACATCATCTGCAAAGAGCAGAGATGGAATCCTGAGGCCACCGAACCGGAACGCCTCCACCAGCTGGCTGCACCGAGAAATTCTGTCCATAAAAGTTTTGAACAGAATCTGTGACAACAGGCAGCCCTGGCAGAGTCCAACTCCCACCCTGAAGGGGTCCGACTTACTGCCAGCAATGCGACCCAAACTCTCGCACTGCTTGTATAAGAACTGAACAGCCCGTAACAACGGGCCTCCAATCCCATACTCATGTTTTTTTCATTCAACTATCTGTTCTTCAGGGCTTGCCACAGTGAGTGAATACTCTTTGACTATTTGGTTTTTATTTCTTGTGCTAGATGCCCTAGCTGATGCAATCTGGGTTTGAACCTAAAGCCTCAGGATTACTGGACTGCAGAACTGACCACTGAGCAAACACAGCCCCCATGAACAAACTGGAATCTGTCATATAATTATGAGTTAAACTTTTTACAAACTGAGCAAAACCTTGTAGAATCATACGTTCAAACTGAAGAAACACCCAAAGAGAAGACAAAAGAGTAAACCCACCACAAACCAAAGGGCCATGACAGATCAGTGGTAAACACTAGCATGAGCATAACAGCAGGGTAATGTTTTATGTTTTTTTAGTTCCAACACTTAAGCACTAACTGAACCTGTGAATTTTATTTTTATTTTTTTAAGAATGTAGTTACAATGGAACTGTTTTGTTTTAGCTGCAAGTCACCCCATATTTTACGAGCTACCTTCAAGCCAAACAAGCTGTTTTATTAGGTCAAACAAACAGATGCTCTGACTCTCGCATTGCCTGGAACCAAGTGAGTCACTCTGCTAAAGCTTTAATTAAACATTTTTAATTTTTGCAATTAATAACTATTTTACCACAACTACAGTTGAGCCGAATTCACAAGAAAGTTTCATCCTTGTGTTTCTACCAGCTGCCGTTGCACCACAAAAGACTGCTGGATGATGGCAGTGGGTGTGTGTGTGTGTAGAGGGTTGGGGGGGGGGGGGGGTGGATTCAAACACATATCAATAATTTCAAGGGCAACAAAATATAACTAAGGACATTTTATAGGTCAGTACCTGATCAGAGTTTACCTCGTTTTTTTAGCCCAGTGACAACTGGGGATAGGCAACAAATTCCTACAACTTTGCCACAGTCCTAAAACATTTTACGGTACAGTTGCAATCCACTGAAGTTTAATAAATTTTCTTGGCTAAAGTTGATGAGCTGTAGCAATTATAAATGTTCCTTCCATTCTGAAAGGTTTAATAAAATCCATTCAGTGTGTCATGAAAATTTTTGATAATGTTTAAAACATGTGAACACACATATAGACAGAATAAAAAAAATATTATTGCTCCATAGTAATCTTTCTTAGTTATTAAACAGCTTTCTGATCTCATGCTTTTATTCAGTAATCCTAAATTGTTTATTTTTTTTGCAAGTGAAAGGTTTTCTCAACTACAAGATGCTAATTAACCTTTGATTAAACATTGAAATAACTATTACCCACGGCCATGAAAGCAGGCAATTATGTTTTCACATGTGTTTACATGTATATTTGTGTGCTTGTTTCTCTGTTTTTTAGTAAAATAGCTTATGAAACAATGGACGGATTTTAATGAAATTCTTAAACAATCATTGAATATCCATTTACAACTGCTAACCTTCTGGAGTCAACCCAATTTATCATGGCCAACACAGTTAACTGACCTTAGCAAACACAAAAAATGTCTACACTTCAGTCATTCTTGGACTAAGATGTCATTGTGTCTGTCACGCCATCCCTGCTACTTAAGTTCTTTGTTTTCCTGTCTTTTCAAGCTTTCTTTTGGCCTGTAGTGTGGTCTATGTCACACCTACTAGAGTATGACTGCAAGGCCCTTTTAAATTTTAGAGACATTGTAGAGAGCTTTTCAATCAGCTGTGATAAACAGTCAAAGTTGCTGCCACTACCCCCACCTTGCCTCAGTACCTGTCAATGGAGTTACTGCACTGCCACCCAAGAACTGCCGCTGGAAACATGGAAGGAGAAGTGGACTTCAAGTCAAACTTTAAATCAGAGATTCTAACACCCATGGCATTCACAACTGGCTCACTAAGGACTGCTATTGTTGACAGTTGTCCTGGACGCCAGCCGCCTGCATCCTCACTATGGCACATAAGGGCAAGTACTTGGGGCTGCGCTCTAGAGAACTTCTGACTGCTCGGTCATGGATGTCCGCAAACTCTCTGGAACTGTATCCTTTTAGTGCTGATTAACATCAGATTACTCACTAGCAATAGAGGAGGGGTGGTACAGTGGTTAGAAAATGTGTGCCTGTGATCAGAAGGTCGCCGGTTCGATTCCCAATACAGACAACATCAAAATCTGGGTGGGAAAGGGGAAATACCCACACCTGCCTCCACCCTCATTTGCCTTAATCTGGGCCCTTGAGCAAGGCACTTAACTCCCACCATCTGCTCCCCCAGGTGCCCTAGATAGCAGCTCTCTGCTCCACACAGAGGGATGTGGTATCTCGGTGGTCTGTGGTTGTATGAGGAAAGACATCCGACGTAAAAACAAATGCCAGGTCTTCATGCGAGATAGTTTGCTGTGGCGACACCTGAAGAAGGGAGCAGCTGAAAGGAGAAGAAGGAAAACTCTTTAAAGATTTTCATCATGAATAACTTTTTCTCTAACACATTGGATCTTCTTCTTTTGATGAAAAAAGATGAAATCAGATGAGAACAGTGCCTTCTCGAAGCTTCTCCGACTCTGCTGTTTCTACGTCATCTCCCCTCGTCTAACGGGACTTGGTGGTGACATTGACTCCATTTTCCGTGACAGCTTTAAATGCAGACTTGGGCCTGCCAGCATTTACTCTTCTTTTGAATTGCAGCTGTCTGTGGCAGAGCCTGTATGATTTGCTGTTGTCTATCAGCTTCCTAAATATAATAAGTATACTTTCAACAATTTTTAGAATTTTTAGGAGACTCTATCCCAAAATTGAACAAACTGTTGGTTTGTGGGTATTTGAATATTCATGTTTGCTGTCCTTCTGTTACCCTCTGATTTTATCTATATTTTAATTTGTTTTAATTTAGTACAGACTGTACATGGACCTACACAGCTTTGTGAGTATACCTTGGACCCTATTATTTACCATGGGCTGTCCATCTCAATTCGTGAAACAGCTGAGTCTGCTCTCGCAGATCACTTCCCTATCATTTTGGAGTTCCCAGCCTCCCTAACAGCCAGTAGGCCTGCTCCAGTGGGTCATTGGCATTGTACCTTCACTCCTGAGACAGACGGACTGTTTACTGCTGCTTTTATGGATTCACAGTTTTACATTTCCAATGAATTCTGTCCAGATGTCTTCTTTATCTCTTTCCAAACCACTTGCTCTAAAATTTTGGATGCCATTGCTCCTTTTCGGTTTAAATCCACCAAACCAAGAACGTAAATGTGGTTAAATGTTGCCAGTTGCACTCTCAGGAGAAATACAGGGAAGCCGAACAACAATGGAAGAAAAATACAAGGTACTATCATCTCTAAAATTTTTGAGTGTTTTGCTAATTACCAGTAATCCGTTAAAGGCAAAATGCCAATATTTATCTTCCTTAATTTCAAACAGTAGATTGTGTCCTAGAGTGTTATTTAACACTATGATTTCTGCTGTTCACTCTGACACTTGTGTTTTAGCAGACGCTACAGCCATTAAATGAGAACTTCATAAATTTCTTCAACAATAAAGTGGCTTCATTCAGACAGTTAACCGGTGCTGACGCTCCTCCTGACATCTCTGTTGCTACTGAAGCTTCAGTTGTGTTTGAACATTTTGAACCAGTTTCTCACAGATGGTACTCAACATATAACACTCACCAACTGCCCACTGGACTTTCTTCCTTTTAAGTTATTGAATTATTTTTATTTTATGAACTGTCCCTGCTACTATTAAACATGCTGTGGTTAGGCCCCTTCTAAAAAAACCTGACCTTGACCCATCAATTTAATCAAATTTTAGACCTATTTCTCATTTGCCTTTTTTTAGCTAAAGTCTTGGAAAAGTTGTTTTTATGCGGATACAACCTGTCTTAGAAAAACATGGCATTGATGAAAAATTTCAGTTTGTATTTAGAACTCAACATAGTACTGAATCGGCCCTGATAAAGAATTGGCCTTGATAAAGTTTGTAATAATATTGCCATGTCTATGGCTATTAAGCCTCCAGTATACTGCCGCGTACGTCCGTTCATGCGTACGTACGCGTGTACTGTACGCAGAGGGTTCAGACAGCATACACCCTGAGCAGCTGCAGAGCAGCTTCACAGACAAGGGGCGTTTACCTTCGGGACAAATTGAGGTCGCCGATTGGTCATTTGCTGGCACGCCTACTGGACTGATTGACAGGTCGGAAAAAAGGAAAAAAAGTGAGCGCTGGCAGCCTCAGCCACAGTGGTGTTCTGTGTTTATATTAGGGATGCACCGATCCACTTTTTAAAATTCCGATCCGATCCTGATACCTAGATCTGAGTATTGGCCGATACCAATCCAGTTCCGATATCATGATCATCATTGATTTTACATGAGGCTGTATTAATCTCCTCTCAAGTACAATTTGTACAAATAATGCATGCATGTCCAAAAAGGCAACTTGAGGTAAGTTTTATTAATGTTGGATACGTTTTATAGTTAGAATTAAATTCTGCTAACACAAAACATGTTTCTTTTTATTCCTAGCTTTAAAGGGGATATTAAAGTGATCAATTTAAGTGATTGTTTAAAGTTGTTTTATATTTTATAAGGGGCAGATATAATAATTTTTTCTTCTTTCTGCACGCTTTTCATTCAACATTTACTTTTTGATGATTTTTTTTTTAATTTTGTTTCATTTAAATGAATGAATAAATTAATTAAATTATATAAAATGTTAAATGGCTTTAAACATCTGCTAAGATCATGGCATAAACCAACAGACATGTTCCTGTTTTTAGTATTTTACATCACTATATAATGTAGCTGTTTTTGTTTTTATTATAATTTTCAAATGCAGCACGGTGGCGCTACTGGTAGAGCTGCTGCCTCTCAGTGAGCAGGTCCTTGGTTCAAACCCCAGTCCAGGGGCCTTTCTGGGTGGAGTTTGCATGTTCTCTCCGTGCATGCGTGGGTTTTCTCCGGGTACTCCGGTTTCCTCCCACAGACCAAAAACATGCATGTTAGACTGATTGGTAACTCTAAATTGTCCCTAGGTGTGAGTGAGAGAGTGAATGGTTGTTTGTCTCGTTTGTCTCTATGTGGCCCTGTGATGGACTTGCGACCCATCCAGGGTGTACCCCGCCCCTCGCACAGTGATTGCTGGACATGGGCCCCAGCGACCCCCGTGACCCAAAGTGGAATAAGCGGGTAAAGATAATGGATGGATGGATGGATCATTTTTAAATCATATGTTTTTTATGATTGTCTACTGTTGTACTGATAAATATCTCCTGGAGGGTAAACTATATCTTGGCTGCAAGTATCAAGCTAAGAAATTCTTCGTTTTCTACAACTGGTAGTGGTTGGTCATTAATTATGATGAAGTTTAGCAACTTCTCTGTAAACATTCGAGCTCCGTGGTTTCAGCGATGTCTACTTCTTGTTCAATCCGAAGCAAGCAGCCTGATTTGGTGCAGCCGCGCTCAGTCTGTCCCTCATCGGAACCTCGGAGACGGGCAGACTGAGCGGGGCAGATTGGACGCGGCTGGCCGGTGTCGAGTCGCTTGTTTTGGGTTGAGCAAAGAGCAGCGCCCCGCTGAAGCCACGGAGCTCGAATGTCCATTGTAAAACTAATTTTACCGCGGTTTAATGTGGCGCTATGGCTCCGAAGAAATTGCACGTTGCTGTCTTGTTTTGTGGTGTTTAGTGTAAAATACTTCCACACAGCGGACATGTTTCGATGAAAAGTTTGTTAGCTGTTAGCCACAGTGCTGCTAACTCAGTCCTCACGTTGTAGCTGGCTGCAAACTATGAAATGGATTTCCTGAATGTGAGGCGGGTCTTATTACTCTGGGCTCATGAGACACGCCGTCGTTCAGGAAATCCATTCCTTAGTTTGAAGCCAACATGCAGCGCAACCACAGACATGCATGGATCGGAAATATTGGATTGGAAAATCCGATACTTAAATTATGCTGGTATCGGAGGCCGATAACGATACTGGATTGGATCGGCCCCGAAATTCCTCCATTTCTCACCATTTCAGTCATGACATCAACGGAGGAGGAAGAGATCACTGCCTCTTGGCAATAAAACAAATGAAAAGGCCAGATCAGGGATGAAGAAGGGGAATTCAATACATTGGTGTCGCATACAAAACAGTCCGTCGCTGGGCAGTTTATTGTGCGGCACCGCGTACGCGTATGTGGTCATAAAAATTTGAGCTTTGCACGGAGGTACGCTGGGGGGTACGCACGTACCTCTGCGTACGTACGTGCGTACCTCTGCGTATGGATGTACGCGGCAGTATACTGGGGGCTTTAGTGTTGCTGGACCTTAGCTGCTTTTGACAGAGTGGATCATGCTGTCCTTATGTCTCATCCTCAACAAGTGGTTCACCTCCTATTTGACCAACAGAACTTTCTCTGCCATGTTGGGTAATCGGTCTTGCTCCATTGCTCTTCTTCTTGTGATGGGCCATAGGGCTCTATTCTTCGTCCTCTCCTTTTCTCTCTGTATATGCTGCCACTTGGATCAGTTATAGCCAGACACCACTTTTCTTTTTCACCAATATCCAGATATCTACAGATTTATTTGCCTATGAAGCCTAAAAGCACTAACATATATTTTATTGACCATTGAACAGTGGCTTCACCAAAATGTCCCGTTTTTAAATGAAGGAAAGTTGGAGTGTATCTTCTTTGGTGATGATGCTTCCATAACTTTGGTGCATTGACATCCAATTTTAGACCCACAATTAAACTGCTGCTGATATTGTGATGGTGATTATCTCATGCTGTTGTATTCATTCATATCCATATGCTTACCACAGGCTCATGTTTGGGCTGCTGTTGTTACGCCGTATTGTTTTACATTATTAGTGTTTAGCGCATATCTTAGATCTTTTAATGTACCATTTGGCGTTCTTTTAGCATATATCTTAGTGTATATTGAAATAAAATTTTATCAGATAATATATTAACTTAATGAAAAGTCTAGATATATGTATCCCGTTTTGATATTTAGAATGATATTGTGTTAAAAACATGATCTGATTCCATTTCCGGTAGAAAATGTAGTTTCAGCTACATACCTAAAACACCCAACATTCACGCAACCACCCATTATAGAACACAAGATGGCAAGATATTATTGGTTGAGAGCTGGGTCACATGATAAGAGTAGGACTTCCCATTCATTGATGGTGATGACGACTCCAGGAGGTGTGGCCGAGCTCTGAAGAAGATGGGTTGTCTGTTTACGTTCGGGGCCATTGTTCGTGACCGCATGGTGGAGTTACAATGGCCCAGGGCTGGTGATCTTGTACTTTACATGTAAAATAAACCTTCTGAAATGGAAGACAATTGCTCCTCCTCTCCCTGCTTCAGATCAGAACACATTCTTTCAATATCTTAGATTTTATATGCTATTTCTTTTTATACTTTATATTTTTCCTATTTTGGGGTTTAACTGGGACCCTGAGTACACAATTTTGTTCCACCTCATGTACCACATGTGGTGTGAATGACAATAAACTTGACTTGAACTTGACTTGAACTTGAAAACTTGGGGGTGACCTTTGAAAAGGATTTAAAATTTGACAATCAAATAGCCTCTGTAGTCAAGGCCAGCTTTTATCAGTTACATCTTTTAACCAAGGTCAATTTTCATCTGGTCCAAAACGCTTCGGCCTGGCTTTTAACCAACACTCCCAGATGTGAGCACGTCACCCCTGTTTTATTTTCTCTTCATTGACTTCCAGTCCATTTTAGGTCTTGTCCCACCTTATTTAGCAGCTCTAATAGCTTTTTGTGAGTGTAAGAAAACATTAAGGTCAACTGATATGTTTCTACTGTTTTCCCAATGTCCAAATTCAAATGTTGGGGTAACCGAGCCTTTTCAGTTGTTGCACCCAGACTTTGGTACCAACTACCTCAAGACTTGTGCTCCAACACTGATGGGGGGCCTTTTTAAATCTAATCTTAAAACGTTTTTTTTATTAAAGCATGCTTTTAATACCTAGAATCACTCTGGCACTTTTGTATTGTTTTTAATTGTTTATTTTTGGCATTTGTGTTAAGTACTTTGTGCACCTTTTGGCTGTTGGAAATTACTCTATAAAAATAAATAAATATTGACTGATTGATTCTTAAAGATATTAACATAAAATTTAGTGTGGTAGTAGCTGAGAGTCATCCCTAATGCATGCTTTAAACACAATCATATTGCGTGAGATTCTTTTCTAAAACTTCTATTTTAAGATTTTGCTTAATCTTATTCTCATTTTCAATTTACCAATAATTAACCATAAACTGGCATACCAAATATCCTACTTTAATTAATTTAGTTTATTTTACATCATTGCATGTTGACAAATGTTACAAAACAGATCACCTAATGGGTATTATGACATTGACTGAACAAAATAAAGAGCCGTTCTTTATGCAAGAAAAAAAAAAAAAAACAGCTGAATAGAATAGCGTTAGCTACATCAACAGTATTTCAAAATACATGTTCTCATATGTGAGTGAAAATATTCAGCACAGCACCTCAAGGTCTTCACTGCAAAGCCACTTCTTGCTGTTTATTGAAAGGGCACATCATACTTTTTTTTTTTGCAAGGACACTTCTAATTTGATTTGAGAAGGTATGGGGTTTGGATTTGATGGATTCGTTGGTGCCGTACATGCAACTTTTGTATTCATTTATTTTTCAGTTTTATATATTTATTATTTTATTTGAGCATGCAAGTATCCTGCTTATTCCACTACAAAAGTAACTCACAAGGCTCCACATTTCTTCAGCTACAAGGCCTGACTGTAATTTATTTGGCCTTCTGTGTCAAAAAACAGTTGTTGCTGTTTTTTTTTGTTTTATTTTTTTGCATCTGAAGGATTTGTACAGCTTTTCAGGAAAAATATGAAATACTTGTGTGTCAAAATATGCTTTGACACTTCATAAACTGTAACAATGACTCCTCAAATAAGTACTGGATGGATTATTTATGTGACGTTTCAGAGTGAGGGTGAGGGCAGCTCTGTCTCCTGCTCTGTTCTAAACACTTTAATAACAAGAAAGAAGAGCACAATGAAGCTGAATCTGGTGGAGATGTCATTCTTCATTTGGTCAAAACGATGATTCAGATGAAAAAAGGAGCAATTCTACAAGTATAAAATACTGCGTTGTTGCGTTCTGAGGGTCGCAGGCAAAGATTTGTTACTTTTCATCAACCACAGCTTCATCAAGGACAGTGAGCAGTCTGTCTTTCACAGTTGTAAGATTATAAAAACGTTTTGTTTGGGTAATATATGAGCTGCTCACAGGTACGCTGTCACTGACTCAGAGAAAAGATGCAAGCAGCTCTGTTCTTTACCCCTGCACAGTCTGGACCAGTGGTAGGGAGGGGTTATCTCTTAATGAGAAGGTTGGGGTTGATACCAAGGTCTTCGCAGAAATGTCCTTGACCAGAACACTGAGCCTAACAGTTTAGAAGTCTACTTTCCAGTTTCTATTTATTTATTTATTTTTACTGAGAAAAGCCACCATAATGGGAAGCAAAACATCTTCAACTACTGAAAAGAAGTCCAGTTAATCCAACAAAGTTAAGTCAGATCCTCTGGATGGTTTCTTCTTGTTGAAACGTTTTGTCTTTCATTCAAAAGTCTCCATTAGTCCGAAGAGCTGCAACAAACTCAATCTTATAAACAGCACCTTCTCATCGTGGGTCAACCAGTTTGATGATGCTTAGGTGGTTTCTGTAGTCCGCCCTCTCCCCTGCCGAGGCCTTTAACTTTGTAGGATTTTTCTACCTGGATTATTGAGCATGAATCAGCATATTTTGAACCACTTTGGCCATGAGTGCCTCTAACAAGTTGGTGGGGGAGAGGGCGGACTGCAGAAATCGTCTGAGCACTATCAAACTGGTTGACCCACTATGTGAAGTTGTTATTTATAAGACTGAGTTTGTTGCCGCTCCTCGGTCTGATGAAATCTTTTGGATGAAAGACAAAACGGTTCATTAAAAATAATCTATCCAGAGGACCTGACTTAACTGTGTTAGATTTTTCTACCTGGATTATTAAGCATGAATCCAGTTAAGTTTGTAGTTATTTATTTTCATAAATGCAAAGTTAGTCTTGGGCTTAAATAATGTAAATAAACTGTAATAAGTAAAAACAACAAACATAATCTAATTTAACTTTATCCCAAGTGCAGGAAAAGCTGACATGTTCTCTCATGCAATAAAATGAAGAAAAGTATATTAAAAAAATATTTTTAGTGTTATTATACTATTTGTATAGTTATTATTATATTACTTTAAAATAATCAGTATTAAAAAAGTGTGACTGGTACATGCATTTTTGTTTTTAATAAGAGCCAAGAAATTATTTTTAAATTATTATTTTTACTTTACAACAGTGTAACTGATATATTCTTACTAAAGATGATCGCACTGTCAAAATCTCATGTTGGCTCTTACTCGGTGTGAAATGTTTACCCCTTTTGACAAATCTGCATGAATACCCACCCTATGAGTGGAAAAAAAATTATTTTACAAAGGGACAAATGTGTCCCACGGGCCTCTAGTGTGTCCATCTTTTTGCTGTCATAGAAGCTTTCTGCACCTCAGAGCTAAAGCCAGCATCTGGAAAAGTGGTCAATATGTGCAGAGGCGTGAATTGCATGCTCGGTCTCTCCCTGCAGAGAGATGGGTGCCAAATTGTAGGGGGCTGGCTGGTGGCAGATGGTGTTGGTTGTGAGATTAGACTAGGCATTGACACATGGCAGGAGGCTGTGCTGGTGTGAAGCTGATGTGGGTGAGAGTGGAGTTCAGAGATCTGCTCCATGGGACTTGGCACCAGCGTTGAAGAGGAGTAGATTTACATATGTGTCTGCATCACCAGCTCTGCTTCTCCAGCACCTTGTGGGAAAAAAGAATGAACGCAACATCTTTTCTTTTCTCTTAAAATAATCCAAAACAGTCAGCAGAGAGTACCGAATGCTTCTTACGCTTCATTTTTTTTCTCACTGGACAGAGCTGCGTGCCAGAAGTTTATATATAAACTGGATGAATAACTAAGTAATCACTGGCCAGTACTGCTTTGCATATGGCTATGCTTGGAAAATAGACTTCTTTATAATCTCTGCCAAAAAGCAAGAAGATATTGCTGCTGGAGCTCATTAATAACAAGCCGAGCCCATAATTCTTGAAGAAATATAATGGGGTTTTGCAAAAATTGGGGCACACTTGAATAACCATATTTTTACTACAAGATCCTTGCTCATGGGCATAAATATTGCACTTTGGATTTATCTTTAAGATGCTAAATCACAAGGGGTTTGACCCTTTGTAAAACATTCCATTGATACAGTAGAAAATAAACTTTTTATATTGTCAAGATAAAATTGTGAGGATAAACATTGAGATATTGCATCATGGGAAAAGAGCCTGAGCTTCTATGAGTCTGAGAGGCTGGTGAAGACCTCATAGCCAGTTGCTTCCTATGCACTGGAGTTTTCCCCAGCAAATAGGAGGGTAGTTTTCCTGCACTTGTGGGTGAGGGGGCAGACTGTAATTTGTGCCTATTTCATGTTTTGCCCGATGCACCAGACATCGTATCAGAGGACCCTGCTTTCATGGCGTTCTAACAGGGCTGGTGTTGAAAGGTGCTCCAGCTGCAGACTCCATTATTCTCCTGGATATCTTGCTGGAGGGGTGTTAAGGACATATTCAACTGGGAGGAGACCCAGTACACACTGGAGGGACTACGCCTCTCTACTGATCTGGGTATCGCCTTGGAGTCCTCCCAGAGGAGGTGAAAAGAGATGTCTGTGCCTCCTTAGTTAGACTGCCAGCTCTGCGGGACAACTCCACAACAAGCAGCAGAAAATGAATGGATGACTCTGTTTGTCCAGATTCTGAGATTTTGTTTTCTCCTTTGCAGGCATAAATCAATAAATGATGACTTTTCATCATGTTTAGGCCTTTGATCATATTGACCCAATTGTAAATTAAAGTGAAATAGTATGGATTTTGGTTTTAAATGTTTTTAAAGTGGGGATTGGTAAATGCTCTTGTGTGCATGTAGGGACAAATACAACCAGAGGAGGGTGACAGAGACAACAAATATAAGAGAAGGTTGGATTTTTTTTAAAGAGTTGTAATTTTTACTTAAACCATCAGAGGGCAGCAGAGGTCTGTCTTTAAAAAAAAACATATGCCTGAGGAGAAAAGGAGGCTCTGATCTGCAATAGTTTCTGTTAAATGCATGTTGTTTGTCTACCCAGTTATAAACAAGGATATTTACAAAAATCCCCTGTCTTTTAAAGACTTGGATGATGATTGACAAAGTATTTACTACAGTAGATTAATGATCTGACACTGTGACTTAAACATGCAAATCTGTCTCTGCTTGGAGCTGCCAATCAATGATTAAACACAGGAGTGTTAATCTATCTTTTTTGGGTTCAATATTATACAAACTATTGCTAATCACACAAATTATTATGTGAATATGTAAATAAAAATGAGATTTTATATCATAAACTGTTTATCTCAAGTTTTATCATGTTGCTATATACATATTTTATCCATCAATCCATTATCTTTATCCCCTTCTTCCTTTTTGGGTCACAGCAGTCACTGGTACCCATGTCCAGCAGTCACTGTGTGAGAGACAGGGACACCCTGGACAGGTCTCCAGTCCATCACAGGGACACATGGAGACAAACGAGACAAACAATCATTCACTCTCTCACTCACACCTAGGGACAATTTAGAGTTACCAATCAGACTAACCTGCATGTTTTTAGTCTGTGGGAGGAAACTGGAGTGCCTGGAGAAAACCTACACATGCATGGAGAGATCATGAAAACTCCACCCTGAAAGCCTCCCCAGCTGGGATTCTATCCAGCGACCTTCTCGCTGAGAGGTGGCAGCTCTACCAATCATGCCTCCGTGCTGCCTATGTATTTTATGTCAAGTATAATTTTTGAAGGAAATGAATGAATTACTCACTGGCTTCTGCTTTATACAATAAAATGAAATAAAAGCCTATCACTCCTTGAAGGAATGCATGTCAAACATGAACTTATGCTAAGAGGAGACAGAGTTATAGCCATTTTAGCCACACCATGTAAAATGCATCATCCACAATCTCATGCAATACAGGAAGAGTGGTGGCGCAGAGGTTAAAGAAGGTGGGCCTGTGATTGGAAGGTCACCAGTTCAACTCCCCAGACCAACAACATCAAAATGTGGGTGGAAAAGGTGAGACACCTACACCTGTCTCCACCCTCATCTGCCCAAATCTGGGCCCTTGAGCAAGGCCCTTAATCCCCACCATCTGCTTCCAAAACAAACTCTTGAAAATGAGTTCTCATGACTCAATTAGACTACCTGTACAAATAAAGAGTAAATTAAAATATTAAATTAAAAGATCTTGCAAATCGTGTTAGCCCTTAGAGTGTGTGTTGAAGATTACCGTCAGCTACTACCACTCCACACGTTAGCTCAATATTTATAAATAAATAAAGTAATAGCCAGTCATGTGTTGGCTGAAGTTCAATAGCTGCTGCACGCTTCTTGAGTTAACTCTAAACGGTAATCAGTTGTAGATGTGCATTCAGTGGATTCTTTGTGAGTAGTGGATAAAGATCAGTGCCAGAGTAGTTCCATTTTAACCAACAAGCTGCTATTGTAACAGGCATGGAGTACATCACACTATAATGACAATCGCTCGTGTCTTCAGTGAGATGTGTAAAAGAGTCGGAGGCAGGAAATGAGTCACGGAGTCTGAGGCTGTTTTAGGAGATCAGCTTGAAAAGTAATGTTGGTGGCATAAATGGCACTAATGACAAAAATAATGAGCAGCATTGGTGGTTATCTCGAAAAAGACACCTGCCTGTTAGCTCAGAGTGTATAATTGGGTGTTGGCTCTTCTCATCGAGCCTTTGTTGAAGCCATGGAGACTGTGTTTAGTTTTGCATAAAAGAAACGAGCATGAGTCGTGTTCAGGCAGCTGACATCACCGTATTTATAGCTGCTGACTGAATGTCTCTCAGGCACTGCATGTTACACCTGTTCACAGTTTCAAAATAAAATTCAGAGTTGATGGCAAAACTGTCTCATTTGAAACTTATCTTATAGGTGTAATTATGGACAGAAGCTGTTCAATATTTTGAAAGGCTTCCACGTTCTCAACAGAGGTTCAAGGATTCTTTTCAACCTATATTTAGTCCGATTTAGCTTCAGAAAAAAACAGCAAAGATTTGAGAGGACTAAATAACTCTGATTTTGTGTTGTATTTTATTTTTATTGCTACGACTATAAAAACAATTAGAAGCATCAACAATTGTACAAAAACAGATTTTGTGTGTAAATTGTCTACATGTCTTATAATATATATATATATATATATATATATATATATATATATATATATATA
>NC_056504.1:18862992-18896729 GCF_014905685.2 Nematolebias whitei
ATATATATATATATATATATATATATATATATATATATATATATATAGACTTATAATTATATACTTATAATTGTCTTAGTGCACTTTATAAGAGTCAGCTATTTTGTTTAACAGCAATTTTTTATTCACTCTAAAGTGCCTTTACAGTCCAGTAAAGTAATGTACAGAAGTTGTGTTCAGTTGGTGTAAATAGATTGAATGCACTGCAGCCGTAGTGCAGACAGCTAACAGGCTAATGTTGCTGTGTTTGGTTGACTCCAAAAGTTATCAGCTGTAAATGTAAACCCACATATTATAGAGTATCACTAAAACGGTTCAGTGGTTTATGAGATATTTTGCTAACAGCCAGACAAACAAACACAGAAACCCTCCTTTCAATAGAGGGCCATGAATAATGTTAATATAACTTAATTAGTTGTGCAAAAACATCTTGCCTTTGCTGGAACACCATGTCGCAATTTTGCAGCAGGCTCTGGTTATGTACATCAACAAGAGAAATATTGAGACAAACGCAGCTTAAAATGTGGTATTCAAAGCAGAGGAATGGTGGAAGAGGTGTGTTCTTCATCAAAGCTTCACCAAACACAAAAAGGCAGGCAGAAACGCCATTACTGGGAAATGGAAGTTTGCTGTTGTGTGACTGTGACAGTGTTGTGGGGGTGGGGGGAGGGGTTGTGACTTTAAGATGATACCATCAAAGTTCTGCTTTATTTTGCTTGATGAGGAAGCGATGTCGCATCCCTTGAGCTGCTCGGGGGCATGCTGATGTCATCTGCCTGTCAGACACAATGACAGGAAGCCTCCCTGCCTGCCAAGAGCCACAAGTAAATGGGTGAATGTCTGAATGGGCTGTGCTGGTGGATTCATCAGCGCTCACAATGAAACTGGTCAAGGCGCTGATAATAGACAGAGAGTGCATTTGCATTTAGCCTGATGAAGTAACGTGATAAAAGTTCAGACGTACCACGTGCGGGTAATAAGCTACACACAGTCTTTGAATAATTCATATTCCGTTACACTGGTGTGCTTGGAGTTCAATGCACTATCTCAAGATTCTCTATGGTGCAATTGGGGGGGGGGGGGTGTTGGTGCAGGGTGGAGTTTACCACACATGCTCCACCCCTTGATCTTCGGAGACACAATGGAGCTGCAAGACAGAAAAAGCAGGCAACTTCTTCAGAGTATTTTTAGATGCTCATGCAAATTGTCGAAGGCTTAATGTGTGTGTTTGGTTGTGTCTTTTGAGAACTTTGTTCCACTGGCAGATTTATCAACAGGGTCTTTTATGAGCCTGTAGCCCCTTAGGTTCCACTAAAGGGAGTGGGTGCAAACACGTGGTCTATCTTGATTATACCTCATTTAAGATCAACAATAGCTGCATTGGGAACGTTTAAATTAAGCTCTAAATTGTAAACTTTCACGCTTACGACAGGTCACAGATGCAAGGATTGTAAACAGACCACTGTCCGTTCAAGTAAGCAGCACTATAAGGCCCTCATGAATGTTTATAGGAGGGAGTAGCCCTCCCAGATAAATAAATCCCACACTTGACTACTCATCACCGCCAGACAGCATTTAATGAGATGCAGTCAGATTACTAATTGACTTCCTGGATTCCTCCGCACCTATGTCTCCATGGCAACTAAACCAGCCACCTTTTTCATACCAAATGTGGAGAAATGGTTTTTTTTTTAATCTTCATTCTGAATTCCTACTGATTAATGCAATGACGATTACATTTCTACTCAGACATCATTCCAAACCGTTAGCTGCTAATACTATTAAAGAAATAATAAGGCTTCATCAATGCAAGACATGATTAAATAGATTATATCAGCTCAACGCATTCATGAGTCCGATGCACAAGGCAGGGTTATGAAAGAGGAGTACTGTTGTAAGGACCATTAAAAGAGACACTGTTGTTCCGGGGGGTTCAGGGATTGGGAGGGGTGGATGGAGTGCAACTGGGCTCATCGGAGTGTCTGGTGTCCTGCTGACACCAACATGGCCCTCTCTGTTCCCTGTCAAAGTGACATAAACCAGTCCTGAATCTCTGCTGCTGGCCTCCTGATGGACGGCCGGTCTGTGAATCTCCGCCTCACTGACACCGACTCTTCCCACCCCCCGGTGATCACATTGTATACATGTCCTCATCAAACGTGTAACAAGATCCAGGATGCCTCATTCTGGTGGTGGGACACAGGAAATAAACTGCAAAGCAGCGTTGCTGTGAATTGCACCGACATGCTGCAGACATGAGCCATTCCAAACAAACAGTTGATTAGGGTTTGACTTTAAATGTGTAAGCTCCACTGACTTCCTCTGTCTGGACTGGAAGTTAACATCAATGTAAACTAAGAGCTCAACAAAAACTATTGTATTTCAAACAGATTGTTGAGGTATAATTTAGCTTAAGTTGTAGGACCTTACAAATATTTATTTTTAGTGTTTACTTTAGAAAATCTTCATGAACTGGACCCCTGAGTTGTTTATAGGGCCTAAATTAGAAATATCAAAATTGCACTGAAGGGAACAAGTTATTGCTTTTACTGTTGAATATGAGTCAGACTCTAAAAACACTGTAAGTTAATATCCTGATACATGCTCAATAATCCAGGTAGAAAAATCCAAAAAAGTTAAATCTGGAAGATGTAAAAAATGGCAGGTTGGCTTTCTTGGACTGTGAGGTCTCAGTCTCTGATAGAGGACTTTTACAAACAGAGGTGTACCGCAAACCCACCCACACAGACCAGTATTTGCAGTTTGACTCCCATCACCCTTTGGAGCACAAGTTAGGAGTCATCAGGACTCTGTATCACAGAGCAGACAGCATCCCCACTAACTCAGGAGCCAGGCAGAAGGAGAAATCCTACACAAGACAGGCTCTAGAGCAATGTGGATATCCTAACTGGGCCTTCCTGAAAGCAGAGAAGAAACCCAAACAGGACTCCAGTCAGCCATCAGGTGAAAAGGAGGAACCCAGACCCAGACCAGTGGTCATTCCATATGTTGAGGGAGTATCAGAGAAACCGAGACGTTTATTTTCTAAACATAACGTCCCAGTGGCTTTTAAACCCCAAAATACATTACGGCAAAGACTGGTTCATCCCAAAGATCCAGTCCCCCGGCACAGACAGAGTAATATTGTGTATGCTGTTCAGTGTCAGGAGGGCTGTGATCAGTCTTACATCAGGGAAACTAAACAGACACTGGCCAAAAGGATGGCCCAACACAGAAGATCAACATCATCAGGCCAGGACTCTGCTGTCTACACTCTTCTCCAAGCCAGTGGTCACTCTTTCAGGGATGAAGATGTTCACATCCTGGACAGAGAGGAACGATGGTTTGAGAGAGGAGTAAAGGAGGCCATCTTTGTGAAAAGAAATCGTCCATCATTAAACAGGGGTGGAGGCCTCCGGGTTCAACTGTCCCCCTCTTACAATGCTGTGATTGCTAGTATCACTCAGCCCTCTGTGAACAGTAAACAGCCATCAGTGTGCTAATGACCCATTGTTAGGCTGATGGTCCTTCTTGACCATGTGAGCAGCTGGTTTTAGTTGTCAGCAGCAAACTGGTTGATCCACTCTGAGAAGGTGCTATTTAAGAGACTGAGCTGAATACAGCACCTCAGACTGAGGAAGTCTCTCGGATGAGAGGCGAAACGTTTCTACATTTTTATTTTGCTTTGTTTTGTTTTTAGTTTTTTTAGTTTTCTTGTTTTTTGAATGTCCAGAGGACCAGATTTAACTTTTTTGGACTGTAAGTTAATATGTTACAAGACACTCATTAAGCAAAATGTTGTATCCTATGTTAATTATATGACAGGAACAGATCAATGGCAATATGTTTTTCAGTACTTGGCTCATAGACACTTCAGCACGCAGACTGGGAAAGCCAGAGAGCAAAGCTGCAACCTTCTGATTTTAAAATGATAATTTTGTTTGCAGTTTCCAAACTTTGTTTAAAATCATCTCCTTGTCTATCTTGTATTGCTTGTCTGTAGTCAGATTGCAGAGGCAAAAGGTCCAGGGGAAAAAAAAAAAAAAAAAAAACCCACAGACATCCCTTTTCCCAGTGACACTTTGCAGCTCATCCTGAGGCGTTCTAAGATGCACAATGCCTCCAGTGAGTCCTGGGACTTCCTCGGGACGTCCTACCAGTGGGACATGCCTGGAAAACCTCTAAAGGGAGGCGTCCAGGAGGCATTCTAATAAGATGGATGCCTGAACCACCTCAACTGAAGCTTTTTGAGGCAGAGAAGCTGTGGCTCTACTCTGAGCTCTTCCCAGACGAAGAAGCTCCTCACCCTCTCTCTAAAGCTGAGCCCAGCCACTATTCAAAAACAGCTTATTTCAACAACTTGTATCCAGGATCTCATTCTGTTGTCATAATCCAAATCTCTTGACCAGAGGTGAGGGTTGGAACTTAGAGCAGTAAATTGAGAATTTTACTCTTTGACTCAACACTTTGTTCATCACAACTGACTGAAGCAGCGCCCTCATTCGTGTGAACAAGGCTCCAACCCTTTGATTGTTCTCCTACTCCTTCCTACTATCACATATGAACAAGATGCTCAGATACTGAAACTCCTCCACCTGAGGCAATGACACTTCCCCAAGGGCATTCAAATTTGTTGTCTTTTTAATTTTAGTTGGTGCCAAAGTTGCAGTTTTTTTCTCCTCAACTATGAAAAAAGTGACCAAAAAAGCTTATTATATAGTTAATTGTATGAAAGTCACTCACGGTGTGCTCTATAACTTAGTTTACCACACCTTCTCCTCATCACTTAAAGATATTTTCCATCCATTTTCTTTAACTTGTTTTCTTTTGTTTTCCTGTTCAGAGTTGTGGGGAGCTGGTGCATATCTCCAGTGGTCACTGGGTGAGATGATGTGTTCATCCTGGACATAACGCCAGTCTTTCCCAGGGCCAACACAAATAAAAATGAAACAAACACACACTCACACCTAGGGATAACTTCAAAGTTGACAAATAACCATCATGTTTTTGGACAGAGATTCTTTATTCCCCACTCCTGGTCACCACATGTAAATAAACTTTTACGTTTTACATCTTGTGTTGCTGAGTCTCTCTGGGTTTGGGAACTCCAAACTCTGGGTTTACAGAAAGCTTTGTTTAGCAAAAATGACACCAGGCCTATAAAAATGGTGAGGGTTGTGTCCAGAAAAGCAGCGTAAAAAACGTCTGCAAAACCAAATGTGCAGACAGATCTGACTGCCCTACCATATCAGTTCACTGCCGTACTGAATTGTACAACAGCCTTAGCAGAATTGGCTAGTTCCAGGGTTAAGAATGACCAAGTCCAGTCCCAGGGAAAACCATCCTGGACCCGTTGTCTCAGCGTCCTAACCACTGATAAACAACAAAAAACAGATGGACAAATGGATTCTGTAAAGCAAGACGACATTATGCATCCATCCATTATCTTTACCTGCTTTCTCCGTTTCGGGTCACTAGGTCACTGGTGTCCATATCCAGCAGTCACTGTGTGAGAGGCAGAGGACACCCTGGACAGGTATCCAGTCTATCACAGGAACACAGAGACAAAAGAGACAAACAACCATTCACTCTCTCACTCACACCTAGAGACAATTTAAAATTACCAATATGTCTAACATGCATGACTTTGGTCTGTGGGAGAAAGCCGAGTACCTGGTTCACCTGTCGCTGAAGTTGGTGAGAATCATCTGAATAATATGAACACTCCTAGAGAACGCTCATTGATTAACTTTCCTATCTCCTCAGATTGTGCCAGCCCAAGGACTGAGACCTCCACCAGAAGCAGTTTATTAAGAACGGCAGTGAACAGGTGAAGAGCATGAGGACTGACTGCAGAGGAGTAAAACAAGAGGACGTGGCATGGAGTGAACAGAGCAGGAAGAGCTGAGAGATGGATGATAGGCAACACAGGAACTTGGCAACATAAACAAGAGCATGAGGAAACAGAACATGGCGGGCTGGGACAGAAGCGTGACAAAAAAACATAGTAATCTAATGTTAGCAAAGTACTGTGAAAAAAAAAAAACAGATTGTGTCAGTTTGACATAAAAGTGGTTAAATGACAGGATAAATGTATTTATTGGTATTCGAAATGAAATTACAACATTTAGAGTCAAATTCATCTGTCTTTCAGCAAAATATAATATTTGGTGTTGCTGTAGTTGAATCATTTACAACATATATCCCAAGTACAACTCACTGCACAAGATCATGGCTTAAAACTTAAGCAATAGCTTTTGGAGACAACTCTATGTGTCTATTAACAAATGTTTCATGAACCATGGGGGAAATATTTATGAAACTTTCAGGAAGTTATCACTGGATGTACATTAACTTAATGTGATGGTAACACACTTCTAGAGTCACATCGATGGCCACCACAACAAACCAAAATTAGCAAACACAAAATTACTTTAAATTGGTATATTATAAAATTGAGCTCCAATTTGTTGTAGTTGTTACTGAGTGTCACCCCCCCCCCCCACACACACACACACACACACACACACACAAGACATACGCTGAACATGATATTTCAGAATGTTCCTTGGGCTTGTGTATTCTGTTATTTTTAAGGTTTTACCAAAAAGGCTAAAACTTCAAACTAAAATCATCTTTTCCAAGAAATCACAGTCTGGCATGAAATGTGGAAGGGAATGTGCATGTCTTTAAAGAATGCTGTGCCGTTACTTGAAAATAAATTATGTTCTCAGATTAAAACAGGGGGCTGCATGTTGGCTCAGTTGGTAGAGCTGCTGCCTCTCAGTGAGAAGGTTGCTGGTTCAAATCCAGGCCGAGGGCCTTTCTGGGTGGAGTTTGCATGTTCTCTCCATGCTGCGTGAGTTTTCCCCAAGCACTCCAGTTTCCTCCCACAGACTAAAAATATGCATGTTAGACTGATTGGTAACTCTAAATTGTCCCTAGGTGTGAGTGAGAGAGAGAATAGTTGTTTGTCTCGTTTGTCTCTATGTGTCCCTGTGATGGACTGGGCACCTGTCCAGGGTGTTTCTCGTCTCTCAGGCACCAGTGACCATTGCCACCTGAAAAGGAAAATGTGGGTTAAGCTAACGTATGCATGGATGAAAACAAGTGTTTGTTAACATGCATTTATAAGAAACTGGGAAGACGATGAAGCAAATGTGAAGGAATGTTTCTATTGATTTCTTCTGTTTCTTTTAAATTTTCCTCAGGGGTTAAGACTTGATTAGATGTGGTTCTGGATCCAAACTTATTGATTGTTTGTAGGCCCCTTTAAAGCCACTTTGCTGGTTATTACCTATCCTCCCACTCCCCTGTGGGCAGCATTTGCCCGGCTACCAAACAGTTGCCCCCCCACCACCACCCCACCCCCCACCACCACCACCTCCCCCAAACACACACACACACACACACACACACACACACACACACACACACACACACACACACACACACACACACCATCCCTCCACCCTGGATGGCTCCCCCAGTCATTTAATTGAAACAGACAAAGGAATGCCTCTGTTATCCCATGGGCCCAATTCTATTAGCTTCCTATGCACCTCCCCAGAGAGAGTTGTGCAGCAGTGAATGAAGGGTAACACTGGTACACCACCTTCAAATCTCATCTGGGACTGAGCGGACAGCCTGAGGGCCTGGTCAGAAAAAAGCAGGATATTTTTCCATTGTAGAGAAGCTGTTGTAAGACAGTTTCCTTATCAGAAAGCTGATGATGTTTACTCAAAGCGTCCATTGACACGGTAATGAATTCATATCCAAACATGTCTGTGCGTAGACGTAGATGCTCTCACTTGTCTTTGAAGAGATGTCAACCTTTCTGCCCTGGTACAAGCGGACAGGCAATTATTTGCATGATCACACAGTCATTGTGCTGCATTCAACCACTGCAAAATTTAATTATCTACTGGGAAATTATTTCACAGGATATGAGTAGCAACCTTGGCCTTTCCTCATTTGCTGTACTTGGTTTGTATACATACCATGCATGCCATGTCACATTTTTATTTTTACCTTCAGCTGAAGGCGACAATGTTTTTGCCTGTAACTGTTCGTTCATCTGTACTGAAACTATCTCATGGATCACTAAACAGATAATGGAAGCGTCATAATTATTTCACTGGGTTGATATCTACATCAGATTTGAAGTCAACCTGAATCAAGATGGCCGCCAGAGAAAAGCAATCACAAAAATGGACAAAAATCTGTAAATTTTACAAATTTGCCATTAACTATTGTTTTTAATATTAACTATTGCATTAACTGTAGGAATCAACTCTGTCTGTCTGTTAGCAATACATGTACTCTATAAAATGTTCAAATATTGTGGCACAGTTGTCAGAGCTGTCACCTCTCAACAAGAAGGTCACAGCATTGCTTCCTGGCCAGGGACCTTTCTGGGTGGAGTTTACATGCTCTCCCCATGCACCTGTGGGTTTTCTCCAGGTTCCATACTTTCTTCCCACAGACCGAAAACATGCATGTTAGGCTGATTGGTAACTCTAAATTGTCCCTAGGTGTGAGTGAGAGAGTGAATTTGTCTCGTTTGTCTCTATATGTCCCTGTGATGGACTGGACACTTGTCCAGGGTGTCTCCTGATTTTCATTCAGTAACTGCTGGAGATAGGCACCAGCTCCCTGCATCCTGAGAAGGAGAAGGAGAAGCAGGTTAAAAAATGGATAGATGGATGAGCTGAGAATAATAGTAGTTGAAATGTATCTGTCAGGGGAATTTTGGTTAAGGTTTATGGATGTTTTTTAATTACTATACCTGAGAAAGTTAACTGCCCACAAACTGCCCATGGATCGAGTCATCAAGAGAAAGCTGAATGAGGAGCTGATTTGATACTGCATGTGCAGCTGGTAACTCCAAGGTCGTCTCCGAGTCTGTAAGTTGGGAAGCAGAGGTCATTGTGACCTGTAGCTGATAATCGTGTATAAATAAACACTTCTTGCATACTGTCCGGTGCATATCCTCATGACCAGGCTTCAATGAAACATTTATATAAGCCTGTTATGAAATCTGAAAGTAAAACTGGATTTAAAAAATCTTCTGTCAGAGTCAAAGAGATTTATTTGTCATACACACCATATGTGGTACACGTGGTGGAACGAGATTATGTACACAAGGCCCCAGTTACATCCCACAACAAAATTTAAAAGAAAAGCAGCAATAGGATCCTAAGATATGAACTAAGAAAAACAACTAAATATACACTAAGCACTAATAGCATCCATCCATCCATTATCTTTTACCCACTTCTTCCATTTTGGGTCACGGGGGACGCCGGTGCCCATGTCCAGCAATCATTGTGCGAGGGGCGGGGTACACCCTGGACAGGTCGCAAGTCCATCAAAGGGCCACATAGAGACAAACAACCATTCACTCTCTCACTCACACCTAGGGACAATTTAGAGTTACACAATCAGCCTAACATGCATGGTTTTGGTCTGTGGAAGAAAACCAGAGTACCCAGAGAAAGCCCATACATGCACAGAGAGAACATGCAAACTCCACCCAGAATGGCCCCTGGACCGGGATTTGAACCAGGGACTTGCTCGCTGAGAGGCAGCAGCTACACTAATGGCATAAAAACAATACGTCGAACAGCAGCATGACCATGAGTCTTTGTGAGCAGATGAGCACACATAAACACATCAACATGAAACAGATCAGCAGCAACATGATGTGATTTTTTTTCACAGTGATTATTCTGGTTAGATATTAATGAGTCTAACAGCTTCCGGGTAGAAGCTGTTCCTTAGTCTAGTGGTTCTACACTTAATGCTCCTTAACCTCCTTCTTGAGGGGAGTGGGGCAAAAAGTGGGTGAGTGAGGTCCTTCAAGATGCAGGTGGCCCTCTTCCTGCATCTAGAGATGTACATGTCTGTGATGGTGGGGAGGCTCACTGTCATCGTGTGTGGCTCCTTTAAAATAATGCAAGGATATTTTTTTTTATCTAACACTGTCCCCATTTTACACTCTAAGCACTAAAATATTGTACAAGACAGGTTTAATTTGTCAAAATTTATTTTTTTATATAAGATAAATAAGTGCTATGTGTTGTCATCATTGTATGTTCCCATACAATGATGAAATAAGTTCATTTAACTCATCACACGTGAGATACACCCAGGTGGAGCAGTGGGCAGCTATGTAAGAGCCTGGGGAGCAATCATGCTGGCTGTCTTGCTCAAGAACACCACAATGTGGGCATGGTGGGAAGTCAAACTGTGACTTTCTGGTCTCAAGTTGGCTGCCCTACCTCTACACCATCTCGGCCCCCAGTTTACACTATCTGTTGGAATCATTTTTTTTTTCCTGTCTGCTAGCAAAATATCTAATATATGAAACACTTCTTGAATTTTATTACAACTTTAATCAGTTTAGGAAAGCATTGGGTGTACATGTACAACTGACTAACACCTAAATCAACCAAAATCAGTAAGGCTACCTCAGTCAACAGACCTTAGAAAACATAAAAATAGTCTTAACTTTTCCAATTTTAAGAATATTGAGCTAAAATGTGTTGGTAATTACTGATCATCATCCCTAACACATGCTCTGAGCACCACCCAATGATTTAGCAATCATTTTTGATGTAAACAATGATATTTCGTTAGCAGAGCAGCTCATGAACCTCATCCAAAAAGTAATTATTAGATGCACATCTATAACCAGTTAAGTTTTCAAAATTCAAGATAATGGCCAGAGCAAATTAGAATTAGCCAACACTAAAATGCTTTACCTCAGTGAATATCAAAAATATTTAGCTAAAATTTGTTGTGGTAGCAGCTGACAGGCTCTAAGAGATCATGTGAAATCAAGGAAATATTGAAATATCACATGAGATTGCACATAAGGTTGTTTACCTGTTATTTGTAAACAAAAGTTTTCCATGTTGACATGGTTTTTCTGTGGTGGCATGGTGGAAGAGTAGGTAGAGCTGTTGCCTCTCAATGAGAAGGACGCTCTATCGCATAACAGCCAGGGGCCTTTGTGGGTGGAGTTTGCTCTCTCCATGCATGTGTGGGCTTTCTCTGGACACCCTGGTTTCCTCCCACTAATGAAAGACAAGTTCATAGTCTAAATCTCTACAGAAGAAAGTGGTGGACAACATGCATTCCATTCATGGGATGTTTTATTTTCAAAAGTGTATGATTTGAAGTTCCATATATTAATTTAAGTCCAGAAAAATCATTTGCTTGTTGTTAATTAATTAAGCGTCTTCCTTCAACTGAGTTGATGTGTCAAGGTTTCTGCAGTAAAGAACAATAGATCAGGAGAACTGGTTCTGTTTAACAGTGGAAATCAATTGTTTCACCTCAACAGTCACAGAAACGAGCTGCAATAGACAGCATGCATGCTTGTTGAAACCACATACTGTATGTTCACACTCAGTGATAACACTCCATCTTTGTCAAGTGCACTTGTATTACTGTAGGAAAGTGGAGAGAAGCTTATTCCCCATTTCCTCCTTTGTTAAATGATTGACGGTGTGTCGGCACCAGTCTCCCATTGTACCTCAGATTTCATTGCAGCAATATTTGAATTGCTATGGAAACGGCTTTCACCCAGACACCACGGTATCACCCAGCCTTTATTGAATGAGGGAATGCTCCAAGTCAATTTCATAAAGAGGAAATGATTCCACAAAGACGCATGGTGAAGCTCTACTAGCAAAGCAAAGCATCATCTCTGGGGAAGAGTGCCTACGCAAAAAGCAACCTGCCACAGAGAAACGCCCTCTTCCAACCTGCTGCTGGTATTAATTACCAACAGGGAGCTGTGCCCCCAGCGCTTCCTAAGTCTAGCAGGGGAGGGGCAGTTACAGATGTTGTTTCCACACCAGCTTGAAGTAGAAAATGGAAGATGTTCTTGCTTTATTCTCATCCCTTTGCTGCAACTGTGTTGGTAAGAGCTGGGAGAAAAATCTTCATGCAATAAATCACAAGCCCCCACCCCCTCCTGATAATGATGCACCATGTGCTCAATCTTCCTCTGTGTTGACTACCATAATGTATTCCTGCAATACAGCCAACAGCTTAAGGGAAGCAACAACTAACAATCAGAACCTTCAACAATTTAATGGTTAACTTTTGTAGGAAGACACTGATGTGCAGAAGCCAATTTTCATGGGTAAAAACTATCATTTAAAACAACATTTACAAGAAAATTAATTTATCTATCGTTCCATTCTGAAGGGGTGCGAGAGAACTCTGCATGTACAATTTGGCAATTGTTTGACACTAGATGACATTTCTGACACAACCCGGGCTCGAATCCGCAACCTCAAAATTGCAAGAACCCAGAACATTTAGAAGAACAGATGTCAAGTTTCATAATTACAAAATTTACAGATAAGTTTTTATTTTATTTTATTTTTTAATTTTTTTAACAGTTGCTTTGCAGAATTGAGATGAGAAGTTTACAATAAAAAGCCAAAACATCCTTGCTTTGTGTGCACAAAGACAAGAAAATATTTTTTGGGGAACCTTATAATATGTTTTATATTTTTAATTATCTTCTTAAAACTAAAAAATACATTCATGTGAAATTGCTGCATGAATTCTTGGTGCTAATAAACTTTACTGAAATGTATTTAAAACACAAAAACTAAGTTGTTAACATTAAAACAAGCTGAACAGATCCTTAAACAAGCATGGATAAAGGGCAAAGTGATCATAACCAAAGCTAAAACAGCAGGAAAAAAAGGTACAAACTAAAAGCAGCAGAAATTGAATTAAAAAAGCAGGTGCTAAACATAAAATTTGAAAAACTGAAGTTGATGGCACAGTGACACAGCTGGTAGAGTTGCTGCCTCTCAGTGAGAAGGTCGCTGGTTCAAGTCACGGCCCAGGACCTTTCTGGGTGGAGTTTGCATGTTCTCTCCATGCATGTGTGGGTTTTCTCCGTGTACTCCTGTTTCCTCCCACAGACTAAAAACATGCATGTTAGACTGATTGTAACTCTAAATTGTCTCTAGGTGTGTGTGAGAGTGTGAATGGTTGGTTGTCTCTGTGTGTCCCTGTGATGGACTGGAGACCTGTCCAGGGTGTCCTCTTCCTCTCGAACAGCAATACCTGCATGGACACCAGTGACACCTGTGACTCAAAAAGGATGAAGCAGGTAAAGTTAATGGATGAATGGAAAATGTGAAGCTAACAGTATCTAGAATGAGCTAAATCAGCAACAGACACTAAAGCTAATATTAGCAAAAGTAGCTTAATTTAGTATAACAGTTACCAAAATTATCAAAACTGTAGGTAATTTTAGCAAAATAATTGCTTTAAAAAACAGCTCAGCTTTAGCAAAAATTAACAAAACAGATGGTAAAACCAAAATTGACTCAAATGAAAAAAAAAGCCAGTTTAAAGCAGCAAAGATTACTCTGAAGGTATAATAATATAACATGATATATTTTTATTAATTATATCATGTTATAGCATAACATAATCTAAAATTAATACAAAATAATAGATAAAATTAGAAAGTTATATGTAAACACTAAAATTAGCAAAGCAGTAGCTAAATTGTGCTAAACACATGGAAAAACAAAAGTTTGACAAAAAAAAGCAGAATGTTAGCTAAAAAAAACAGAACAATGGTTAAAGGCTTAAAGTAGGAAAATGTTATCAAAATGTAGAAAAACTGGAGCAAAGTGTAACAGAAAGATAAACAAAAGCTAAAAGAAACATTGGAGGACAAAAATATGGCAAGTATGCTAAAGTTGATTTCAAAAGGATTACTATTTTGAAGTAATTCAAAATATCTCAATGTATTTTTATGTGAACTTTTATTTTAATCAGTCAAATATTTTGAAAAAACATAAAGGTTAAAACAACTAGAGTCAAAACACACTTTTCCTGATGTACAAGTAAGTATAAGTGCTATGTATTGTCATCATTTGCTAAATCCTATAGTTAGGGTTGGCTTGGGTTTCCTGAGCTGTCCCTTAGTTATGCTGCTATAGGCTTGGACTGCTGGAGGACAAACTGACCACACTTTTCACTCTGCTACTGTCTTTACTTACTCTGCTCAACCTGTTTTGTATTTGTAATTATTTTTTCTATCCTTAACGTGTTTTTTTTTTGTCTTTCAGGTATACCTGGACCTTTATTTGGACCTACCATTCTGTGTTCATCTGTCTCTCCTTCCTGTCCTCTCAAACCAGCCGGTCAAAGCAGATGGCCGCTTGTCCTGAGCCTGGTTCTGCTGGAGGTTTCTTCCTTTTAAAAGGGATTTTTTTTCCTTTCCACTGTTGCCACTGTGCTTGCTCAGTATGGGAGACTGCAATGAAGCCTAGATTCAATTGTCTGCTGGATTCCTTAGATGGAGAACTTTACTAATTGGCTTTTATGTATGTGAATGTTTCTGTAAAGTGCCTGGAGACAACTTTGTTGTGATTTGGCGCTATATAAATAAACTGAATTGAATTGAATCATTGTATGTTTCCATATAATGACGAAATTAGTTCTCAACCATCACACAGGATACAATCCAGGTGGAGCAGTATGTAAGCACCCGGGGAGCAATTAGGAATTAGATGTCTTGCTCAAGGACACCATGACATGTGTGCATGACGAGGATTTTAACCACAACATTCTGGTCCCAAATCAGCTATCCTACCTCTATACCATCCAGATGTAGTTGAACATTTTGATAAATTAATGGTTAAAATAGCATAAAGTTTGTGTAAGTACTTTGCAAAAGTTTACCAAATAATTTAAAAGTTGAAAACAACTGCTTGAATTGGAAATTAAAAAAAAAAAAAAAAATCACACAGTTATCTTGAAATCTGTCCCATTATATCATTTACAGTTTTAATGAATGTGTTGGGGACTTTATGTAAAGGTTATGGATGTTTTCATCTACTAATGTTGAATTAATGTAGAACCATGTGTGTGAAGTCAAGAGAGTCTTTGTCTACTCAGAGAAGAGCCTGAAAACTAACTTCTGATGCCTTCAGATCTGTGCGCTGTGAAGCAATGGTCATCTTGACTAAAAACCTTAAATAGATGCTTCGTTATGCTGTCTGTGGGCAGACCTTGTGACTGGAGCTTCAATGTACCATCCTTGTAAGCCTGTTTTCAATGCTGCACCCCTTGCCAGAAGTAAACCTGGGTTGAAAAGATCTTCTTGCATTCTCTGTGTGGCTTATTTGATTAATGAGATGACGATAGGATAATACATTTATCCAACAGAATAATATAGTTGTTTAAACTTGATATGGTTATTATTCTGTTAACAAACAAAAACTTGATCAAAATCATCTTGAGTGTCAAGTAATAATATCCCTTTAATTGCTTTCATTTTGTAAATGTTATTTATTATATATTTGATATACTGATGAGAATCAGCACCTCCAAATCAAAGGCCATGGTCCTCAGCAGGAAAAGGGTGGATTGCTCTCTTCGGGTTGAGGGTGAAGTTCTTCCTCAAGTGGAGGAGTTCAAGTATCTCTGGGTTTTGTTCACGAGTGAGGGAAGAATGGAGCATTATATTGACGGATTGGTGCAGTATCTACAGAACTGTGGACTCTATACTGGTCCATTGTGGTGAAGAGAAAGAAGAGCTCTAAGGCAAAGCACAGTTTACTCGTTAGTTTATATTCCTACCCTCATGTATGGTCATGAGCTCTGGGTAGAGACCGAAAGAATGAGATTGCGGATACAGGCGGATGAAATGAGTTACCTCCACAGAGTAGCTGGTCTCTCCCTTAGAGATAGGGTGAGAAGGTCAGTTCTCCAGGAGAGACTCGAAGTAGAACCGCTACTCCTCCACATTGAGAGGAGCCAGCTGAGGTGGTTTGGGCAACTAGTAAGGATGACTCCTGGGCACCTCCCTATGGAGGTGCTTCAGGCATGTCTGACTGGGAGGAGACCCAGGACATGCTGAAGAGACTACGTCTCTCGGTTGGCCTGGGAACGCCTTGGGGTCCTCCCAGAAGAGCTGGAAGAGGTGGCTGTGGAAAGAGATGTCTGGACCTCCCTGCTCAAGCTGCTGCCCCTACGACCTAACTTTGGAATAAGTGGAAGATGATAGATTGAAATTTGATAAACTTTGTAGCATATGATTACATGGTCATTGTTTCAGTTTGCTTAGTTGTTTTATTGTATATTTGGATTTTATTAAAGGGAAATTCAAGTTTAACAAGAACTGGTAGACCAGATGTGTATCTTTGTTTCACATAAAAGATTGACGTCATTGTCCTTTTTCCTTTCAATTCACTTGTTTTATACTCAAATATGTCCTTCAGCTGTTTGTTTGTATTCAGAATGGCTGAAGCAAAATGCCTGATATGTATGTGAGAATAAGGCATGGATTTTCAGATAATTATATTAAATTCAAAATATTTTATCAACCCCAAAGTGATACCAAATGTTGTTGTAGATCATCATTTTGGTTTCATTAAGAGTTGTTATAGATACTGATGGCTGTGCAGGAAGGATCTGCAGCAGTCCGTCCTGCAGCATTCCATCCTACAGCTGATCTGAAGAAACTGGCTGCAGATGCCGATCCATCACCTGGACCCAGTGAGTCTCTCGGTCCTCCTGGGTAGAGCTGTCATTTCTAATCTGAACCCGGAGACTGGCCCCGTCCAACCCGAATTCGGACCGGGCCAGACCATAATAATGTGCTTAATGTGTGGGCTGAGTCGGTGTCGGGCTTCTTTTTATTGTGTCAGGGACGCATGCGACCTGACAATCCAATATATGTAGACATGACTTGCCATACTACACCTGCCGCACGTCACCATTTCACTGCACACTGACTGGCTGGCTGAAATGGTAAATGGACTGTACTTATATAGCTCCTTTCTATCTTATCAAGACACTCAAAGTGCTTTAAGCACTTGGTATAAGGTGGTATAAGCAGTCAAAGCTTAATTAAAATGTCATATTTTATTCGGGTAGAGTGTCCTCTCCGGGTCGGGGAGGAGGTCCTGCCCCAAGTGGAGGAATTTAAGTATCTCGGGGTTTTGTTCACGAATGAGGGGAAAATGGAGCGTGAGCTCGATAGGTGGATAGGTGTGTAGATGAACATTAAAAATGAGTGGTTAAACAGGCCATGGTACACAGTATCCCTAGAGGGTGCTAAAGCAGAGATCCAACACATCCTAAAACAACTACATAAATTTACTTACACTCAACAAGAGTTGGGTGGAATAAGTACAAGGCAGAAGCGCGGCATCGGCGGACTTTTGCTTGCTGCATCGTCACTAGGATCACTGTTCAGCCTAGGTTTGTCCGCATACAACACTGTCCGTATAACGTCCCTGAAACAACATGTGTATGAAGTAGAGAGCGAGGTCCCAAAGATCCGAGCGCAAATGAACCTTCAACTAACACAATTGACACAGGTAACTAAAACCGTAAAGGATACTGTTCTAGTGCTGAATACTCACACCCGAGAGATCAAAGCCCTCGTACATGCGGTAAATGAGTTAGCCCTTAAGGTTGAAGCGGATTACGCTGTCGCACACCTAATGGATAGGATTTTTGCTGACATGCTTAGAGATATCAGTTCGTCGGTAGATACACTAGCCACCGGTAGGATCCCACCGTATCTAGTCTCTCTACAGATGGTGAACGACATCCTCAGCTCCGCTACGCACGAAAAAGTTACGCAAACACAGGCACACCTGGCTTACACTCTCGGTAGCGCAATCCCAATCTACGTCAATCACAAAACATTTGAAATGGCGTTCATTATCAACCTACCGATAATTCCCTCAAACGGCATATATAGACTCAGGGACGTCGTAAATGTTGGCAATTGGCACGGCGAAAACCATGTTCAAATTGACACACCAAGGATGGTTGCGTACCACGACGACAACCCCTCAGTTTACCTAGCTCCAAACCTGCAGATGTGTGTTCTCACTCGGGAGATACACTATCTGTGCCCGAGCAAACCGTTTATGTGGAATAAAACCGCGGGCATATGCGGATTAACACCTATTCCGGAAAATTCTAAGTGCTCAACGACCGTAACGCCTCGACACCTGGCTAAAGATGCAAAAGCGGAAATAATTGGCTCTCGTTGGCTAGTGAACGCTCCTCAAAGACAGGCGATCATAGCCTACGATCAACCCGGGGCAAATAGACCTTTGGCGTTACCGGACAAAACGATGTGGATCAGTGTTCCCCAGTGAACAACCATACACATTGGTGATTTGACGCTCTATCACCTCGATCCGGAACGATGGGACGCGACTCTGGATGACTCAGAGTACCTAGGAAATGTGTCTATAGACATAGATCCAGAGACTCTGGGAAGGATCCGTTTTGAAGGCACCCAAGTCGTCGACGTGGAACCAATAAACCAAGTTCTCAAGTCCCTCAGGTCCACAACTAAGAACCCGATCCAACCAATTACCTATGCGTGGTCAAGCGCGGACACATTAATCATAGCCCTGCTAATGACGATAACCCTCGTATTGTGTGGGATACTCGCATCCCTGTTCCGGGGCCAAACGTCACTCCGAGTCGACGTGGATCGCCATGCAGCGCACCTCGATATGATTATGCCTCGCGTAAGCGGGTCCGCAAAGAAGCCACTCACACGGGACAACGTGACTGAAACTGACAACCAGGGTGAGGAGGAGCAGTGAAACGATGTTTCTAGATGCTTAGTCACTACTCTTGTCGGTGTTGAAACGTTGTTTAGTTGATTTTGGTTGTTTCTGAGGTAAGAATGAATCTTGTGTGTAGTAAGTTAGAGACTAAGAAGCCTTTGACCATGCCAACATGCAGTTCATTCATTAAATTGCAATCTTTGCGGAGTCAATGTATATTATTGCTACTTTAAGTACCATAATCTACATTGATCTCACAACACTTAAGCCGAACCTACTCGAACAATTCTATTCGGGGGGATAGCTAATTCTTTTTGATAAGTCTCGCCATAGACTTCCAAAACATTTATGGGAAAACCAAACACCCAATCTCAAGTCGTTCGTCTAAAAGACAACAGACATTTGAACCAAACTATATTTTGCCATGTAAAGCTAACTTAACCCAAGTTAGAAATGGAAAAATAGTTTGGAACCCTTTTCTATAGGCTTAAACCCCTGTAGTTACCCCTTTCAGCATGCTCCACCCCTTAACTGGTAGTTGTAGCTGTTCCCAACCATTATAGCGTACACACCAGGTGCATATAGTTTAAGGCCTTATGTAAAATCCCCTTCATAAGCCCACCTTAAACCACATAATTGCATGACACATTGAACCAGAACGGCACAGGCTGGACGTCGCTGGAGACAACCTTCGCTGGAGGCGACCTGCAATCCTGACGTTGGTCTCCACTCTTCATCCGGTGGCCGCTTCTTCAGTTCAATCCAAGGGTACCCCTCTGTATGCTGATTAATCAACACTTCCAATCGTTGTGGATTTACCGTTGTGGATTATATGACTTTTTCCAATGGATTACAGACTGTGTTTCCAAGGGGTTAAAGCATTGCTACAATGGAATTATCGAGACGATATGGGATTATAATCAACACAATGGAATTACCAAGAACATTGTGGAATTACCTTGACTTTTGTTTTCCGTGCTGGATTACTTTTGACTTTTGTTTTCCTTGCTGGATTACTCTTGACTCTTGTTTCTTTGCTGGATTACATCAAGCTTCAAGGACAATCGACGGCGTAAGTCCATAGTTGGAATTCATCTCCATGGACAGGCGATGATTTCCAAAGGGGGGACTGTAGTGGACTAGGCCTACGTCAAAACTAAGTCTAAGGTCAAAACTCTTGACCTTAAGAACCTTGTGGGACAGAAGCTGTCATTTCATGTATTTGAATCCATAAAACAGAGATTTTTGCTAACCGTACGCGGCTTGATTTTGTGTCTTCCTTCACTGTAGCTGCTGTTGATAAACTCTGCAGCTCCTCACGTCTTTGATCGTCATCAAGGTCTTGCAATTCCTCCAAATTTTTGCCAATAATTGAATTTGTTAAAATGTGTAAGGCTGTCTGGACCGCATCCTCGGATTGTAAGGGGTCAGTGTTTACCTCTTCGTCCGCCATTATCTGCTATTTAGAAATTAAATAGTAGATGTAAATGTTTAGGTGGTAAAAGAAAATCAGAAAAATCTCTTTTTCTTGATAAGTTTACTCTTATGTAGTGATTTATCAATTAAACGTGCGTTATCTTCTAGCAAAATGAGTAAACTATTCAACTCTGTGAATATCTGTAACTGTATCTTATTTAAAGTTTCTAAATTTTTATTATGTACCTGTTTCTCAAGGATTTATCAGTGAATAAAAATTTGATTGGTAAATGCTCTCTGCATAAATACCTTCATAACTTTTAAAATGCAAGATAACAGAGTTTATTCAACATTGAGGAACGGTTAAAACTCAAAAATGCCTTTTAGACAAAAAAAACACGTTTAATTTCACCAAAATAACCTAAAACGAAGTGAAACCTGTGATCCCACGTCTTCTCCACAAGATGTCAGTAGAACCTCAACAATTTTAACTCAGACACTGTTTGTGTTGTCCACAAGGGGTGCTATAACTTCCTGTGGCGTCCGGTCGTTAGCTTGTTAGCTAAAATTAGCATCGGCTTGATTCGGTGAAAACCAACACTTCTGAACGGATTTTGTACACAAACGTGGCAAAATTATTGCAATCAGACTTCATAACACTGAAACATGAGTTTTGTGGGACAATATTGCAGCCGTATTTAGTGAATTTAAGCACGGTAAAGCTCATTTCCGACTTGGGGGAAGTGACGTGACACGTCATCCATCCGGTCGTTAGCTTGTTAGCTTAAAATGTAGCATCGCTAGCGTAGTTCAAAAGCATCATTTAATGACGGATTATAAACTCTAACGTGGCCAAGCTTTAGCGATTAGACATCGAAGAATTTAAACAGCGTTTCAGAACACAGTTTTAATGCACTTTTCAGCGTTAAAAAGCAGATTTCATTCCCTATGAAAACGAATTTCATTTCTGGGTGGCGTGATTGACACGTCCCTCATCCAATGAGAACGTTACACACGGTCTTTTTCAACCAATGAAAAGCAGAGCAGGGTTGAGCGGAAGTTACGTAGGCACGTATTCAACCTTCTCAGCAAATCAGAGCGCTACGCAACAGCAATATTCAGCCAACCACGAAGCGTTAGCAACAGCCAGCATGCTAGATTCAGCCTGAAACTTTTTCATCACTTATCGTCTTTTAAACCATCAAAATGCACTTTTTCTGTTAAAAATTGTAACGAATCAACTCCTAACTGTGTTCTGAGGCGGCGCTCAGCTTTTAAAACGTTTATCCATCTATTCAAAATACTCGTTCAAACTCAACAGAACCGAACTGGACCACAGTCCTGGTCTTTTCAGCAGAACCTCAGTACTTTTAAACAGAATCAACGTTTTCCACAGCTCATCAGCTTTTAGTTAACATAACAGGCGTACAATTTCAGCTTTCATTAAGACTTATGACTCACACTTTCAGCTTTAAAACATTGCCAGCGTACCACAAGCGCGCAGCTCCATCGCGCTGCGTAAATACGCACAGCCAAGCTGTAAGCGCGCAGCCCCAGCTCGCTGCGTAAACATGCACAGCTGATAAACTGTTATTTTACAACCTTGCCAACATGAAAAATCAATGTGTACACGGTTACAGTCCATTTAGGAGCGCGTAGCGGGCCACCAGTTGTAGATGAACAGATGCTGGGATATATTCATCATTTAACGCGGGTTCCTCATTTTTCTGGACTGAATAAAACGTGCATTGAATTTAAGGAAATGCAAACGTGAGACGTCATCTATGTTTGACCCATCAAAATGAATGCGGTCATTTATTTACAGAATCAAAATTTAACATCAAACATTTACATTAATTTGGCAAATTATGAAAATAACAACATAAGCAATCAATCAGGAAAAATCATACGGCCATGATTTTTCCGTTGCTTCACCACAGACATTTTATGAAAACTGTACAACTATGATCTTTTACCCACATGAATGTGGGTGAGCATTTTACACAGACATTTCTAAAATATCTGGAAGAGTTTCTACTTGATAGAAAAGTTTAAAGATGGAAAGAAGTTAGAGGGAGTAAGATGGTGTGTGAGGGAAAGTAAGTGTTCACCAGAATCGACACTCTCCATCAGAACTCAGCTCTCCATCGGTACGCTTGGTAGGAAACTTGATCCATTACCTTTCTGAAGATTCATCAGCAGATATGGAGTTCCGTAAACGCTACCTGTCCAGCGTCTCCTGATTGTGGCTGTAGCTCGTCAGAAGTAGAGCTAGTGATAGTTATAATCCCATGGAACTCGGAAGAGCTTTTGTCATGTCAGGATCATCCTGTCTCCGACAGAACTCGAGCAGAACCAGCAGAAAACTCTCCAGCAGAAAACTCCCACCGAACTCTAGCAACTACTGAACTCCAGAACTCTTAGAACTCTGAGTAGATCAGGAAGTACTGACATTTTAAAGACTCTTTCCCGGTTCACTTTTGGGAGTTGTTCATTGGTCAGAAACGACCAGACGGGGTGTGTTTTGTGACGTAAGAGGTTAGAGACAGCGAGAATTGTTATGAGACAGATCAAAAATGTTCTCACAGACAGAGAGAGTTTTGTTTTGGCGTGTTTCAGAAACAGGTGCAAAACATCTATATTTACGTCTGAGAGGATTCTAAAACATGACAGTTTTAACATAACAACTTGTTTTTCGTTTGACTCCAACCTTGGAAACGCACACACTTGCTCATTCAAAGGCAGAAATCAGAAAATGCATAAACTCTGTAACAGCTTTTAACATGAGTTCTAACTTTGCATGAGAATAAAAATCATTACTCAGTTAATAAAATTGATTAGTTCACTGCAACATCTAAAATGGTTTGAACTAAGACACTTTGATTATCAACATTTGTAAAATAGTAATGATAATAAAAAGAGAGTGTTCTTTTCACTTGAATCTTCAAGAAAGAAAGTCTCAGGATGGGTGAACCTGTATTTCTGAGTTCAAATGAATGAAATGACAGTTCCTGTCCCACAAGGTTCTTAAGGTCAAGATTTTGACCTTAGACTTAGTTTTTGACATGGGCCTAGTCCACTACAGGTGCAGCGTCAGCAGTGAAGCGGGCGCTGTACCGGTCTGTCATGGTGAAGAGAGGGCTGACTCAAAATGTGAAGCTCTCAATTTACCAGTCGATCTACATTCCTACCTTCATCTATGGTCATGAGCTTTGGGTTGTGACCGAAAGAATGAGATCACAGATACAGGTGGCCGAAATGAGTTTTCTTCGCAGGGTGTCTGGGCTCTCCCTTAGAGATAAGGTGAGAAGCTCAGTCATCCGGGAGGGAGTCAGAGTAGAGCCGCTGCTTCTCCACAGCGCTAGGAGCCAGTTGCGGTGGCTGGGGCATCTGGTTAGGATGCCTCCTGGACGCCTCACTGGTGAGGTGTTCTGGGCACATCCCACCGGGAGGAGACCCAGAGGAAGACCCAGGACACGCTGGAGGGACTATGTTTCTCGGCTGGCCTGGGAACGCCTTGGAATTCCCTTGGAGGAGCGGGCCCAAGTGGATGAGGAGAGGGAAGTCTGGGCCTCCCTACTTAGGCTTCTACCCCCGCGACCCGACCCCGGATAAGCGGAAGAGAATGGATGGATGGATGGGATTTTTTCGGGTTCGGACCTGTAATTACTCTTAATTGGTCAGATAGGGTGGAGTTCGGAGATGATGGCTGCAGGCTGGGGCCGGGTCGGTTCGGATTATTTGGACCCGAATGCAACTCTTCTCCTGGGCAGCAGGACCAACTGAATATTGGGTAGAACTCCTCCTTCAGCAATGGTCACTCCTTCTAGCAGGTTTTTGAGCTCTTCATCATTGCAGACAGCCAACTGCAGGTGTCAGGGGATGATTCTGGTCTTCTTGTTGTAATGAGCTGTGTTTCCTGCCAGCGCCAGGATCTCAGCAGTCAGTCACTCAAGCACCTCCACCAGGTAGACGGAGATGCATCCATGGTGCCTCCTTTACAACTCATTTGGGATTTGGGGCTGTATTTGAGGTAATGTTTGACCTTTGTGATGTTTACCAGCTGCTCCTGGTTGTAAAAAAAAACCCAACTTATTATTGTTACGCATCGTAACAAATGTGCAAAAGTAAAAAAGGTTTCAGTAAAAATTCTTCCAGCTGCAATACCAGAGAAAGCAATCATCCAATAAATAAATAAATAAACAAAAAACATTTACATCCAGAAAAAGAGGAAATAAAGTTTTCAAACGCAATATTCCAGAATGAAAGTAACAGCTACTTCAACATGCAGCCACCTTGATTGCAATTCTACAACTTTAGAACTTTTTTTTCTTTTCAGTTTAGCAATGAACAATGCACAGACGATGTTGGTAAAGAAAACGGGAGCAGAAAAAAAAATGTATTCATCAAAGATCTGCAGCAATCAAAAACTACTAATTGCTTTGACAGAAAAAAAAAGGTTTCATCAAAATTTGTTCTTCTTCTGTACTAATTCCTGCTGATCACATCACCTTGTATGTCCTCCTTAACGAAAACACTCTTTATGCTCAAATAGGATTTATTTATTTTGATGTGTGTTCAAAACACCATTTACCAGCTGTGTTTTATTATTGTTGCAACGTTGTTAGTGAAATAAAATACAACAACTTTTTATTGTTTTTCAATTATGTAAATACAGGGACATATTTCAAAATTCATCCATCCATTATCTTTTACCTGCTTCTTCCATTTTGGGTCACGGGGGTCGCCGGTGCCCAACTCCAGCAATCACTGTGCAAGGAGCGGGGCACACCCTGGACAGGTCGCAAGTCCATCACAGGGCCACATAGACAAACAACCATTCAATCTTTCACTCACACCTAGGGACAATTTAGAGTTACCAATCAGCCTAACATGCATGTTTTTGGTCTGTGGGAGGAAACCAGAGTACCCGGAGAAAACCCACGCATGCACGGAGAGAACATGCAAACTCCACCCAGAAAGGCCCCGGACCGAGATTTGAACCGGGGACCTGCTCGCTGAGAGGCAGCAGCTCTACCAGTTGCGCCATTGTGCTGCCCTATTTCAAAATTCAATTCAATTCAATTAAAAAATACTTTATTAATCCCAAAGGGAAATTATTTGTTTTTGTAACTCGTTATCCTGATTTCATTAAGAGATGTTATAGTTACTGATGGCTGTAGGCAGGAAGGATGTCTTGTAAAGGTCCATCCCACAGTGGATCCTAAGAAACTGGCTGCAAATACTGTCCGATTCATCCACCCAGACTCGGCCTGCCTCTAGTTAACCCCGTGCTGTAGGACTGCCCGAATGCCAGGCAGAACTCCTCCCAGAGCGATGGTCACTCCTCCCAGCAGTCTGCCGAGCTCCTCATCGCTGCGGACAGCCAACTGTAGGTGCCGAGAAACGAGCCTGTCCTTCCCTTATCATGAGCCGTGATTCCTGCTAGTTCCAGGATCTCAGTGGTCAGGCACTCGAGCACAGCTGGCAGGTAGATGAGAATGCATCCACAGAACATCCTTTCAACTCATTTGAGATTTGGGGCTGTAGTTGAGATATTATTTGAGCTTTTGAGATGTTAATCAGCTGCTGTTGGTTGTAGAAAACTGCCTTGTTGCCATGGTTACACATCATAACAAATGTCCAAAACTAAAAAAGTTTCAGTAAAAATTCTTTTAGCTGCACAGCATCTGATACCAGAGGAAACAATCATCCAAAAAATGTGATTTACATCCAGAAAAAGAGGAATTAAAGTTTCTAAAAGCAAAATTTCAGAATGAAAGTAACAGAGCTGCTCCAACATGCAGCCAACTTGAGCGGCACAATTAGTGACCTTCGCAAAACCTTGACAGTAAAGTGGTTTGATCAGGATCTCATGATATGGTCCTCTGAACCAGATAAATCTCTGCATTCAGTTCAGCAGGACTGATGGTTCCTCATGTCAGGTAGCTATCTGCTTCATCCTCAAGCATGCTGATTATATCAGCACTTACAAAATCTCAACTAACCCATTTACATCTGCATCCTGTTCTTTCATGCATTTTGAAAAAGGTAGATTCAATTTCCTACATTCTGGTGTATTTTAATGGAATGTTAACCATCTGCACTTACCTATGTAAGCACTTGATTTGGAGAGCATGGCACAACACAGAAACACTGCAGGTGTTACACCATATTCTGTGACCACCATATGTTGTGACCGTGGCAACAGGCTGCTGTGTTTACAGTTGGAAATAACTAGGAAAACCTGGAGTGGAGTTTTAGTGATTTGAGTATTCTCAAGTGGAATGGATTTGTTCACGAAGAAAAATAAACTGGTCCGCCTGAACTAATGTTTCATAGTAAAAGTAGGGGGGGGTGTCCAAATGAAAATTTTTTTAATGTGGGGGGGGGACTTGTCCCCTTCACATATAATGGTTGCGATGTCTATGACTGAACCCCACATTGCCGTCGATGTGTGTCCCATCAGTTTGTGAATGTGATAAAGCACTGATTCGTCTTTGTATTGATCAAGTAGAGCGCTGTATGAATGGGTAAATGAGGGCACAGATTGTGTTCTAGAGCACTTTTTGAGTGTCTTGATAAGATAGAAAGCACTATATATGTGCAGTCCATTTACTTGGCGGTTCTTTTTTTTTGTGGACTTGTGCTATTACATTTTTTCAAGTAAGATTGGACATGACACACAATTGGCTGATTGACAGATGAGCCGCACAATCCGCATGGAATTTTAATTTAAAATAAATTATTTTAAATTATTTAGCACCTGCTGCACCTCTGTCCAGCCTACACTGCAGGATAAGCTTCCTCCTGAAGCTGATCAGCTGATCTCATGTAGAGCTGAGAAGTGGATGTGGCCAAGAGTGCTTGCAGGTAGCAGAAAGCAGCGCAGGTTTTGCGGTTTTTCAGTTATCGCGGGGCTTCAGGGTACGGCTCCCCCATGATAAACGAGGGACTACTGTATTCTCCTATTAATCAAGTTGAATGGATTTGTTCGCAAAGAAATAGAAACAGAGCTGGCCAAACTAATATTTCATGGTAAATGTGTGTGTGTGTGTGTGTGTGTGTGGGGGGGGGGGGGTGCAAATTAACATTTTTTAAATGGGGTGTACACGTCCCCTGTATATAATTGTTGCAACACCTGTGTTCTTCTGAAATGTAGCAGTTTCCTTTTGCACATATAAGGTTATTAAATTGCTGCACTGGTCATTAGGCTTTTTTAAGTGAATTTTCTGTCTCATAAGCATCAAAGTTAACATGGTGCTGCAAACTCATACTAAAATGCATGAATCTGACCCAGCGCTTTTTTTCTCTGAACTTGCCCTTGTAAAGTGTTCTCTGATGTTTCATTTAATCATATATATTTAAATATTAGGCATATTCATGCTACATGTTCCCTATTTGTGTTGTCTTCAAGTGGTCTGCATTACAAATAATGAAACCACCAACTGAGCTGCAAGAGGCTGGGGGGAGGTGCTGCTAAAGGAGTTGCTGGGCCCACCACTGCATCACTAGGTACAATACCCATGTTCCTCCCACTGTGAGGGAAAAAAAGAAAACACATGTTGGCTATTTTCTTTGTGCATGTGTAAAATGACAGATCAAATGCAATTTAACAGATTGAATCATCACCATCTTATTCACTAAAAAACAAACACTGCCTGCGAGAGTGAAGCATAGAGAAAATGTTTCAAATTGGAATGAATGAACAGGTTAAAACCTATGAAAAGGCTTTACATTCCACTTTGGATAAATAAAACACTAGGCAGTATTGTTATGAGCTCTTGACAACACAATCCATCTTAATTTTTGATGAAAGCCTATAGGCTGCCTTGTATAGAGCAGCAATGCAGCGCCGAGCCTGCATATTTACTTCCAGCTCATTTATTTTCATTATTCAGCTCCGCAGACGTCTATGAGGGGATTTCTGCCCCACAGTGATATTCACAGTGATATTTGAAGATACAGAAAGGGAGAGATTGGCAGAGTGAGAGGAGAAGGGGGTGGGGTGTGGGGGCAAACACGTCAGGAAAAACAAGAAGGAAGCGGAGCAATGGGGGGTGCATGCCGTCATGCTCTGTCCATGAACTTTGACACCTTTGACAGAGGTACCCTCTGTTTTTCAGACCCCATGTTGACAGCACCAGCTAATTCTTTCCCCCCTCGCTCAGCCTCTATTGGAAATTTCACATCCCTTGCAACATAATGAGACCCTGCCCCATCTAGCTGCGGCAGTGTCAGTATTTCATGTCATGGATTTTACCTCTGTGCAGCAATTAGGGTTATGAGTCTGGTCTGAGAAATGCAGCAAAATAAATATAAATTATTTTTATTCATGTTTGAAACACAGAACTATCCTAATTTAGTTCATAGGATAAAGAACCAAAGTCCATTTTAAAATAGAGTAAAATAATCAGTGTTCTGAGGCATTACAGTGAAACGTGTTGTAGAATTCTATTTTCATGTTTAAGTTAAAAGCAACAATAAATGCAATTAAAATGCAATAAAACTAATAATAAAGAACGCAATAAAAATTAAAAGCCGTATTGTAAGATGTATAAAATAATTATTATATTATTACTGTTTATGGATAGCACGAGCATAAGGCTTGGGCCTCCTTCACAGAATGACAACCTCACTGCGTTCTATACAAACCACATGACCTATTAGAATTTGTCTGGAACACACAAAATTTGGAAAACTACAGACGGACAATCAGGAGGTTTTCCAGGAGCACAATACACTGCTACTTTCGTAGTACTAACTTGTATCTTATTTATTACTGATGTTTAGCACTTTGTTTCAGCTGTGGCTGATTTTATAGTGCTTTAAAAATAAAGCTGATGATGGTACTATACTATATAGTACTCACTATTTTTTTTTCATTCAACCTTTATTTAGACAGGTTAATCCCATTGAGCCTCGAGGACTCATTTACAAGAGAGACCTGATTTCAACAAAGAATGATGACAACAATGGACAACAACGACAACAATAGACAATTATAAAAAGGCATATGATTTTTATTTTTTTTTACAAATAGAATGGCCAAAACAGTAACAAAAACAGCTAGATTATAAGGTGAATGTAGAAAACTAAAAACAGGAACATGTCTGCATTGGTCCTTGCCAGGAGTCCAAAAGATTCTTGAAGCCACTTAGAGAGGTCAAGGTCGAGAGCTACAGCTCTTTTTGCAAGATATTCCAGGAAACAGAAGCGGAGTAGGAGAAGGCCTTTTGCCAAGTTCAGTCCGCACTGAGGGGACACTGCAGGTAATAATGTCCTGAGAGCGCACGCTGTAGCTGCACTCACACAGAGACATGTAGGAGATGTATGAAGGCAGCAGAACAAGAAGTGATTTAAAGATAAAAATGTACCAGTGGGAGAGTCTGTGTTAAGTTAATTATGTCCAGTTAACCAGTGAATACAGGGTGCAGTGGTGGGTACGATAATCACAGCCAGTTATGAATCTTAGTGCAACATGATAGACAACATCCAACATCTGCAGGGTTCTTGTAGGAGCATTCATGTAAATAATATCATCGTAATCAATGGAGGGAAGGAAAGTTACAGTTACAAGGCGTTTCCTAGCATTCAGAGTAAGACAGTATCTGTTTCTGAAAAAGTAACCCTTAACTTTCAGTTTCTTTACTAGGTTCCCCACATGGAGCTTAAAAGAGAGATGCGAGTAGACCAAGATACTCAAATATTAATAGGAATCAACAAACTCAACCGTAACACCATTTGAGGATAAAATCGGAGGAAGAACTGCTGGGACCGACTTCCTGATTGAAAAAAGCATCCCTTTGGTTTTATCGGCTTTTAAGACAAGTTTGAGGAGGAACAAATCTGACTGGATGATGTCAAATGTGGATCGCAAACCTGAAAAGCCTTATCAACTGTTTTAGCTCGACAATAAACAACTGTGTCATCAGCATAGAAATGTAAGGATGCGTCAAGAATGCTCTGACCTACATTACCTATGTAGATTGTAAAAAGGGTGTGTCCTAAGACTGAGCCTTGTGGTACGCCATTGTTGACTGTTAAATAAATGGAGGAAGTACCATTATATTGAACACATTGCCTCCGATCTGAGAGATAGTTAGAGAACCAACCAATGGAGTGTTCTGAGAAACTGATTTCTGAGAGCTTATGACACAAGTTGTTATGATCCACAGTGTCAAAAGCTTTAGACAGGTCTAAGAAAAGTGAAGCACAATAATCCTTAGCATCCAGTGCTTCAACAACATTATTAAGAACCTTCAGTGAAACAGTTGTTGTGCTGTGTTGTTTTCTGAAACCAGATTGATGGGGAGGTAAGATGTTAAATGAGTCCATGTAATTTCTAATTTGAGAGTTTATCAGTTTTAGAACCTTGGCTAAAATGCAGAGTTTAAAGATTGGTCAATAGTTGTTCAGTGAGGTGGGGTCACCTCCCTTTAGCATAGGAAGAACAAAGGCTGTTTTCCAAGCGTCTGGGATGGAGTTTTGGCTTATGGGCCAGTTAAAGATGTTAGTCACAGGGACTGCGATGATATGAGCAGCCAGCCTTAAGCCTAACATGCATGATTTTGGTCTGTGGGAGGAAACCGGAGTACCTGGAGAAAACCCATGCATACATGGAGAGAACATGCAAACTCCACCCAGGAAGGCCCACGGACCGGGATTTGAACTGGCAACCTTCTCGCTGAGAGGCAGCAGCTCTACCAGTTATGCCACCATGCTAAAATGTTGAAATCTCCTGCCAAAAAAATCTCTGAATTTTAAATTTCCAAGGAATTCCATCAGGGAGGACAGAACCTCAGGTGTTGCTGAGGGGGGACAATAACAACCCACTACAGATAAGATCTGGCCTCCATTCAAAGTGATGTTAACAGCTAAGGCCTCAATCTGGTTTGGAATTGTTTTAGCAAACACAAGACTAGAAACCAAATAATCTCTGATGTAAACAGCGACCCCCCCCCCCCCCCCCCTTTTTTTTTTGATGATCACCACAATAGATGTTAAATCCATTGAATACCGGGTCATTATTCAGTACAGATTTGTTGAGCCAGGTTTCAGACATGAAGATTACATCTGCCCCAGAAGAACTGACCAGAATTTTCAAGGCATCACATTTTCTCAGAAGACTATGTGCGTTTACATGCAGAAAATTAAGTTCTGACAGGGTTTTAAAATCCTTTGGTGTGCTGTAATTAGTGGGGGGTCCAGGGTTGGGCTGAATCCCTGAGATCAGTAACAACATTATTATCAGACATTTTCTTGAGTTTTTCGTGACTGATGTGTAATTATAGGAGTTGATAATGTGACAATTAGCCCCCATAACTGAACCATGAGAAACATTAATGAAGATGCGATCATTCAGAACTCAAAAACAGTGAAAGTTGCAGTGATGGGCACATCCAGATGTATTAATAAGATTCAGTGACTCCAGATAGTCTGAGATCTGAAAATAATGGCATTAATATGAATGGTGCAGAAAAGTCTCAGACCATAAAGTGTCACAAATCAAATGGGCAAACAAATACGACGAGGTGGCCCAACTGCAGTTTGAGTTGGGCTGAGGGGTCTCCAGCCCCCCTGCGAAGATGGATGGATGCTCCCATGAGAAACAGAAGCTGGGTCCAGAATCAACAGGCAGAAACATATACTTTGCAGCAAATAGCAGAGCGAGCAGTCAGAAAATCCTCCTGAAATGAAAGGCATGGTCCTAGCTCGTTTCAGGTCAACAGGGGACAACAGCGTGATCTAGAATAAAAAATATTTATTATCCAGGTGAGTTTGGATGGTAGCCTGCAGCAACTCTGATGTAAACCCATTACCATTTGGTTTTAGATCCGGGTACTCTACCGAGATCACCAACTGCTGCTTGGTGGAAAATATAAAGAAGTTTCTTGACCAGGGAAAGGTGGTTGGGGCAGTATTCTTAGACCTTAGAAAAGCATTCGACACAGTAAGTCATAGTCGGCTGCTATCTAAAATTACATATTTTAAAATTTCAGATGAAGCAGTGGGCTGGTTTACTTCATATCTCCAAGACAGGCAGTAATGTGTTAAAGTGGCTCAAGAAAAATCTTCATTTTTAAACATCAAAAGTGGACTTCCACATGGCTCTATATTAGGGCCACTGTTATTCAGTCTCTTTAAAAATGACCTACCTCTTGTATGCAATGGTGTAAAATGTCAACTTTATGCAGATGATGCAGTATTTTTTGCACCTGCTAAGACACCACAACAGGCGGCAGATGTCTTGTCTGCCTGTATGGAGGAAGTGAACTGTTGGTTATTCAATAATGAGTTAGTAATCAATTTAAGTAAAACAGTGTCAATGTGCTTTTCCATTAGAAAACAACATGTACATAAAAATTTTCAAATTTATTTACAGGATGAAATTATAAAAAATGTAACAGAATTCAAATATCTTGGGCTGTTTTTAGATCCACATCTAAAATTTGAGAATCATATAAACATTTACAAAAAAGTAAAAAGAAACCTTAATTGTTTCAAATTAATAAGACCTTATATTCCTGTACAGGCTGCTCTTCAGTATATGCATGCAATGATATTCTCTCATATCTCATATTGTAGGACATCATGGGCCCAGGCTACTACACCGCTATAAAGCCAATGGTCTTATTGTATAACCGAACAATAAAAGTAATGGACAAAAAGCCAATAAGATCACATCACGGTCTAATCTTGGACAAACATAACTTAATGAGTTTTGAAAGCTTTTCTAACTTAGGTTTTCTTAAATTAGTTTTTAAGTGTATCAATAAGTTAGCTCCTCATCCACTGAGCTCGTTTATACAGAAGCAAAACAGTTGCAGAGTCACTAGAGGATCATTAGAACAGAATTGCTTAACTCCCCTATGTAGACCCTCGTTTGGTCAGACTTCTTTTTCCTATAAAGGCACAACATTATGGAACTTATTGCCCCCACATGTAAATGCTATACCTGAACTTAAAAAGTTTGTTTATATGACTAAATCTTGGCTAAAGTAATATCAAAGATGTGATCATTTTTAATACTCGGATTTTATGGATGCAAAAGTCTTTGTGGGAGTGTATGTATTAGTGAGTTAGTATTATATTTACAGTTTTTAGTATGTTAGCTGAATGTGTGAGGATGGGGTGGTATTGAGGAGGTGCTATGATATTTATGTAAATTTGTGGGTTGCAAAGTTATTTTAGAATTTGTAGAGGAAAATTCTTGTATTTTTATTGTATTTAGATTTTTAAATTGTTTGTGTTTTAATGTATAGTTTTTATTATATGAAATTGGAGGTTGTTAGGTAGATTACATGAATATGTAGGCATGAGTACGTAGGTACTCTTACTGTATTTTGATTGATAAATTGTATGTATTTTAATGCATAGAAATGCCCAACCAGGGACTGGAGTTGTCAATTAGCTGTAGCTATATACTCTTTGTGCAATGCATCAGTCACAGACTTGTTCTTTTCTATGTTTGTGTGCACTCTCCCTGTCAAATAAACTAACTAACTAAACTCAGGACTTCTCTCAAGCACCACACAGTGTTGCTCCTCCGCGCTTCACTTGGATTCTCTGCACGTCACCTCCTCACCCCACAGCACGAGAGGCCACCCCCGGCGAATACTATATGCTCAGGACATCCTTGTAAAAGAGATTAATAATCTTAATGAATTTCTTTCCTGGTAAAATAAAGGTTTATATACATATATATATATACATATATAT
>NC_056504.1:18896829-18910415 GCF_014905685.2 Nematolebias whitei
TATATATATATATATATATATATAATCGCTATATACTGGGGTAGTATTTTTTTCTGCCATTTTCTGTATTCCCTTGATACTCTCCAAGCACCCTTCTTATGTTCTACATGTATTTCCCTGAATTGCCACAGCACCTTGGACCGCTTCGTTGTGTAAGTATCACATCTGGCTATGTTGTTTCCATGACCTTGTCATGATCACAGTTGTAGCCGAGGCATGAAGCCAGCCAGCATGGCTTTAAAGTCTGTGTGATCTTATCAGTAATTGCTTCCCCCTGCTTCACTCATGACCTTGATATGCTGACCCCAAACCACCTCAAGCTCACTTTGAAATTTTTGGGCGTCCTCAAAATCACCATCAGTCTATTAAGTTCTATCATTTACAATGTAGTTCTCTACTTTCTTGGGACATGTCCACATGGACATGGCTGTTGTTGTTTGTTTTTTATTCTCCCAAACCTATCCTCATAAACACAGCACTGTTTCTAGAAATGTTTTCATATTATAGTAATGGAAACACAGAAAATGACTGAAATGTTGTGGTAATTATGTCAGGCCTGTTTAATTGTCATTAAAATTACACAAGAAACAGTAAAGAACAAGTTGAGTAGAAACTGTAAACACAGGAAGAAAAGGACAAATACATTGAATGCAAAAGACAAAACTAAATCATTTTTATGGACTGATGACAAATGGGAACTGCTACTTTGCATCACATTAAATTACTATTAACCGGGAACTGTGTGAGTTAAAATCCGAGGAAATAACAAATGATTTAGGGCAGAGTATGCAGCATGAGAAGGACTTTTCTCATGCTTAAAAGGGCTAAGTATTTTTTTTTTTACATCTGTCTATTAAAACCATTCATCTTTCTTATCTTTTGAATGTGGATTCCTGATGTATATTTTTGATCACTTTTCGCAGTTTTTGCCTTGGTATTGTTGACAGTTCGGTTAAGTGATTAAATACCTCTTTGGTCATAAAATTGTATTTATTTGATTTTATTTTGTTTGTTTTTTTGCACTATTCTATTCAAGTTAATTATCTTATTCATCAGCTGAACAGTTAATTTTTGTCCATTTAAAGGTTGCTGTTGTATGTGTTTTTTTTGGCACGATGACTGATTGATCGATTGATTGGTTGGTCAGTCGGTGCTTGAATTACGAGAAAAGGAAAACCCTAATGTCAAAGTGTTGTATTTAATCTTTAAAACTTTAACAAAGCCCAAATCAAGACAAGACCAAGGCACAACTACAGTATAACTATGATACAGCATATCTATTTACAAAGTTCAGATGAACACGCACAATATTAGCTAAACTAAATCTCATGTCGTATTTGACTTGAGTCTTATTTATTTCCCATTACACCATTCTACAGTTGGATGCAGCAACGTATTTAGTCATGAGTTGAAGGTTTGCCACCTATTCCTTATAAATAATTGTAAAAACGTTTCAGCAAAACTTTTCAGTTTCTTCTGTTGCTTCTTTGCAACAAATAAAAGACATCCATTGAGACACTAATTCATTTTTGATGTTTCCTGTTAACTGCTTCAGAACAAGAAGCCATGACCTCTTCTTTCATTTAAATTGCTTTAATATAAAAAGGATGGCAGTAGTAAAGGAAAACTAGCAAAGACAGATATATTATAGAATGAAAATAAACCTAATGTTTATGAATGAAAATGCAAAACAAACTGTGTGACTTAATGACTTTTCCAGAAGATTCATCAGATTTGATATTATGAAGTATTTTCTCGTTGGAGCATGCAGGATGTACTTTTCCACATCAGTTGTAGAAACAAAAACAGATACTCACAGTTCTAGCTGAAATACCAGAACCTTGGTTTGGTCCATGACATAACATCTTTTAAAAGGTTAACAGAGAACAACACTATATGTCTCTGTATCTCATTTACCAGTCATACATGAACCTGTTCCTTTAATATAAAAAGGAAACAGATGTTCCACCAAATCTAATTAGTTTTGGTAATAGCACTCAGCGTAACAGTGTGCACCTCACAAAAGGTATTGTGTTACATTCAATGCTCACTCAAAGCGTTGTGTAATCCATTCAGTGCAATTATGATACCCTAAATCAGGTTATTTGAATTCAAGTCAGTCTGTTTGGGCCCAGTCTTTGTGGAACAGACGCGCTAAAGCTTTTGTCTGTGGCACCACTAAAATGATATGAACCAAAGACACGAAGAAGACCTGGCTTATAAAAGAAAAAACATCATAAAACTTTTCAGGTAGTGTGCAAATGTGAAGCATTCAGCCACAAAAAAGTCCTGGTGCCAGCTCTCATATCCTGTGATACTTTCAATCAGACTGTCTATGTTTATTGTTTATTTGTCATATGCAGGTCAACACAAGGTCAGCAATTCAATGAAATGTTCAGGACAAGAAGAACCATCTCAACTTACCAAAAAAAGGAAGAAAAAAAGGAGCATGTAACAAAAGTACAAAACAAAGCACCAGAAAGTGAAAAAGAAACACATCTACAAGGTCCAAAAGAAATATAGTAAACAACATGGTAGAATACAATGGTGCAAGTAGGATGAGTCAGTACAAACAAGTACCTCACAGGCAGTAAGACTGATTAAATGCACATGATACATGTTGCACACAACATACACCACACAGGTTGTGTGACAGGTCACTGCACAGGCAGTGAGCAACATTGAGATGAACTGAACCACACTGGCAAGGCAGCGACACACATGATACAGCCACATTGTGCAGCAGCAATGGGGAGTGGTGGCACAGAGGTTAGAGGAGATGGGCCTGTGATTGGAAAGTTGCAGGTTCAACTCCCGATACCGTCAACATCAAAATGTGGATGGAAAAGGTAAAACATACACATCTGCCTCTACCCTCATTTGCCCCACTCTGGGCCCCTGAGCAAGGCCCCCAACCATTTGCTCCCAAAAACAGGTTTCTCTTGAAAATGAGTTCTTGTGGACTCATTGAGACTACCTGTATAAATAAAGGGTAAATGAAAAACAATTACCCCACCCCCCCCAAAAAAAAATAGATGTCCCAGATGTGACTCAGTTCTGTTGAGCTGGTAGACAGAGAGGTCGTCCAGAGCCACAGCACAGTCGGGGATGGACGGCTCCAGCTATGATTTGGCAAATGAAAAGACACAACACTTCCTCAGGTCCCACTTGTAATAAATCCATACCTGCAGATCTTCCAGTCTATTCCTCAGAGAATGAACACCTGAAAGCAGGACCAAGGGGAAAGGGGGTTTGTTGCATCTCTGGCAGGTTCTGCACAAAACGTTGGTTTGCTTCCCTCTCCATGTTTTCCTCTTACGGCACCCAAGTAAACAAAGAACCCAGGATAAAATGTCTGCTGAGGAGTCCCCAAAAGTCGTCCCAAAGTCCCCACCCACCGACGATTGCAATTCCAAAAGTGCATTACGGTCATACCCACAGTGTGGAAGTGCAGTACAGGTGCAAAAAGTCAAAACAAACAAACAAAAAAAATCAATGAACAAAAAAATCTCTCATCAGTGCTGCCATGCTGCAGCACACATTGATGACAAACACTGACTGAAGAATTATTTCCCCTCGTCACTGAAATTATAGGGGTGTCTCCTGTATTGAAAACCATTTTAATTAGACAAGTTCTATAAAAGCCATTTTGTACTATATCTATCCACAAAATCCTGAAATGAACCTGGATCAAATATGTGAGAACATCTGAGTCAAATATGTGAGAACATCTGAGTATATTGAAAGACAATCAGATGATGGATGCAAGAGAACTGCTTCGCCTACCTAACCTACTGAAGCTTGTAATTCCTTCATAGTCAGGGTGGCCACTCTCACTATTCTCCTTCCTGCATGGTCACTCAGTTAGATATCACAAGATGTGTGAGTACTCACGACTGTGTTGAGGATACATTTCAGTTACTACAATACCAAAAGTGGCTCAGTATCTTTGAAATGGGCCCAGAAACATTTGTAGATGTACATCCAGAGAGCACTTTCTGAAAGTTTAATTAAAATCCACAGAGTGGTTCACAAGATATTTTGCTAACAGACAGACAGTGTTGACTGTAATAGTGAATGGCAACATTTTAAAAGCAGACCTCACTCAATCAGTTAGGCTACATTCACATTGCAGGTCTGAGATGTCTTTGTTTGGGTGGTTGTTTACGTGGCAGCCATCAGACTCCAGTGGAGTTGACGGCCCTGAGACAACCTAGATGCACAGAAGAAGACTATTACACACACATCACATGGTGTTTACAGAAGTAAGTATGGATGTAGCACAATTTAGCACGTGTGTATCGTTCCTGAAGTTGTCATGCAATCAGAACTAAATAAATCATTATATGTCGTGGTTGTTTTATTCAGTGCTTAGATTTGATTTTGACACTTCCCACCAACACCAGAGAAGAATTGCACTTTTGGAACAGGAGTGAATTACGGAAAGTAAAAACAAACCCCATCCATCCATCCATTTTCTTTACCCGCTTATTCCATTTTGGGTCACGGGGGTCGCTGGTGCCCATGTCCAGCAATCACTGTGCGAGGGGTGGGGTACACCCTGGACAGGTCGCAAGTCCATCACAGGGCCACATAGAGACAAACAACCATTCAATCTTTCACTCACACCTAGGGACAATTTAGAGTTACCAATCAGCCTAACATGCATGTTTTTGGTCTGTGGGAGGAAACCAGAGTACCCGGAGAAAACCCACGCATGCACGGAGAGAACATGCAAACTCCACCCCGAAAGGCCCTTGGACCGGGGTTTGAACCAAGGACCTGCTCGCTGAGAGGCAGCAGCTTTACCAGTTGCGCCACCGTGTTGCCCACGTGATATTCAATTCAATTCAATTTAAAAATACTTTATTAATCCCAAAGGGAAACTAATTGTTGATGTAGCTCATCCTGGTTTCATTAGAGTTGTTATAGATGCTGATGGCTGTGGGCAGGAAGGATTTCTTGTAGAAGTCCGTCCCACAGCTCATCCGAAGAAACTGGCTGCAGATGTCGATCCGTCCACCCAGACCCAGCAGACCTCCCAGTCCTTTTGGGCAGCAGGACTGCCTGAATGCTGGGCAGAACTCCTCCTGCCATTCCTCCCAGCAGCCTACTTAGCCCCTCGTTGCCGTGGACGAAACTGCAGGTGCTGGGGAATGATCTTGGTCCTCCGGCTGTCAAGAGCCACGTTTCACACCACCTCCAAGATCTCGGTGGTCATGCACTTGAGCACCGCCTCCAGGTAGACGGTAATGCATCCACGACACCTCCTTTTCAACTAATTTGTTATTTAGGGCTGTAGTTGAGGTATATGAATCCTGTTTAGTCCCACATGTAAAAGTGATCTGGTTTCTTAAATAAATTTTAAAAAAAAATGGATCTATCATGTTCAAACTGTCATAAAAATATAAAACATTTGTTGTATAAAAGCTCAACACCCAGACTTAAACCACTATTCATTGCGGTGTGAACATTACCATAGTGCTCAGAATATCTGTTTGTGATTACTCTCAGCTACTACCACATAAAACCACAACCCAAATGATTCGTACTGTATAGGCTCAGAAAAAAAAGAATGAGTTTGAAAGATAAAGATGGTAACAGTGTTAAAATGAGATAGATATTAACTATGTATTACCTTTATGCATTTTAATAATATATAAAAGTTGTTTTATTTATATCCTGAGTAAAGCTTTTCATCATATACATGCACTGTACAAGATGAATGAATCAGAAACAGAAAATGAGCTTCTAAATATTCCAGACAACGCATGACGGCTCTTCCCATCTTGTCATTTCCAGGTTAGGGATCTGCTCCATTTCTGCATTTGGGTCGGAGGTTATTGGCTAAATTGATTTCTCCCTGACCTTTCCTGCTCGCTCCACTGAGGCAAAGAGTTCTTAATGATCTTATGCTGTCAGAAATGCTGAAATCACAGATCCCCACAGACAACATTAGTCCATGGGCTAGATTATGATCAAGAATGAACACAGCTGACATACAGCAGGTTGAAACAGCACAGGCACCTGTTAATATGCTGCGATTTGAGGGGAGTCTTGTTTTTAGGAAAGGAAAACATCAGAGGGCAGGAGTCACTGGTGCCCATGTCCAGCTATTACTGTGGGAGAGGCGTGGGACACACTGGACAGGTCTCCAGTCCATCAGGGACACATAGAGACAAACGAGACAACCATTCACTTTTTCACTCACACTTAGAGACAATTTAGAGTTACCAATCAGCCTAACATGCATGTTTTTGGTCTGTGGGAGGAAACTGGAGTACCTGGAGAAAACCCACACATTCATAGAGAGAACATGAAAACTCCATCCAGAAAGGTCCCCGGCCGGGATGTGAACCGGGGCGACTTGCTCGCTGAGAGGCAACAGCTCTACCAACTGTGCCACTGTGCCTTATTGAGTTTAAGATTTGTATATGACACTGTGAGCTTTACCTTTGTTCTATAAAAAAATGTACATATTTCAGATGACTTAGAGCTCCCCCACTGTCAAGAAATAGTTATTAAGAGAAGGAAAAGCAAAAAGTTTATATGTTTCTTCTTTTCAAACAAATTTTACAGATGTCCATTTCCCTTGTTGTGATCCATACCAGCAGCACTTTGAAAAATAAAGGTCTAGCTGTCCTAGAAGCAATGTTAATCACCTGCTGGCTTTTTAGCTTTTGGACAAATCATGAAAATACTGTTATAATCTGAGTCAAGTGATTTGTTACATTCACCACTGCCACCTATTTGTTTTTGAGTCAGTCAGGCAACAGGTCCAGGAGCAGGGCCAGATTAACACTTTGCTGTACCCTGGGCAACAATCTTCAAGGGGCCCATCATCACGACACCAGAATCACCATAATCTGGCAAAATACAGAATAAATTACCATAATATACAGTAAATATACTTACAATTCTAAGTATCAAGTGTATTTTTATGTATAAAACTCCAAATGCTCATTGACACAAACCTTCAAGACTGAATTAAGTTGAACACACTTTGAACACCACATGACACCATATGTGTACTTGTTTAGTAACATGTTGGCCACTGGTGTCAGAAGCATTTATAATGGGGGGGACACACACTGATGGGGGGGTCTGGGGGTCCTCCCCCCCAAAAATTTGAATAAAGTAGATGCCATTTCCTGCATTCTGGTGTATTTTAATGGTTGTTTAACATCTAGTTTTACCTACACAAGTAAACTCTTGGAACGCCTTGGGATTCCCCTGGAGGAGCTGGTACAAGTGGCTGGGGAGAGGGAAGTCTGGGCCTCCCTACTTAGGCTGCTACCCCCCATGGATGGATGGAAGTAAACACTTGATTCAGTGACTATTAATTAGTTAATGGCACAACAAGAAGTAACCTGACCAACAGCTGATTCAATGAATTAAAAATATTATATATTCAAAGGTGACAATTAGATGCCCACATTAAAATTAAATGTCTGTAACTTAGTTGACTTCAAATGAAATAAGATTATCAATGAATGTTTGTGACAAAGGATTTACTGATTAAAACAAAGATTCCTTCAAGAAACCTCCCAATACAAATCAAAAAACCAGATTGAATTCTGCTCATTCTAAATTTGTCAAATGGCTTAAATCTCCTAAAGTGAATGAGAATATTTTTAAAATAATAAATAAGATATATCCTGTAACCATGTTTCTGCAAAGAATATTTAAATTTGATGTTGATTTGTGAGCCCTTTGTAAATCAGAAGATGAATCCCTCGAGCAATTTTTTTTTTTACGTCAATACAAAGTGTTTGGTCAGACATCAGAAACTGGATTAATTTCAAACTTAACATTCCTTCTTTTCATGCTGATGCCATTTTAATTTATGTGGATAACTTTTAAACTCAGCTTTCTCTGATGCCATACGTACCTATATAGAGCAAAGTGCCACATTCACTGTAGTAAGAGGAGTGATAATAAGCTTTCCTTCCTGTTTGATGAATGATTTTAAGTCATATTATTATTCATTAAGTAGATTAAAAATCTGCAAAACTGCTAAAATCATCTCACAACAGATACAAACTTATTGTTTTAATTAAAACAATGTTTCTCAAGAAAAAAAAACTGATGAGCTTGTCAGTAGGTAAGGGGCGTTTACCTTCGGGACAAATTGAGGTTGTCGATTGGTCAGTTACTGACACGCCCTCTGAGTTGATTGACAGGTCGCACAGTGGAGGATCCGATTAAAAAATAAAAAAAAAACGAGAGCTGCAACAGCCGCGCTGGGAGGAGGCAGGGCGGCCCAAATGCAGCAGAAGCACAGCAGTCTGTGCAGCGCAGGACTCCAAGTAAAGCAGGAGATAACCAGATATTTTGCTTGTGCCCTCACTGCCCTGGGCCCCTTAGAGATCATGGGCCCATGGGCAGTTGCCCAGTTGCCCATATGGTTAATCTGTCCTTGTCCAGGAGGGAAACCCAGACTTTCTCAGCAACACTCTTCAGCTTGTCCTGGGGGTCCCCAAGGACCCTGTCAGACAGGATACATAAACCCTCCAGCAAGTTCTACCATGGGTTCTTTACCAACAGGAAGTGACCTGTAAACCTTAAAAGGGAGGCGCCTAGCAAGCATTCTAATCAAGTGTTGGAACAACCTTATCTCTAAGGTGAGGAGCTAAAGAAAGGTAGACAGGATGTCAGCTTCACGGACACATGTTAGAATTTGTTTCCACAAGTGAGGAGTCTGAAAATTGAAATGTCTGCCTCTCATTTTCTTTTTGGAAACTCCAGGAACCACAAGTAAACCTGCAGTCTGAGAGCAAAGTGCTCTGTTATGAAAATATGGATCAATAAGATAGACCTAGGTTGTTAAGAGCTTTTTATGTTGCAAGATTTTAAATTCTATTTGGAATTTGACTGGGAGCCAATGGAGAGAAGCCACAAGTAGATAAATGGATGGTAAATGGACTGTACTTATATAGCACATTTCTATATTATTTCAAGATACTCAAAGCACTTTACACTACAATCTGTGCCCTCAGTTACCCATTCATACAGCACTCTACTAGATCTCTACAAAGCTAATTGAACAACTCATTCTAAAAAGACTAATCAGTGCTTTTAGATCACACTCATACACTGATGGAACACACATAAGAGGCAATGAGGGGTTCAGTGTGTTGCCCAGGGACACTTCAGCATGTGACTGCTGGTGGATTCAAACCCCCAACTCTCGCATTGGAGGACGACTGCTCTAACCACTCAGCCACAATTGCCCCAGTAGAGAAAAGTTAAATCTCCTTTTAACTGTTATTTAATCTCAAGCAATGACATTTCAATTCAAATCAAAATAGGAAATTAACTGTTGTTGTAGCTCATCATCCTTGTTTCATTAAGAGTTGTTATAGATGCTGAGGGCTGTGGGCAGGAAGGATCTCCTACAGCAATCCCACATCAGAACTGAAGAATCTGTTCATGGATGCCGATCCATCCACCCAGACCCAGCGGTCCTCCTGGACAACCGCACCACCTGAATGTTGGGCAGAACTCCTCACTGAGCAATGGTCACTCGTCTCAGCAGCTTGTGGAGCTCCTCATCATTGCAGACAGCCAACAGCAGGTGTCGGGGGACGATCCTGGTCTTTTTGTTGTCATAGACACATTTTAATGGTGGTAACTAATGGTGATAATGTGGTTTTTATTATGTTCTATTGTTGGTTCTTGTGTATGTATGATGAATGTACAGCGTGTCGAAGGAGAATTTCTGCCACAATTGTGGAAGACAAAAAACTTTTATCTTATCTTATCTTATCTTATCTTGAGCCACGTTTCCTGTCAGCTCCAGGATTTCAGCAGTCAGTCACTCGAGCACCTCCGCCAGGTAGACGGAGATGCATCCACCGTGCCTCCTTTACAACTCATTTGGGATTTAGTGCTGTATTTGAGGTAATATTTGAGCTTTGAGATGTTAATCAGCTGCTCCAAGTTGTAAAAACCACCGTGTTGTCATGGTTATGCTTAAAAACAAATGTCCAAAAGTTAAAAGGTTTCAGTAAAAATCCTTCCAGCTGCACAGCATTCAATACCAATTCAATTCAGTTTATTTATATAGCGCCAAATCACAACAGAGTTGTCTCAGGGCACTTTACAGGAACATTCACATACATACAGTGGAAAGGAAAAACTCCCTTTTAAAAGGAAGAAACCTCCAGCAGAACCAGGCTCAGGACAAGCGGCCATCTGCTTTGACCGGCTGGTTTGAGAGGACAGGAAGGAGAGACAGACGAACACAGAATGGGAGGTCCAGGTATACATGAAAGACAAAAAAACACATGTTAAGGATAGAAAAAATAATTACAAATACATTACGGGTTGAGCAGAGTAAGTAAAGACAGTAGCAGAATGAAAATTGTGGTCAGTTTGTCCTCCAGCAGTCTAAGCCTATAGCAGCATAACTAAGGGACAGCTCAGGAAACCCAAGCCGACCCTAACTATAGGATTTAGCAAAAAGGAAAGTCTTAAGCCTAGTTTTAAAACTGGATAATGTGTCAGCCTCACGGACAGAGATTGGAAGTTGGTTCCACAAGAGAGGAGCCTGATAACTGAAGGATCTGCCTCCCTTTCTGTTTTTGTAAATTCTAGGAACCACAAGTAAACCTGCAGCCTCAGAGCGAAGTGCTCTGTTAGGAAAATATGGAACAATAATTTGTAATATAAGATGGAGCCAGGTTGTTGAGAGCTTTATAGGTTAGAAGTAAGATTTTGAATTCTATTATGGATTTGACAGGGAGCCAATGGAGAGAAGCTAAAACTGGAGAAATGTGATCTCTCCTACTAACTCCAGTTAAGACTCTGGCAGCAGCATTTTGGATCAACTGAAGACATTTTAAAGAAGTATTTGGACACCCAGATAATAAACCATTGCAATAGTCCAGTCTAGACGTGCCAAATGCATGGACCAGTTTTTCTGCATCATTTTTAGATAAGATATTTCTAATTTTAGTGATATTACGCAGATGGATGAAGGCAGTTCTAGTAACGTTTTTAATGTGGGGGATAAAAGACATGTCCTGATCAAAAATAACACCAAGATTTTTAACATTAGAGCTGGAGGACAGATTAACGCCATCTAAGGAGGGAGAAAGACTGAAAAATTAATTCCTAAGGTGCTCAGGTCCAAAAACGAAAAGCTCAGTCTTGTCTGTGTTCAACAGGAGAAAATTAAGAGTCATCCAGCTTTTTATATCTTTAAGACATGCTTGTAGTCTAAGTAGCTGATTGGATTCACTGGGTTTAATGGACAAATATAATTGTGTGTCATCAGCATAACAATGGAAATTTATCCCATGCTGTTTAATAATTTTACCTAATGGAAGCATATATAAAGTAAAGAGTATTGGCCCAAGCACTGAGCCCTGAGGAACTCCATGACTAACTTTGGTGTATGAAGAAGATTTATTATTTACATTTACAAACTGGAATCTATCAGATAGATATGATTTAAACCATTTTAGAGCTGTTCCTGTAATCCCAATATCATATTCAAGCCTCTGTAGTAAAACATTGTGATCAAATGTATCAAATGCAGCACTGAGGTCTAACAGGACCAGTATAGACACAAGTCCATTGTCTGAGGCCATGAGAATATCATTAGTTAATTTTACTAGTGCTGTTTCTGTGCTATGATGAGCTCTAAACTCTGACTGAAACTCTTCAAACAGATTATTTCTTTTTAGATGTTCACACAACTGACCTGCAACTATTTTCTCTAGAATTTTTTAGAAGAAAGTTAGATTTGATATAGGTCTATAGTTGACCAGAATTTCTGAATCAAGGTCAGACTTCTTACGTAATGGTTTAATAACAGCAACCTTAAAGCGCTGTGGTACATAACCATCCATTAAAGACAAATTAAGTAGATCCAATACCAGAGGAAGTAATCATCCAAAAAAGCCATTAGCATCCAGAAAAAGCAGAATTAAAGTTTTCAAAAGCATTATCCCAGAATAAAAGTAAAAAATTACTCCAACATGCAGCTACCTTGAGCCGTGTAATTCTAGAACAATTTCAGATCAACTGAAGACATAAAAAAAAAAATTCTGATAAAAAATAACACAAAATTCTTTGATATATTTACCAAACACTATGACACATGGATACATTCCCAAATCACAAATACCACCAAAAGCATCATGCAAACAGGGTTTATTTAGGTTTATCTCTGAAGTGTTTGATTCTGTTTGGCTCTGGGGCTGATGGGATGGACCATCAGTTGAAATGTGATTGGTTCAAAGGACCAACAAAATTTACTCCAATACTTGAATCTTGAATTGGGTTGACTCAAAAAGCTAATGAGTTGGAGATGCACATCCAGTGATTACTTTCTGAGTTTCATAAAACCTGTCTAGGGGTTTGTGAGATATTTTGCTAACAGACATCCTAATTTATACACACACAAACAAAGGTGCACACATTATTGTCCTCCATTTTCCTCTAACCAAATAAAAACAAGTGAATATTGTCATGTGGAGTCTGGAGACAGGGGTTTCTTTAGCTCTTGCAGTGACCTGTGTTTGACTCCTCTCTGTTTGAACAGCATCCTCAGCAGCAGAGTCAGGTCCTCCTGCCTCCTCTCCACCTCCTCCCTTCACAACCTGCTCTCTCTCTGAAGCTCCGAAGCCTGGGAATAATGTCTGTCACAGTTTTTTTGTTTTGAAGGGGAGTTTTAACCCGGTCACAGCGCGGGGAAGTGGCGCGCGGTGTTTCTGCGTTGCCATGGGGTTTGTGTGAAACCCATTGACTGCGGCAGGGTCCTTGTGTCTTTGTTAAGGAGGAGGAGGGAGAAAACCCTATTACTTTTTTATCTTTCTTCCAGAGGCGCGTGAGGAGGGGGAGCGGTACCGGCAGCATCCAGGGGAGGTGGAGAAGAGGAAGGAGGAGGAGGAGGAGGTGCTCTGTTCAGAGCCACAGCGAGGCGGAGCGGTGGTGGAGACAGATTCAACTTTGTGAACGGAGGCTGTCGGAGGAGTTGCACGTGAGGGGTAAGTTTCCAGCACTTCCTACATTTATTCTTTCTGAAGGAGAAGAAAAGACAGCTTTCTTCTTCGCTGGTTGTTTTTGTTGCACCCTGTGGAGACTGGAGGAACCAGGAGGCGTTTGAGAGGTGGAGGCACCTGCTCTGCAGGTGGAGGAGATGTTGGAGGGAAAAATGCAGTTAAAGGAGAGATTTTAGTGGGAAAATCTTGTCACGACTGCTTTTATGATGTCTTTTGATGTCTTTGTCTTTTTTCTGCAATATGAAACAAAGACAAACATTTTTATAGTAAAATCACCATCATAGCTTAATCTTGATTTTTTTGTTAATTTTAAATATATATTTTTGCTAATTTATTAATTCTACAATCAAAGTATTACATTTTATAAACTATGGAATTCCACCTTCCCCCTAAAATAGGCAACAAAAATATTAATGTATTGTAAATAGAATGTATATATGTTTATTTGTAATATAAAATGTGTATATAACATTTAGGCCAGCTACCATAGCTATTAATCAATTTGTGCTCGACATATAATCTTAAAGATCACTAGTACAAAAAATACATAGTATAGTGTATAGTGCAAAGTAC
>NC_056504.1:18910815-18930513 GCF_014905685.2 Nematolebias whitei
TTTTTCCCTAGAGGAACTTATGCTGGACAAACTTTAGCTTGATTGATCCTTTATAAGCTTTGGCTCAAACAGGCATAGTTTTATTTTATTTACTTATTTATTTATTTTACCAGAATGTCTTGTTTTAACTCAAACAGCTTCAAAGTATTAGTGTGTGATTTTGCAAAATTTCCTATTGACCCGATAGCAAGTAATACAGGGCAGTATCATTGCTATCCAATATGATCTTCATCCCATAAAGTTTCGGGGCAGCTGTGGCTGAGTGGTTAGAGCAGTCGTCCTCCAATGCGAGAATTGGGGGTTCGAATCCACCAGCAGTCACATATCGAAGTGTCCATGGGCAGGAACCCCTCGTTGCCTCTGATGTGTGTCCCATCAGTGTATGAATGTGATCTAAAGCTCTGATTAGTCTCTTTAGAATGATTTGTTCAATTATCTTTGTAGAGATCTAGTAGAGTGCTGTATGAATGGGTCGATGAGGGCACAGATTGTAGTGTAAAGCACTTTGAGTGTCTTGAAATAAGATAGAAAGGCGCTATATAAGTATAGTCCATTTACATGTAGGGGAGAGAAGCTTTCCATGGTTAATTAGCAGATTATTTGGATTTTCAAATTCAGGATGGATTTTACAAAAAATTCTCAGGCAAATAAAAAGAAACAATCTTTGACTATGAATAAGTGATTTAGCAAAAACAAAGTAGAGATTAAATGACTTACATTTTATATTTTTAATGACTTTTGTTTAGAAATAAATTATATTTTTGCTACATTTCTTTGCACTTTTGGAGTACTGAAGAGAAACTAATTAAAGTATCAGTTTCAATATGTTAGCATTGATCCGATACAATATCATCTTAATATTTGGACCGATCCATACACTCTTCTGTTTTCATGTGGACAGGTTAGCTATGATGTTGTTCATAATTATTAGACACTTTTTCCTTTATAGAACTGCTGCTTCTCAGTGAGCAGGTCACTGGACTGAGTCCCAGCCGGGGAGACATTTCTGGGTGGAGTTTGCATGTTCTCTACGTGCATGCATGGGTTTTCTCCAGGTACTCCAGTTTCCTCCCACAGACCAATAGCATGCATGTAACTGATTGGTAACTCTAAATTGTCTCTAGGTGTGAGTGAGAGAGTGAATGGTTGTTTGCTCATTTGTCTATGTTTACATGAACATAAGTAATTGGATTAAATGACCATTTGGAATAAAAAGGCCTCGTGTAAGCACCTCGTTCGGATTCTGAGCTGATTCAGCTCGATCCAAAAGAATTTGTGATCAGAATGAGACATGTGGTTTATGCTGATTCATAATCTGAACGGTGTGCATGTAAACACTTTATCTGTTCATTTTTATACTGATTGTGGAAAACTGACGTGACTGCGCATGCGCGACCTGTCAACCTCATGTATTTCTGCCTGACTAGATGCTAATAATATTAGCATGTCGGGGAAATAAGACTGGTGGTGAGCGACACAACATTTCTACTAGAAACTTTGAAAGAGCTCAAACTGATCTGTATTACCTGTAGCTCAGTCAGGGAGTGCAGTAATGTATCCACCGTTATTATAACCTGTCGTGGGTTCATTTTGGGCACTCAGGTTTGTTTACGTTCATCCCATAAGTAGAACTTCTTCTGTGTTTTTTTAAAGAGAGTTTACCACTGTGCACATGCCAGTACTTCTATTCACAATAAAAGCTCACTGCATGTAAACGCTCGTCATGAACGGATTGCGCCCGTGTAAACGACACATTTCAAATTATTTGATCTGAATACATTTCAATACGATCAAAGAATTTTGTGCATGTAAACATAGCTACTGTGTCCCTGTGATGGACTGGAGACATGTCCAGGTGTCCCCCACCTCTCGCACAGTGATGGCTGGACATGGGCACCAGTGACCCCCGTGAACCGAAAAGGAAGAAGCGGATAAAAGATGATTGATGGATGGATGAATGGATGGATGGATGGATGGATTATTTTCTGTCAAGCTCCCCCCCTCCCCCCATACCTCTCCGTGTCTACAGAAGCCTGCAGCAGCCAAAACAGTCTTGTTCACTGTGACCATCAATAGTGAAAAACACTTAAGTTGTTAAGAAATAACTACATAAAAATAAATTCTGTGACATTATGCATTTTACAGCAATTTACATTATTAGTGTCCAATTCTGTCTTTCCGAACATACGGGTGCTACAACAAATAGAAAGTGTCTGATCCTACAATCTTTCTGCTGTGGCTCATCATCAACACGTTCTGATCACTCATGGCATAATAATACCCTGCTCCAGGGGCGATTCTAGAATCTGCCCTTTAGGGGTGCTCAGCCCCCAATGCTGACAATGGCTTTTGGCTTGTACAACGTGGTACTCATTGGCATCAGAAGCATTTTTAATGTGTGTGTGTGTGTGTGTGGGGGGGGGGGGGTCCTCCCCCAGAAATATTTGAATAAAGTAGATGCCGTTTCCTGCAATCTGTTGTACTTTGTATTTGCATGTGTGTTTACATAAGCAAACACTTGATTCAATAACTATTTTAGAATTAATAGCACAAAAATAAGTAGCCTGACCAACAGCTCTCCTTGTGTGAACAGAGCACGCTCTGCTTCTCTCACACATCCTAATCCCCCTCACCACCACCACCACCACCACCATGAAGTCCCTCTGACTGCAACGTGTCAGTAAAGCAAAACTGACAATGTTGTTGGAAAAAAAAATGGGAGCAGTTCCTGCAGGTAATGTGCATTCACCTTCGGGACAAATTGAGGTCACCGATTGGTCCATTTCTGACTAGCGTACTGGATTAATTGACAGGTGGTATCAAAGATCCAATTGTGCAAAATAAATCATAGTGCTTGTTTAAGACTGTCATAATTTATTCCTTATTTATTCCAAATTTATTCAATATTTTGATGAATACGGTTTGAGAACAGTTTCCTTACAAATACCTAATGATGGTTTATTTTGTTTTCAGGGGTGCCGAGTAAAAAATTAGGGATGCTTGAGCACCCACTAAAGAGGCTGAAATCACCACTGCCCTGCTCTAAGCTAAGCCAGTTTACTAGCTCATGTAGCACATAAAATATGGCCGTGAAGATTTAATATGGTTTTAAATCTTCCGTATTAAGAAAATTAGCTAAAGTTTGAGGTTATAAGTAGATGGTGTCTTGATATAAAAAGTTTTCTTACTGCCAACAAAGAGATCCCTCCTGCCTCCCGTACACTGCCCACACCACACACAGGTTTACATATGACCATGATTGGCTTGTATGCTGTAGGCTGAACCGCAGCACTGAATCACATCCTGCTGAATGTTGCTCAGTCTCTGCTGGCAGTTCCTACATAAGATGGAATGTAAAATGTGGCAGGCATGATGACATTTATGTGATAAGGGAAAAAAATCACGTCGAGAAGTCCTGCTGGTGCAACAAATTAAAGCCATGTGTCATGGGCAGGCGTGTACATTTTTAATTTCAGCAGATGAGTTCTGTGAGAAGGTGAGCAATGTCAAATGGTTCTAGAAACAGCCTTAAAGGAACATGTTTACAGGAGTAAAATAACAAACATATTTACACACATAGAGCAAATCTCTTTATACAGTGGAGAAAACCTGCATCCCGTTCCATGCTTTAACAGAGAAGTGTAACGCCTACATGCCGAGGAGATTACGATGACTGATGAGAGTTAAATTTGTGTGATTAAGTTTGTATTAGAGTGACATTTAAATCATAAGATTAGTGCAGTTATCTGTGGGGTTTTTGATTGATGGGGTGCGGTTGGAGCAGTTGTTGCTTGTGTGTGTGCCTGGTGTGTTTGTTGCATTCATACAGCAGCCATATCTCACTTGGTTGACTTAGAGATTCCCACATTATGAATATTTACAAGGTATGCAAATAAATGGTGCCTTACATGGAACTGCTTCCCATTCAAACGTTCAGTTTTCTCACTGATGTTTTTGGGGGCTCCTTGCAGACAATGCCTTTGAGGGAATCCCAGAAAACTGGAATTCTCTGTAGTTCACCCATAATTTACTGTTTGTATTCTCTTTGATGATTTTTTGTGTTTTGTTCAGAAAACATTCAACTTGGCCTATATTGTCTTCAAAATGTGTGTCTCCTGTGGTAAACAAAGTAGCAGCAAGACATAATTCATTCTGTGGTGCTGCTTCTGACACTGCTGATGTGCCTAATGTTCAACATGAAGAACTTGTGAAGGTGAGTGTGCCATTAGTGCCTTTAATCATCTCTATCTGTAGAGCCTCTTATTGTGTCCCAACAGGCCAAGCACGCAAGTTCTCCAGTGTTTATAGCCAGAATTATCACATATCAGGTAGGAAGAAGCCTAAATTATATTTCTAGGCCAAAGACAACAGTCTCTAATAGCACTTGTCATCACACGTGGTCCCCAGCTCCTCTGTATTCAGGGCAGCCGTGCTTTGTGTCCAGAAGTAGGTCGAATGCTTCTCACCAAACAATCTGAGCGAGAGCCAGTAATTGGTCGAGCAAAGTGGCGACCATCTCCCAGCCGGTCCGTGTCAGCCAGCCTGCACGCCACTTAATATGCAACTTCAACCTGGCACATTTCGTGGACCCTCTTTCATCGCGTTAATCGTCCGTTTAATCATTTAGATTTAAAAACGCTGCAAACAGATCATCCGGTGTGGCTGCATACACACAGATTCTTAATCAGAGCTTACACACCGAGCTGCTTGCACATATGGAGGAAAGCAGTATCAGTTTAAAAGTCATATCCCACTGGGCTGTGATCGTTGGTGAGTGGTTGGTGACTTAGCAAATAGCATTTGCAAGGGAGTCTCTCTTGATGGGGTTCTCCGTTTCCTTGTGTGCCACAGAGGCTCACAGTCTTTTTGCTCTCATTTTGAATATGTTCCAACTTTCTCACAATAGTTGTCATGTGTGTTTCATTCTCAAGCCCTTCGCTTTTGTTGCAGGTGTCTTCAACATATATCAGTAGTGTGCTTTGAGGGGGCTTTCCTCTGACAGAAAACAGATACAGATTAAAAAAAACATGGCGATGATAGTTCATAATTCTTCAAAAACTGTTATTTTAAGGCTGATGCCATGGTTCAGGGCATTGATCTGGTCTTTCATGGTGAAAAAGGAGCTAAGCTAAAAGGTAAAGTTATTCAGTAACTGTTCTGTCGATGTACCAACATTCACCTATGCCTCTATGGTACGAACCATGACTGAACAATTGAGATATTTGATACAATCATCTTAAATGATTTTCCTACCTAGGAGGTCAAGTATAGTCCTACAAATTATGGTGAAGATCTTCCCAATATGGGAGTACTGAGTAGTGATGCTCCTCAAATGAAGTTAGCTGAGGTGGTAAGGACATATGGAGACTTCCCTCTGTAGGTTTTCTGGGCATGTCCAACTTGGAGGAGAACATGAGGGACACTCAGAACTCGCTGGAGGAATTCTATATCCTCTCTGTCCTGGGAATGCCATAGAATCCCCCAGGAGGAGCTCAACAGTTACGCTGGGGAGAGGGATGTCTGTTCTCTCCACAACCTGACCGTGGATAAGCAGTAGAAGATGCATGGATGGATGTACTCATGGATTAATTCATAAACGTGGGGGAGCTGCCAATGCGGGTAAAAAGCAGGCTGAAGTAATTATAATGTGGACCACAAAATACAGTGAGAGCAGTGCACGTAAAAACAAGTTGTGGTTATTGTAAACTAACCTCTTGGAATTTGCTCACACAGCTCATTACCCACTTGGTAGAAAACATTAAGATTTCAGTACAACTACAACAGAAAATTATCCTAAGTTCTTGCAATTTTTGGGTCACATCCCAGTGAGATACTATCTTTAATCATCTGACTCTGTTCAGATCAATGTCTCTCCTGGACATCAATTAAATTAAATTAAATTCAATTCAATTCAGTTTATTTATATAGTGCCAAATCACAACAAAGTTGTCTCAGGGCACTTTACTGGAACATTCACATACATAAAAGCCGATTAGTAAAGTTCTCTGTCTAATGAATCCAGCAGACAAGTTGAATCTTGGCTTTGTTGCAGTCTCCCATCCTGAGCAAGCACAGTGGCAACAGTGGAAAGGAAAAACTCCCTTTTAAAAGGAAGAAACCTCCAGCAGAACCAGGCTCAGGACAAGCGGCCATCTTCTTTGACCGGCTGATTGAGAGGACAGGAAGGAGAGACAGACGAACACAGAATGGTAGGTCCAGGTGTATCTGAAAGACAAAAAAAAAAAACAAAAACACGTGTTAAGGATAGAAAAAATAATTACAAATACAAAACAGGTTGAGCAGAGTAAATAAAGACAGTAGCAGAGTGAAAATTGTAGTCCGTTTGTCCTCCAGCAGTCTAAGCCTATAGCAGCTAAGGGACAGCTCAGAAAACCCAAGCTGACACTAACTATAGGATTTGGCAAAAAGGAAAGTCTTAAGCCTAGTTTCAAAATTGGATAATGTGTCAGCCTCACAGACAGAGATTGGAAGTTGGTTCCACAAGAGAGGAGCCTGATAGCTGAAAGATCTGCCTCCCATTCTGTTTTTGTAAAATCTAGGAACCACAAGTAAACCTGCAGCCTGAAAGCATAGTGCTCTGTTAGGAAAATATGGAACAATAAGATTTGTAATATAAGATGGAGCCAGGTTGTTGAGAGCTTTGTAATTTCGAAGTAAGATTTTGAATTCTATTCTGGATTTGACAGGGAGTCAGTGGAGAGAAGCTAAAACTGGAGAGATATGATCTCTCCTACTAACTCCAGTTAAGACTCTGGCAACAGCATTTTGGATCAACTGAAGACGTTTTAAAGACGTATTTGGACATCCAGATAATAAACCATTGCAATAGTCCAGTCTAGACATGACAAATGCATGGACCAGTTTTTCTGCATCATTTTTAGATAAGATGTTTCTAATTTTAGCGATACTACACAGATGGAATAAGGCAGTTCTAGTAACGTTTTTAATGTGGGGGATAAAAGACATGTCCTGATCAAAAATAACACCAATATTTTTAACATTAGAGCTGGAGGAAAGATTAATGCCATCTAAGGAAGGAGGAAGACTGAAAAATTCATTCCTAAGGTGCTCAGGTCCAAAAACCAAAAGCTCAGTCTTGTCTGTGTTCAACAGGAGAAAATTAAGGGTCATCCAGGTTTTTATGTCTTTAAGACATGCTTGTAGTCTAAGTAGCTGATTGGATTCATTGGGTTTAATGGACAAATATAATTGTGTGTCATCAGCATACCAATGACAATTTATCCCATGCTGTTTAATAATTTTACCTAATGGAAGCATATATAAAGTAAAGAATGTTGGCCCAAGCACTGAGCCCTGAGGAACTCCATGACTAACTTTGGTGTATGAAGAAGATTTATTATTTACATTTACAAACTGGAATCTATCAGATAGATATGATTTAAACCATTTTAGAGCTGTTCCTTTAATCCCAATATCATATTCAAACCTCTGTAGTAAAATATTGTGATCAAATGTATCAAATGCAGCACTGAGGTCTAACAGGACCAGTATAGACACAAGTCCATTGTCTGAGGCCATGAGAATATCATTAGTGCCTTTTACTAGTGCTGTCTCTGTGCTATGATAAGCTCTAAACCCTGACTGAAACTCTTCAAACAGATTATATCTTTGTAGATGTTCACGCAACTGACCTGCAACGATTTTCTCTAGAATTTTTGATATGAAAGTTAGATTAGATATAGGTCTATAGTTGGCCAGAACTTCTGAATCAAGGTCAGACTTCTTAAGTAAAGGTTTAATTACCATACCATACCATACCATTTTATTTATAGAGCATTTAAAACAGCGACAAGGCCAACCAAAGTGTTGCTTACAGCAACCTTAAAGCGCTGTGGTACGTAACCATTCATTAAAGACAAATTAAGTAGATCCAAAATGTGGACGTTAATTAGGGGAAATACCTCTTTAAACAGTCTGGTTGGGATGGGATCTAGCAGGCATGTGGATGGTTTGGATGAGGTTATTATTTTTGACAATTCAGAGAGCTCAACAGGACAAAAACTGTCCAAACAAATCATGAACAAGACTTTTTTGAACAAGTGAACAAGTTTTTTTTCTTGTTTATTTTTTTTTTTGTGGGCGGCTGTGGCTGAGTGGTTAGAGCAGTCGTCCTCCAATGCCGGAGTTGGGAGTTCAAATCCACCAGCAGTCACATGCCCAAGTGTCCCTGGGCAAGACACTGAACCCCTCGTTGCCTCCGATGTGTGTCCCATTGGTGTATGAATGTGATCTAAATCTCTGATTAGTCTCTTTAGAATGATTTGTTCAATTAGCTTTGTAGAGATCTAGTAGAGTGCTTTATGAATGTGTAAATGAGGACACAGATTGTAGTGTAAAGTGCTTTGGGTATCTTGAAATAAGATAGAAAGGCGCTATATAAGTACAGTCCATTTACCATTTGTCTCCATGTGCAGCAGACTGAAGTTGTATCTGGCTGAAGAACAACACCTCAGTAAAATGTGGGCTTAATTTGAACTGGAAATAATGAAACCGGTATGTTCAGCATCACTTTGCTGGTTGTTGTACAGTCTGAAATTGATAGATCTCTTACCACTGAATGAAATGTAATTTTACATTGTAATCCAGCTTGGTAAATAGAATCTGGAGTATCAGATGGCTTTCAGAGATTAAACTCAGTCTGACAGCACATGAGTCACACTATCACTAAATGTTCATTTAAGCCATCCTCTCATCTGAGCAGTGTTGCTGGTGGTTTTGCTCAAAAGTCAACATTGCTGTGATATGTGTTGGTGTCTACTTGTTCGAGCGTGTTCTCCATGGTAGCTGCACAGATGCATAGAGAAGGTGAGGTGCCTTGCAAGTGCTTGGGTCCTAATTGATGTTCAGCTCAGGCTCTAGCACTAGAAGCAATTACAGAGAGGACTCATGCTCCATGTGCTGCAGGCAGGAAAGTGAGTGTGCTGCACCTCAGCCCTGCCCGAGCCCTCCTCTTTCATGTTTGTCACCTGTGACAGCAGCAAGGGGCACATTTCCAGACGGTGAGTTCTGGAAATGTGTTTGGTTACATGAAATATTCATTTCTCCTGTTTTCTTACAACTTACGCATTTATGTATTTATTCAAGGATTCAAGTTCTTTATTTGTCACACGCACCACATGTGGTGGAATGAAACTGTGTACACAGGGTCCCAGTTACATCCAACAAAAGTATAAAATGTAAAAGAAAAACAGTAATAAGATCTAAGATATGAACTAAGAAAAACGAGAACTAAAAATACGCTAAGCACTAGTAGTGCAAAAACAATACACTGAACAGCAGGACGAGCATGAGTCTGCGTGAGCAGATGAGCATGAATGAGCACAGCAACATGAAACAGATCAGCAGCACCATGAAACAGATCAGCAGCAACATGATGTGATTTTTTTTACAGTGATTATTCTGGTTAGAGATTCGTGAATCTAACAGCTTCAGGGTAGAAGCCGTTCCTCAGTCTAGTGGTTCTACACTTAATGCTTTTTAACCTCCTTCCTGAGGGGAGCAGGGCAAAACGTGAGTGCTGGGTGAGTGGGGTCCTTCATGATGCAGATGGCCCTCTTCCTGCATCTGTAGGTGTAGATGTCTGTGATGGTGGGGAGGCTGACTCCAACAGTCTTCTGTGCAGCCTTCACCACTCTCTGCAAAGCTTTTCTTTCTGCAGCTGTGCAGCCTCCATGCCACACGTTGATGCTGGAGTACAGGATGCTCTCCACTGCACACCTGTAGAAGGAGGTGAGGATTGAGCTTCCCAGACCAGCTCGCCTGAAGAAGCAGAGTCTTTGATTTATATATATACACATTATATATTATGAAAGCAGTGGTTGGTTCAGAAAGGGTGAGGTGATGGATGGGGTGTTGTCACAGATAAAGACTGGAGGGGGTTATGGAGGGTAGGGGGGTGGGTGAATAGAAGATCTGATTGTCAGAGTCAGGTTTTTTTTTTTTTTTTTTTTTTTTTGCAGGCCACTGCACCATCAGATGAACAAGGTTGACATGATCAATGGGTGTGCTGAGTTTACAGACAATTAATCTGGAAAAGTAATAGTGAAGGACAAACCCAGAGTGGTCAATGTTATCTCATGCATTCAGAGATTTGTTTCCCAGCAGGAGACGATAAGAGGTCACGAAGAAAAGCTGGCTGTGTTAAGCAGACGTCGCTCCCTGCAGTTTTACCAATCACCACCCTTTCCCTGTGTCTGGTTTCTCTGAGAAAGAACATCATTTTATGACTTTTAGTTATTTTCTGTTAACTACACAGCTTTCATGTCTTGGCTCTTTTGTTGAGGAGGTCTACAAGGCACCATTCAAAAAAACATGAAAATGTTTTATTACAATTAGATGTCAGAGTGACCACACTGTTGTTGTGTTGTTATTCCAGCCTCCGGGCTGCTCGTGAACAGGTTTTTTATGATCATTATCTTCCTCTGTGGCATCCAGTACAAAGACTATGATTTGTGGTGTTATTCAGCCTCATCTGGATTTCACATTGCAGTTTTTATGTTTAATTAATCAACTGAGATTAGGCTCACATGAAAACCATAAGCAATAATGAAGGCCAATAATGGGAAGTTTTATAGGATAAATTCTGATCCCATGGTACGTTGCTGACAGCTCTAAACTCATTTTTCCAATCATTCTGTCCCAGTTTTTGCTCGTCAGCTCAGATTTATAACGCTGAATCAGAGTATATTTTCTCTAACCTCTGTGTTTATATAAAAAAAAAAAACTTGTCGGAAGGGGCAACACAACCATATGATTCTCAAAGGAACAACAAACATGGCAGATATGCCTTGAAGAGCAAGGAGTTATTGGCCTTAAGTCACCGAAAAACACGGGTGATTTCCATTTCAATTGGTGGCTCAATTTGGAATAAGTCATGCATGCAGAGGTAAGATGAACAAAGAGCACAGGAATAAAAGTGACAAATGTAGAAAAGGGAACAGAGGAGCCCAGTATCATCCGCTTTGTGCCCAATGAAGGGTATTGTGCATGTCTGCATGGATAAGGTTACATGGGGACCCTTGGGACATGAAAGTGAAGGGCACCAAGGATGAGGAAGGACATTTTTGACAGCCAGGGGACACAGAGGACATAGCTGCAAAGAATACAAACACACCCTGCTTTATCAATCAGAGTTGTTCAGTAAATATGTCAGAATAGCATCCTACAGTGCAGTTTAGCTGTTTTGTAAAGAAAATAGTTAAACAAAAACATTTGGTTCATTCTGATATTACGATTAGCAGCAGATAATCACATGAAAGAGACGAGTTAACAAACAAAGACACAAATTTAGTTTTGACTAATACTCCAACATTAACTTGAGAACATTTTATCAATCGTGCTTCCAGCTAGAAGTCAAACAATATGCCCCCCCCCCCCCCCCAGCCAATACTGATTCCAATCATTTTTAAAATCAGGGCAGCCAATTATCAATATACACCACATTTTGATTTTTGGGTCAATGTGTATTTTTTATTTATAAAATATAACAATAATTGCTGTAAAGAAGCATATTTACCAACTACAATATTAAAACAACTTGAACCTAAAAATTTAAAGAACAGCAACTTTGCTTAGAAAAAAAAAAGTGGGCTAAGGTTTCCTTGTTGTAGCTGCTGCTATAACTTCATGTTCCTACTTGGTAAATTAATCAATATGTACAGTCATGACCAACTGCCAATCTTTTAAAAGAGGCTAGTATTAAATTCAAATTGATTGTCTGATTAATTACATCTATCACATCTTGATTTATCCTTTTTTGTTGTTATCTACCTGGATGATTGAGCTTACAACACTGTTTCTGAACCACTTTGACCGTGGTTGTCCTCAGGCTGTTTCTGTGAGTAACAAGTTGGTCATCTGGCCTAAAACATTTTATTGTTGTACATGATGATTGATTGTTTTGGATGGGTGTGTTTGCACGTGTTAAACCTGCTTCTGAGATTCCAACAGGAGGTTGACATGAAACACAACAATGAAGGCTACTTATAGGACAGATCTGGTTGGCAGTCCTCAGACTGAGGAAGTCCTCTGGATGGGGGATGAAATGTTTCTCACTTAAGGAAACTGGTCCAGATGAAATTATTTAATTTATTATTATTTTTTTTTTTATCTGCCTGGATAGAGAGTGGTGGTGCAGAGGTTAGCGAAGGTGGATCTGTGATCAGAAGATTGCTGGTTCAACTCCCGGTACGGGCAACATCAAAATGTGGGTGGGATAGGTGAAACACCCACACCTGACTCGACCTTCATTTGCCCCACTCTGAGCCCTTGAGCAAGGCCCTTAAACCCCCATCTGCTCCCCCAGGCACTCTAGATAGCAGCTCTCTGCTCCACACAGAGGGCTGTGGTTGTGTCAGGAAGGACATCTGACATAAATATAAGTACCAAGTCTTCGTGCGACTTAGTTTACTGTAGCGATCCCTGACGAAGGGAGAAGCCGAAATTTAAAAAAAAAAAAACTCTACATGGATGATTGATTTTACAATCCTTTTTTTCTTGCATTCAAATGTATTTCTGTATGTTAGGGTGCACTCAACAGTCTGAAAATTACAGTATTCAAACTATATTTGTGAGCATACCAACACAATTATGTTCAAGTCAGTCAAACGTAACCCAAACATTTGAGATGAGAGCACATTCATAATAATGTAGTTAAATTAATTATATCATTGATGCTTGTATTTTATTTATAATAGGGATGCACATGATTTTATAATATTTCCAAATCTAGTTAGGATGTATCAGTTTGAAGAATTATTGTAATCTTCACAACAGACTTTTCTCATTTCTTTTATTTACATCACCATCTGCAACATGTTGTTTCAAAGTAGTTGAATATTTGAAGACGATTTAGAAAAAGGTTTTTGTTTAACACGCTCATTCACTTCTGTTCACTGCCCTTTTCCTTACTGTCATGTGTAAATTTGAAGCGTGCCTGTATTATGAGCATTAAGGCTTCTACTGATGTCCAAGTTATAGTCTAATATTTTACTTTACAGCAAGAAAATATCAAGTGGAATATTCTTGGTGTCAAATTCTGAAAGTCAGAGGAAGCTCACCTGCTTCATGTCCAACATCCACGATGATGTACGCAGTACAAAAACAGTTCAGCAGCACTTCTATCACTGAACCTGTCCTTGTGTTTGTGTGAGCAAAATACAATGATGAACTTTATTAATCACTTATTAATCTACATTATTACTGATAAGAAATTATTTCAGCTTTTTCAACTTGTAGTTAAGGCTAACTCGGGTGACATCATCACTACTACTGAGGAAAATGGAGCTTGTCAAGGAGTGGAGCAGTGCAAGAATCTATCTTCTACAGGAAGTAATAAAATGTATTTAAAACAGATGACCTTTTAAGTTGTTTATTCTTTTAAATAACTCCAAATATCTGAACATATAAAAATGACTAAATCTAGTTGGTATATAAGTGACTGAATGTGCACAGCCGGGTATGATTCTGTGTGTTGTATGAGGAGAGGGCTGAATCGATGCACTGTGTGCAGATTTGCTGTTCTCCTTTCCCTTCTAATATTCAGTAGAGTTATGAACACATCATGGTGGTTGTTCGTTTTTTCTGGTTGGCTCAAGCATTAACACAGTGTTGGAAAACTTGTAGGTTATTAACAGTCCAACATTTTGCAGTCAGGTCATCTGGACAGTTTCTTTTTTTGTGCTGAAACGTTTCACCTTCTATCCAGAAGGTTTCATCAGTCAAGGAAACACACAACAAAACTGATTCTTCCCCCAACAGCTTACTCCAAAGTGGAACAAACCAATTCTGCTTGTGATAAGACTGATGAAGCCTTCTGGATTGAAGGTGAAACGTTTCAGCACAAAAAAAGAAACTGTCCAGATTACATGACTGAAAAATGTTGGATTTTATACCTGGAATATTGAGCATGGACTTTGTTGTTATTAACAGTGTTTTATATAAAAATGATAACAGAACCCTACTGGTTTATTATTCAGTCATCATAAATAAGTTGAGAATGTCTCCTGTTAAAATAGGTTAATCCTGCAGTGATGACTATCCATCCATCCATCCATCCATCCATCCATCCATCCATTTTCTTTGCCCACTTCTTCCTTTTCGGGTCACGGAGGTCACTAGTGCCCATGTCCAGCAGTCACTGTAGGTGGGAGACACACTGGACAGGTCTCCAGTCCATCATAGGGACATATAGAGACAGATGAGACAATCAACCATTCACTCACGCTCACCTAGGGACAATTTAGAGTTACCAGTCAGTCTAACATGCATGTTTTTGGACTGTGGGAGGAAACCAGAGTACCTGGAGAAAACCCAGGCATGCATAGAGAGAACATGCAAATTCCACCCAGAAAGACTCCAGCCAGGGTTTGACTGGTGATCTGCTTGCTGAAAGGCAGCACCTCTACCAGCTGTGCCACCATACAGCAGAGAAGACTAAAGATCTTAAATATAAGATGGTGAAGAAGGAAACATTACCACCTCCTTTCATCAGGTCATATACTGTATTTCTAAAGGGCAGCGTGGTGGCACAGTTGGTAGATCTACTGCCTCTCAGCGAGAGTGTCGCCCCAGCTCAAATCCCTGCTGAGGACCTTTCTAGGTGGAGTTTGCCTGTTATCTCTCTGCATGTGTGAGTTTTCTTCAGGTACTCCAGTTTCCTCCCACACACCAAAAACATGCATGTTAGACTGATTGGTAACTCTAAATTATCCCTAGGTGTGAGTGAGAGAGTGAATGAATGATTGTTTGTCTCGTTTGTCTCTATGTGTCCCTGTGATGGACTGGAGACCTGTCCAGGGTGTCCCCCGCCTCTTGCACAGTGACTGTTGGACATGGGCACCAGTGACCCCCGTGACCCAAGAAGGAAAAAGCGGGTAAAGATAATAGATGGATGGATGGATGGATACTTCTAAAGGGAGATGCATATGACTAATTACAAAGTATACATGTATGGGTGCATATTTATACATATAATTACAGATTAAATATTCCATGTTCTAGTTATTGGTATGAAATGGTTACAAAATACTGATTTGTTGCTTGTTTAATGATCTGCTGTAGTTGTATTTTCAGAAAAAACAAATGTTTAAAGCTGTCATTTGGCATAGTACAGATGTGGGATTGATGTTGTGTAGGAGATAATGGTTCCCTTATGTGCTGTAGGAGTCTGTCTGGAAGTGGGAGAGTAAAATGTGTCTGTGGAACAAGGTATGTCATGAATGCAAAGGTGCTTTACATTTAAAGATTTCCCCTGGGACCTCCCGACATTGTGTTGGGCCCTGTTGGTTTCTAGAAATGGACTGTTGGAAACCAGTGCACCTCATGTATGTTGATTAGGTGTGAACATTTGAGCTCAGACTCTGTTCTGCATATTAAGAACCTGTTTACTGGCCCATTGAGGCCTGGACTCAAGTACGGCAGCATCACTCAAACAAAAGATTAGAGAGCAGATCAAGCCTGATTAGATCCATGAACCACAGAGGCAGAGCTGAGGGGTCAATTTGTTAAGAGTGCTAACACATGAGCAGAGTTTAATCTCAACATGGTGTGTGTTGCTGCAGATGCTGTGATTATGTTTGTCCTTATTTAGGCTGGATTAAAAGTGGAAAGTGTGTATAAAGCACTTGGAGTTGCATTTCAAAATGTTTTTCTCCAAGCCACTTTTTTTGCATTTGTCATAACTTGTCTTTTTCCTCACAACTAACTTTATAAACCTTTTTCTTTTAAAAGTTGCTTCTTTCCTATAAGTCTTTGCATTTGTCCTTTAGGGTCTTCCACTAAAAGCCAAATCTCAGCGTGTTTATTTCTTAATGTAATCACCCCCAGACACGGCAAATGTCGAGTGAAGAATCTTGCCAAGCTGGTCCAGATCCAAATTAATTCATCCATCAGCTTGGAGGGGCTCCCATCTCCATTTTTACAAGACAGACTTGCAGAACACCAGCTATGAACCACAGACCTCCTTGACCCCATTACTTTTACTGCTCCACATTCTTTTTGGGTAGAAATCAAGACGTCTTGCAGAAGTTGGTTTTATGACTCTACACTGAATTACAAACAATTTCAACTTGTAAAATTCTCTGTGGTTCAGTAGAGTTTCAGTTTTCACGCTTTTTTCATCCAAATACTCCAAACTCATCTTTCCAATGAAGAGTGCTTAGTCTCCAGGTTAGTAAGCAGTTTTGATGATTTCAAGAATTAATTTGGATAGTCAGTCACCACATTTTACAAAGAGCAGGCTCGGAGCATTTGAATCACCTGTTTCATTGAAGCCATAAATTAAGAAAATGGTAAATGGCCTGTACTTATATAGTGCCTTTCTATATGATCAAGATACTCAAAGTGCTTTACAACACAATCTGTGTCCTCATTTACCCATTCATACAGCACTCTACTAGTTCTCTACAAAGCTAATTGAACAAATCATTCTAAAGAGACTAAACAAAGATTTAGATCACATTCATACACTGATGGGACACACATGAGGAGGCTATGAGGGGTTCAGTATCTTGCCCATGGACACTTCGGCATGTGACTGCTGGTGGATTCAAACCCCCAACTCTTGCATTGGCGGATGACTGCTCTAACCACTCAGCCACATCTGGACTAGGACTCTTGGTATTTATAGCCATTTATATGCCAACTCCACCCAGAAGGCCCCTGGACCGGGGTTTGAACCAAGGATCTGCTCGCTGAGAGGCAGCAGCTCTACCAGTTGCGCCACCGTGCTGCCCAAGATTTATTCATTCTAACTAAAAAGCTTTTTTTTTATTTTTTGCATTTTCATTAACCTCCACTCCCATGTGAATGGGACATGAGATATAAGTTGTTTTTTAGTACAATCAAAGTGTAGAAATTCTTTAAGCGCAAACCTTACATCATTGATGTGTGAGCATCTTACCCATTGGCCTAACGGCTTAAAGAAAAGACTTCAAGAAACAGAAACAGATGGATAAAGTTGATCCTATCGAAATCCAGCTCTGATGTCTTGGTGCTCTCCTCAGTGTGTCTTGTTTCTCTGTGGTTTCCTGACAACCCTGCGGATTGCTAAAAGCCAGAGGCAGCTTGTTCTTTTCTCTTCAAATGTCTGTGTGGTCGCCAATCGAATAATTCACCTCCATCACCACAACTTCTCGAAACAGGTTTGAAAAGTAAAATTTGCATTTAAATTGACTTCACATTGTCATGATTTATTTTCCCGAGAGTTTTGTCAATGACTTTGCTTCTAATTTCCCTTGAACAGCTACAAGAGTGATAAGCAACGCTTGAACATTATTCAGTGAAATTGCTTTCACGAGTTTGTTCATAATCTACTGTAGACAAGCGCATCACAGACCACTGGTGTGTCACAAACTCTCAGAAAATGGCAGCTTATATTCTACTTATGGTTTGGTAAAAAATAAATAAATTCAGGAACTCATTGGATAAAAAAAAAAAATCATGTTTGCACTGAAAAGAATATTAAACTTTAATACAACTTTGACACGGATTTGTTACGTTTTCCATCTAAAACGTTCTTGTCATGCAGATTGACTTGTGTTTGTGTTCTCTGTGCTCTCAAGTAGAAAATGTTCTCTTCCAAGTCATTTTGACCTCTATGATTAATCCACCTCATAAAAATACTCAAGCATGAGACTGCCAGCTCTGCAGGGGTCACGATAATTTAAGGGCCATGGAGCGTTTGGGTTGACAGTTTGACACAGGGATCACCACAGAAAGCCAGTGTAGCTGACACCATTATCCTTGAGGTGTGTCAGTTTGTGACACTTGATGAGTTTGTGTGTGTTTTTCCTTCACCTCAAATAACAAATTCACGCTTCATGTTTTTAAACCTTTGTACATGTCAGTAATCCCAGTCTTATTTGCTAGTTGGCCCAGCTGAGCCATACTTTGCGTCACAGGGTTTGTTCTTTTAAAAGCAACCCCCTCCCACACACACACCCCGCACTCTACGATGCGCTGTAATTTACCTGCTGGGCCTTGAGCTGTCCCCAATTGGCCATTTACAGCCAGACCAAAGTTACAGCTGGAAGTCTTGAAGAGTTAGAGGGCTACAGGCAGGTCTTCCTCTCCTGTTCCAAGACCAGAGTCATCATAAACACTCTCAGCCCCTTTTGATACTCGAGCCTCTCTCTTTCGTCACCACCTGCAGTGTGGAGTGGATTTAGCCGAAGTCAAACGTGTGCCAGAAGCACTGCTATTAACCCTGTGTTTTGTGTCTTCCAATGAAGGGCAGTCCACTGGCAGACTCTTCCTCTGTTCATAATAGACCAGAGAGCTCTTGCATACTCTGTTGGCTTCCAAAGAATTCTCATGCAGGTTTTGCTACAGTGAGCCCTCTTTTCTTCCTTTTTGCATAGTCCTCATTTTTCAGTCCTGTTTACACCAAAGCTGCACCTCCTTGGAACTGGTTCAGCTATCACAAACACGAAGTAAACAACATTCTTTTTTCTCAAGATGAGTGAAAATACTTATTCAAACAGATTGAAAAACAATGGCTGTGCTTGAGGAAGTGGGGAAGTGTGTCGTAGCTGCACAAATAGATGCTTTGCTTCTAAGTTGACAGCTACATCACAGTGGAGGGATGAGGGTTTTCTAGAAATCACAGCAGTCATAGTTTGAGCTGTTGCATCAGGAGAATGTAAAACATCGGAGAATGTAAAACACCCAAAGGAACACTGTTCTTACTGTATTATCAATCAACCTTTATTTATACAGGTAAATCCCATTGAGCCTCGAGGACTCATTTACAAGAGAGACCTGATTTCAACAAAGAAAGATGACAACAATGGACAACAGCAACAACAATAAGCAGTTATAAAAACTCATACTACAGGTTTTTTTTTTTTTTTTTTTAACAAATAGGATGGCTAAAAGGAAAAAGGTAACAAAACCAAAAAAACTGCTAGATTCCAAGACAAATGTATAAAACTAAAAACAGGAACATGTCAGCATTGGTCCCTGCCAGGAGTCCAACAGATTCTTAAAGCCACTTAGAGAGGTCAAGGTCGAGAGCTTCAAATCTTTTTGTAAGATATTCCAGGAAACAGGAGCGGAGTAGGAGAAGGCCCTTTTGCCTAGTTCAGTCCTCACTGAGGGAACACTGCAGGTAATAATGTCCTGAGAGCGCACTCCGTAGCTGCACTCACGCAGAGACATGTAGGAGGAGATGTATGAAGGCAGCAGACCAAGAAGTGATTTAAAGATGAAAATGTACCAGTGAGAGAGTCTGCGTGAAGTTAATGATGTCCAGTTAACCAGTGAATACAGGGTGCAGTGGTGGGTACGATAATCACAGCCAGTTATGAATCTTAGTGCACCATGATAGATAGCATCCAACATCTGTAGGGTTCTTGTAGGAGCGTTCATGTAAATAATATCACCAAAATCAATTGAGGGAAGGAAAGTCACAGATACAAGGCGTTTTCTAGCATTCAGGGTTAGACAGGATCTGTTTCTGAAAAAGAAACCCAGTTTAACTTTCAGTTTCTTTACCAAGTTTTCCACATGGAGCTTAAAAGAAAGATGTGAGTCGACCAAGATACCCAAATATTTATAGGAATCAACAAACTCAATGGGGACACCATTTGAGGATAAAATCGGAGGAAGAACTGCTGGGACCAACTTCCTATTTGAAAAAAGCATCCCTTTGGTTTT
>NC_056504.1:18930613-18940297 GCF_014905685.2 Nematolebias whitei
TGTTGTTATTTTCATAATTTGCCAAATTAATGTAAATGTTTGATGTTAAATTTGATTCTGTAAATAAATGACCGCATTCATTTTGATGGGTCAAATTTAAATGACGTCTCACTTTGCATTTCCTTAAATTCAATGCACGTTTTATTCAGTCCAGAAAAATGAGGAACCCGCGTTAAATGATGAATATATCCCAGCATCTGTTCATCTACACACCCCTAGTGGCTGTCTGCACAATTTTAAATTCCACCTGTCAATGTAAATGAACTGCATGTTTTCCCAAGTTTCCAAATGTGAAACTAAGTATGGGCGGATCCATCTGTGATTTAAAACAGACAGAAAAACCATAAAGACAGATTGAACTGTACAACCATTTTGCAGAACTCATTTATGAAAGAGACTGTGAATGAAAAACAAAACATGTTGCAGTAAAGCTGTGTTTTAACATATTTTGTTTCTTTATTTGCTGACCTCTGATTTTCAAATATTTGATTTCTGTAAAAATTCTGTTGACACACAATCCTTCCAGCGTTAGCTTTTCTATGGCATTTTCAGTGTTGTGTTAGCGTGTATGATAATTGTTTATCAACATCCCATATAATTTTTTAAGCATTATTGTGCACTCTTTATTAGACATGAAAATATATAATTCTGTTTTTATTCATTGAAAAAGTCCATAGTATTTTGAATTTTAAAATAATAGAAATGTTTTGAGAATTTTATTTTTGCATTTTAATCCTCTGAATTAAAATCAAGTCATTAGTTGCCTAATCAGGTTTCTGTTCATGACTGAATGAAATGGCTCAAAAAAGAACTTTGATCCATGCATGGTCACGGTTCTGCTAATCTGCTAATTGAAACAAACTTTTCGTTTAGCGGATTAACGTTTTCGCTAACTTTGAAAATCTTTAGTGAAATTAGCATCCACTAAATCTAAATCTGACAATTTCAAGTCCATTATTCTTTTAAAGACAGTTCTCCACACTTAAAGTGTACAGGAGAATGGTGATTTACATGGAGCAATGCTATGCTATGCCGTGCTGTGCTATGTTATGCACAGCTAAGTGCCATCCGGTGATGTCACCACTTGCAGTGTTTTTTTCCCCCCTCTTACCTGCCACAGTCTCTGGCTCATGGTGTCAGTTTATAGCCAATAACAGAGACGTTTAAATAAATACCAAACAAAACCATAACAGGAAAATAACATGAAAAAACAATTTTCACACTCAGAAGCATCATAAACAGTCTGAAACATTGCACACATATATCCTACCCAGTATGCTCTGCAACGATCACAATCTCTCTGGGACGTGACTCTCTCACACATTTCACACATCTTTACTTTAATATAGATTTTTTTTTACTGAGCACATATTGCTAATAACATGCAGCAACTTTGTAGTTAGTTTTAAAAATAGTTAACTACAAAGAGGATCGTCAAAGTGAGTTAATTAATTATAGAAAATGACACGGGAGATGTCCAACACACATTTAATGCATCACTCTGCTTCAGCACAGCAGAGTTCTGCTCCGCCTCTTTGGTTCAAATGGACTGGGTTTGTTTCTGAAAGCTCAACTCTGAACGGGAGTTGTGTTCACTTACAGCGTTGTCACATTACAGTCTACAGTGTCAGCAACAGCAGTGTATTCATTCATTCAACCTTAATTTAAACAAATAAGACACGGTGAGCCTCAGACTCATTTACAAGTGAGACCTGTTTAGACAGACAAAAAAGTGGTAAACTGGACATATCTAGGAACTGGAGGCAAAAAAAATTCCTATCAGACTTTTTTTTTTCCTGCCTGAGAAGAAAAAGCTCTAATAATAAAAAACACCTCGCAAAAACAAGCAGATAATGACATAGACAATCTGCAGAGGGGGGAGGCGAGAGTAGTGAGCATGATCATAGATGCTCTCGAGGGCATTGTAAGAGTTCTGATAAAGATGTAATAACCAGTCAATGTCCTCCGGTGAGATCCATAAACATTCTCGAGGTATGTCGAGGAATGGCCAAGAATAATGACTATGAGAATCCAAGAGTCCTGAAATGATGACATAAGTTTATTCAGCTGGTTTCATCTGGTTATCAGTTGGAAATTCCTCAGGGAGGGGGTGGTGAGCGTCAGATCACATGTTCTCCAGGCAAATTCAGATAAGATGACCGTCAAGGCCAGCCAAGGGAGCCAAATTCAGATAAACACACAGTTGTTTTGGGGACAGGCAGAACTTAATGACATCTATCTTGAGTATGTGTTGGTCGACTCGGCTCCGAAATGTCCAAATTACATGGCCACACCGATGGAACGTGACTGAGTAAAATTCCTAAGACCTGATCCATTCTGCCCAAAGCATTTGAGTCCGGGTACTCGAGACACAAACCAAGCCATCATAAAGGCAAGTACCTTGATTGGGTCCAAAATTTGCTGCTGACGACTTCCTTGATTGTAGATAAAACCAGCAACCAGCCGAATCCAAAAAAAGCAGGAACCAGTTATCGTACATCCAATTAAATATGCGTCCTTAAAATCTACAAATAGCAGCAGAGATACACACATCATCAAGTCTTCCAAGTCGATGAGATATCCAGCTGCGTGCATGCTAGCAGGGCAAATCAGCTCGCCTAAAGCATGTCTTCTCTTCGAAGAAATGTTGTAAATTGAGTTGAGAGACCAAATGATCAAAACAAGTCCATAATTATTGTTCGGAAGATATGCAAGAGAGGCTCAGAAGCAGTTTCACAGACAGACAGAGCAGCAAAGCAAAACGGAGAGGGAGGGGAGAAGCATCCGATCTGGGCAAGAGCAAGTAGTGAAGAGATGATAGTGTTGAGTTCAAGATCACCTAACTTGAAACCAAGTCAATACCAAGACCAGAGTGTACCGAGACCGAGACAAAACCAAGACTTTTAGGGTCCGAGACCAAGTCGAGACCAAGATCAAGGGAGGGTGAGACCAAGTCTAGACCAAGACCTCAAATAAAATAAATAAAATATAAAATTTTATTATAAAATATTTTTTATAAAAGTTACTGCAACTTTAAGTTTGCTTTTGAATGAATATATCAGCTTTTATAAATTTCCAAAGCTACATAACAAAGAAATCAGACGTTCAGTGGCCTAACTTCATGTGAGTCAACAATAAAATTACACAACTGTTAAACTGGAAGTAGTTTCATCATGTGCCAAGCCTTAAAAAACTGCAGTGGCAAAACATTCTTCATAAGTCCGAACTCAAGACCAAAGATAACCATATAGTTGCATTAGTAACAAGTATATTCTTTTTGATTTAAATAGCCAAATTTTATAACTGATGATATGGCAGACATCTTCCCCCACACCCAGACAATCACTTTTTACTTTCTTGGACTGACCATGTTGCCAGATAGTCGAGGTTTTCCAGCTCAAAAATTTGTTAAAAAACTGCTACATCAGACAGAAATCTGCCCAGTCAATATATTGTTACAATATATTTACTGTTTGAACATGGATGCACATCAGTACAAACCAAGTTAATTTAACAATATGTGGCAAAATGCAACAATCCAACAATAATCTTCCCAGAGTTCCCAGCAAAATCAGAATGAAAACTGCCCAATTGGCAGTAAACCACCCACTCTGGCCACACTGGAAGTGACGCGTGCGAGTGAAAGGGGGTGGGCGTGACAGTGTTAACAAAAAATGTATTAAGCAATGAGTCACGTTATTGCTTGGATTTAAACCAGTATGCTTTGCATCCAATAAAAGCAAGGATGTTAATAAATACACTGGACAATAGTCTGGCAATTTAGTGATATTTCCACAGTAGTGGTCTTGACTGGTCTTGAAATAAAATCCAGAGTGCTCAATGTCCGAGACCGAGACAAGACCAAGACCAAAGGCGGTCGAGTCTGAGACAAGACCGAGACCATCAAAAAGTGGTCTTGAGACCAGTCTTAACGCCAAGACCGGTCTTGAGTACTACAACACTAGTGTACGATAAAAGTTAGTGCTTTAGCATTAGCTTCTGCTCTTATTATTTTAAATCTGTTTAACTTTAGCAAGAAACCATCTTAGCACCAACAAAACTGGTTTGTTCCACTTTGGAGTAAGCTGTTGGGGAAAGAATCAGTTTTGTGTTGTGTGTTTCCTTGACTGATGAAGCCTTCCGGATAGAAGGCGAAACGTTTCAGCACCAAAAAAGAAACTGTCCAGATGACCTGACTGAAAAATGTTGGATTGTGTACTTGGATTATTGAGCATGGACTTTGTTGTTTTCAACCAGTTTGACATGACTGTCAACAAGGAAGAGGGTCAGCAATGGAGGAGGGGGCGTACCAAAGAAACCATCTTAGCACCAACAAAACTGGTTTGTTCCACTTTGGAGTAAGCTGTTGGGGGAAGAATCAGTTTTGTGTTTTGTGTTTCCTTGACTGATGAAGCCTTTTGGATCCAAGGTGAAATGTTTTAGCACAAAAAAATAAATAAAACTGTCCAGATGACCTGACTGAAAAATGTTGGATTGTATACCTGGATTATTGAGCATGGACTATGTTGTTTAGCAAAACTAATAAAAAAAAAAAAATTGTAAATAAGCAGTTAGTGAAGCTAACTTTTTAGTTAGCTGTGCCCACCACTGCATGCAGCCTGTAACAAACCTGTTTTTTGCTGCTGCCCTCTTCTGAAAAGGGTTTAATGTTTGCTTTAAAAGCTCTTATAAGAAAAGTTAGCAATCTGCATGGGGAACTAAAACGACAATCCCAAGTAGCCAGCCCCAGCTTTAAACCAGGGGGTTTCCCACTGACAGAGATTGCAAGGCTACACCATTTGTTTAATAGCCCCACCTCCTGCTCTAATACAGCAGCAGGAAACCAGAGACATGTGGTATTATAAATCAGCCACTGTGTAGAGGGAAGGAGGGGGCTGCGTATTGAACCATTTTCACCACTTATTGAGCAAAACAAATCCCCCCTTTGGTTTCTTTTGGAGCCAGTGTGGGGTCTGAGCACCGTAATAGAATCCCTCACATAGAGCTACACTTACGGTTGGCTTGATCAGTATTGGCCCCTATTTCATAAGTCACACAAAAAAGAGGCAGACAGACGTGACTCCACTGACAATACTCACACTCTTAGTAACAGTATGCTCCTTCAGCAACATACAATATGAATCCCCATACGGTCCCTACACAATGGATGAATATTAGCTCCATCTCTCTGGGACAGTAAAAAAAAAGATGCATTAGGGTCCAGGTTTAGCAGATTATTATAATTATTTTCTTGTTTCCAAATTCAATCCCAGTGGTGATACAATACTACATCAAAAATTCATACCCAGATTCAATGAGAGCTATTAATGGAGTGTACAATTTTTAGATAATACCATCAATATGTACTTCTTTGATCTCAAGTTGGTAGTGCAGTAGAGCAGTGGTTAGAGATGACACATAACAGCAACAAGGATGCAGGTTCGCCTCCTGGCACATCTGTATGGCGGTTTCATGCCCTTCCTTGATTAGTCTCTTTAGAATGATTTGTTCAATTAGCTTTGTGGAGATCTAGTAGAGTGTTGTATGAATGGGTAAATGAGGACACAGATTGTAGTGTAAAGCACTTTGAGTATCTCCATAAGATAGAAAAGTGCTATATAAGTACAGTCCATTTACCATTTACCATTCCTGTGCACTTATTTTTCCAGCTACCTTCTTCCCTCCCACAGACCAAAAATATGCATGCAAGGCTGCGGTTGATAGGTGTTTCTTCTTTAAATGCAGGCTGTTAATTGATAATAATTTCATTGATATTGCCATAGCATCACACAGTAATGTGTAATCGCTCCGGTGCTTTGAAGCGCCGCCGGACCGGAGCAGAACCGCGCCGCCGGACCGGAGCAGAACCGCGCTGCTAGACTGGGCCGCCGGACCGGAGCAAAACCGGGCCAGGGATATCTTCAGCCTCTTCGTCTCTCGTGCTTGGAGCGCCGGAGCCGAACTGGAGCAGAACCGGACCGGACCAGTTGCCGACTTCAGCCTCAGCCTCTCCGGTCAGTCTCGCTTTTCACCGGGGGTGCCCCGTGCTGTCGGGTGCTGAGAAGCGGAGGAGCAGCGTGGAGGAGCAGGGCTGCGTGGTGCTCGAGAGAAGTTCGGAGTTTGTATCGGAGCTGCTGCAGGCCTCCATCCAAACTCACCTGGATAATAATTAATTTTATTCCGGATCACGCTGTTGGCCCCTGTTGACCTGAAACGAGCTAGGACCATGCCTTTCACTTCAGGAGGATTTTCTGGCAGCTCGCTCTGCTATTTGCTGCGAATTTTCAGTTTCTGTTTCGGCCTGTTGATTCTGGACCCAGCTTCTGTTTCTCATGGGAGCATCCATCCATCCATCCATCCATCTTCACAGGGGGGCCGGAGCCCCCCTCAGCCTGACTTAAACTGCAGTTGGGCCACCTCGTCGGGTTTGTTTGCCCATTTGAACTGTGACATTTTATGGTCTGAATCTTTTCTGCATCATTCATATTACTGTCACTATTTTCAGTTCTCAGATTATCTGGAGTCACTGAATCTTGTTAATACACCTGAATCTGTCCATCACTGCAACTTTCACTGTTTTTGGGTTCTGAATGATCGCGTCTTCATTAATGTTTCTCATGGTTCGATTATGGGGGCTAATTGTCACACTGTTAACTGCTGTAATTACACATCAGTCACAAAAAACTCAAGAAAATGTCTGATAATAATGTTGTTATTGCTCTCAGGAATTCAACCCAATCTTGGACCCCCCACTAATTACAGCACACCAAATGACTTTAAAAACGCCTCTGGGCTCCATTTTCTGCATGTAAACGCTCGTAGCCTTCTAAAAAAACTTGATGCTGTGAAAATCCTGGTCAGTTCTTCTGGGGCAGATGTTATCTTTATTTCTGAGTCCTGGCTCAACAAATCTGTAATGAATAATGACGTGGCAATCAATGGATTTAACATCTACCGCTGTGATCGTCAAAAAAGGGGGGGTGGAGTCATTATTTACATTAGAGATACCCTGGTTTCAAGTCTTGTGACTTTCAAAACAATTCCAAACCAGTTTGAAGCCTTATCTGTAAACATCACCTTGAATGGAGGCCAGGTTTTAACTGTAGTCTGCTGCTACCGCCCCCCCCCCACAGCTTCACCTGAAGCATTAAATGCCATTAAGGAATTCCTTGGTAATTTAAAATTCACAGAGGTCTTTTTGGCAGGAGATCTCAACATTGATTGGTGTAAGTCGACCCCCCTCTGTGACAAATTCAAGGAATGTTGCTTGTCTTTTAATTTAACCCAACTGATCGACTCCCCCACCAGATTAAATAAAAGCCATCCTGACAATTCCTCCATCTTAGACCTGTTTCTAACTAATATGCCTCACAAATTCCCTGGTACAGGTGTATTCGCTGATCTTTTGAGTGATCATTGTGTGACAGCGGCTTTAAGAAATAGTAAACTTCCACCTTCTAAGCCCAGATTAATTAAAAAAAGGGATCTGAAACATTTCTGTGAACAGTCATTCCTCTGGGATCTGTCTCACTTTGACTGGCATCGTATTCTGTTAACTGATGACGTGAACTCTGCTTGGAACTATTTCCATAATAATTTCATTTATTTCCTGAACTTACATGCTCCTTTTCGTCAGTTCAGAATAAAGGGACGAGACAGCCCCTGGTTTACTCCAGAGCTAGCTGACCTCCTGCACAGGAGAGATCATCTTTGGGCCGCAGCGAGAAAATCTGACTCAGACACTGATTGGTTGAGTTTTCGACAGATGAGGAATAAATGTACAACTGCTGTCAAAGCAGCAAAACGCAACTATTTCTTATCTCAGACTTCCAAAAATCTAAATGACCCTAACAGATTCTGGAAAACAATTAAATCTCTCTCAGGCACCCCCCAATCATCTGACCTCCCATCACAACTTCTCGTTAACTCTGCTCCTGTGTCAAATAAGCACGAGATCCTGAACTGTCTCAACAAACATTTTGTTGCTTCTGGTTCTTTATTTGACACAGTAACTAATGGAAAATCAGCCACTTCACTTAATAACCAAACTTCTACAAATCAAATCCCTCCTACAAGTCAATCCTCAGTTAATCACACCTTCTCTTTTTCTCCATTCTCAGTCAGTGAGGTCAATAAACTGTTAAAAGATCTTGATCCTAAAAAATCTGCAGGTCCAGATGAACTTCCACCTTATTTCTTAAGGCTGGCTGCTCATATCATCACAGTCCCTGTGACCCACATCTTCAATCTCTCCATAAGACAAAACTCCATCCCAGACACTTGGAAAACAGCCTTTGTTCTTCCTTTGCTGAAGGGAGGTGACCCCACCTCACTGAACAACTATCGACCAATCTCTAAACTCTGCATTTTAGCCAAGGTTCTAGAAAAACTGATAAACTCTCAAATCAAAAATTACCTGGACTCATTTAACATCTTACCTCCACATCAATCTGGTTTTAGGAAACAACACAGCACAACCACTGCTTCACTGAAGGTTCTTAATGACGTTGTTGAAGCACTGGATGCTAAGGATTATTGTGCTGCACTTTTCTTAGACCTGTCTAAAGCTTTTGACACTGTGGATCATAACATCTTGTGTCATAAACTCTCAGAAATCGGTTTCTCAGATCACACCATTGGTTGGTTCTCTAACTATCTTTCAGACCGGAGGCAATGTGTTCAACATAATGGTACTTCCTCCAGTTATTTAACAGTCAACAATGGTGTACCACAAGGCTCAGTCTTAGGACCCACCCTCTTTACAATCTACATACATAATGTAGGTAAAAACATCCCTAATGCATCCATACATTTCTATGCTGATGACACAGTTGTTTATTGTCGAGCTAAAACAGTTGCTAAGGCTTTCCAGCTTCTGAAATCTGCATTTAACTACATCCAGACTGATTTGTTTCACCTCAAGCTTGTCCTAAATGCCGAAAAAACCAAAGGGATGCTTTTTTCAAATAGGAAGTTGGTCCCAGCAGTTCTTCCTCCGATTTTATCCTCAAATGGTGTCCCCATTGAGTTTGTTGATTCCTATAAATATTTGGGTATCTTGGTCGACTCACATCTTTCTTTTAAGCTCCATGTGGAAAACTTGGTAAAGAAACTGAAAGTTAAACTGGGTTTCTTTTTCAGAAACAGATCCTGTCTAACCCTGAATGCTAGAAAACGCCTTGTATCTGTGACTTTCCTTCCCTCAATTGATTTTGGTGATATTATTTACATGAACGCTCCTACAAGAACCCTACAGATGTTGGATGCTATCTATCATGGTGCACTAAGATTCATAACTGGCTGTGATTATCGTACCCACCACTGCACCCTGTATTCACTGGTTAACTGGACATCATTAACTTCACGCAGACTCTCTCACTGGTACATTTTCATCTTTAAATCACTTCTTGGTCTGCTGCCTTCATACATCTCCTCCTACATGTCTCTGCGTGAGTGCAGCTACGGAGTGCGCTCTCAGGACATTATTACCTGCAGTGTTCCCTCAGTGAGGACTGAACTAGGCAAAAGGGCCTTCTCCTACTCCGCTCCTGTTTCCTGGAATATCTTACAAAAAGATTTGAAGCTCTCGACCTTGACCTCTCTAAGTGGCTTTAAGAATCTGTTGGACTCCTGGCAGGGACCAATGCAGACATGTTCCTGTTTTTAGTTTTATACATTTGTCTC
>NC_056504.1:18940397-18949627 GCF_014905685.2 Nematolebias whitei
CACTTGAATCTTCAAGAAAGAAAGTCTCAGGATGGGTGAACCTGTATCTATGTATTCAAATACATGAAATGACAGTTCCTGTCCCACAAGGTTCTTAAGGTCAAGAGTTTTGACCTTAGACTGGGTTTCGACGTAGGCCTAGTCCACTACAGGTGCAAGACCTTTGTGGCTTCAGTTTTTGCCTTTTTTTTTTTCATTCATTCAACCTTTATTTAGACAGGTTAATCCCACTGGGCTTGGGGACTCATTTACAAGAGAGACCTGATTTTGATTCTGTCTCTAGTTATAACCATAGACATAAATAGGAGCGCTTTGAGCGCTGAATCGTACGTGGACGTCGATGCTATTTTAAATGTGGCAGAACCGCCGGTCATTTAATACAAAGAAATGGACAGAACTTCATAAAGCACCGTTCTACAACGTGTTTGAAGTTGATACCTGTCATTCACAAACACTAATATATTTGGAAAACAAACAGGCACCAAAGACATTTGTAACTTTTGTTACATGGTTAGAGAAGGTGGGCCGGTGATCGGAAGATTGCTGGTTCAACTCCGGGTACCATCAACATAAAAAATGTGGGTGGGATTGGTGAATCACCCACACCTGTCTCCACCCTCATTTTCCCCACTTCGGGCCCTTGAGCAAGGCCCTTAACCCCCATCATCTGCTTCCTCGGGCACCCAAGATAGAAGCTATCTGCTCCACACAGAATGATGTGGTAGCTTGGTGGTCTGTGGTTGTGTTAGGAAGGACATCCAGCGTAAAAATAATTCCCAAGTCTTCGTGCGACTTAATTCGCTGTGGCGACCTCTGACGAAGGGAGCAAAAAGAACAAAAGTTCTGCCACATTTAAAATGGCGGACGCTCTGATGTATCGCTGCAGTGGGCCAGTCCGCTCTATGAGGCGTCTACATTTTTATGTCAGTGATTATAACCCAGCTTGATGGGTTTTACTACAAAAAGCTATGGCAACTCTACTAGGACAAATAGCATGGCACAAACCTGCTATGTTGATTCTCTCAAAGTGGCAGCACAGATTTACGTTACCCAAGGTGAGTTTTGACAATTGAAAATGAATTCAGAATTTTTAATTTGCACAATGCAATGCATCAAAAACATATTTTTTGTCCAATCCCTTGTCATGGTTCAGTAAATGTTGAGGTCTATAGAAGAGCATGTTGGGGAATCATCTTCTTGTCTGACCAGAGACTGGAGCTCTGGTGCACAGAATGCAGAGCACAGCAAGTCCAGAGCCATCATCATTAGAGCTGTGCTGCCATGGACCCTAATGGCTGTCCCTATTCTGCTGCCACAGCACATTCAGAGACCTCATCTGGGACTCAAGGGTGTGAGCACATGAATTGATTCACACAGATGAATTTACAGTTTCTGTTCCATTTTTAAAACAGGGGGAACTGTAGAAACCAATGCAGCAAAGAGCCACCATAAGTGCATTAGTGGTCATGTCCTCTCTGTACCACACTTGCGTCATTAAAAGAGGCTAATTGGGAAGTTTGTCCTCATTTGTCTTTACTTTGAAATCTGTAAAAAGATGGTGCTGTTTATATGTTTCTATACTGAGAAAAGGGATAGTGGGGAGGAGAAACAAACACTGCTGGCAGTGGTATACTGGGGGATGGGACGTTAAGAATTGATTCACTTGGGGTCTGCTGGTCCATAACTCCCAATTTAATTTCAAATGGTCAAAAAAAAAAAAATGCATCTTTTAGCAAGAAGTGCAGCAGTGTTAGTAGTTAGCATGGCAATCTGTCATTTATATTTGAGTCTAAGAAAGATTTATTACATCTCTATCTAAAAATAAAAGTTAAATGCAATCTTTACAAATCAATGCAAGGCCATGATGGCAAGGCCTATTTGTCAAGTTTATATATTTTTACAGTCATGGTGAAAAAGCTCACTGTGGTCATCTTTTTCCAATTACATGCAAAAGTGGACATAGTTGAATCTACTTGCGGTTGTTTTTGCTGGTGCAGTATGGATTTTCAGCCATCTAAATAGACTCTTTAGAGCCTCCAGTCATTGTGCTCCGATTTGTCTCTTGTTTTGGGCACATTTTTTTCTCTTCCTCTAAATGTACATTTTCTAAATCAATAAGCTTTCACAGTAATATAACTTCATGTGCCCCTGAGAGATTGTGGTAAATTCTCAGCACATTATTGGTAGAATTAAATTAACGAGGTTCCCTATTGTTTGTGCAACTCAAACCTTGTTAATGATGCCACGGCTTAGAGTGGATTTTGTTACATCTGTTTACCTTTGTTTTATTTTGTCAGCCAAATAAGATGCTGATAAATTTATACAACTTATAAATATTTTCCCCTAGATAGGTCATAAATTATGTTTTATTTTCAGTGGATTTGGCAAGTAGGACATTACTGATTCTCATTAGCTCAGTGACCGCATTCTGCTTCTACCTGATGATAATCAATACTCATATTGTGTGAAATCAATTCCCTTGTTGAGTGGAGGCTGGGCAATACAGGGCTGCTTCAGTTGCTGGAATTTACCCAAAACTGAAACATTTAAGCCATTTTTAAAAATGGCAATATATTAGTTGATAAATCTGTGTTTGATTATAAGAAAAATTGTTAAAATAATGTAAAGCAGGTTGTTGTATAAATGACATGCTAATATTTGACCAGCTGCTCTTTTCTCTTAACACAACCAATAAAGGAAGTCTTGTGTTCTTGTTGGAATGTATAAGGGGCAGCACAGTGGCACATTTGGTAGAGCTGTTGCCTCTCAGAGAGAAGGTTGCTGGTTTAAATCCCAGCACCTTTCTAGATGGAGTTTGCATGTTCTTTTCATGCATGTGTGAGTTTTCTCCGGGTTTTCCGGTTTTCTCCCACAGACCAAAAACATGCATGTTAGGCTGATTGGCAACTCTAAATTGTCCCTAGGTGTGAGTGAGAGAGTGAATGGTTGTTTGTCTCATTTGTCTTTATATATCCCTGTGATGGGCTGGAGACCTGTCCAGGGTGTCCCCCTCTTCTCGCACAGTGATAGTTGAACATGGGCACTAGTGACTCCTGTGACCCAAAAAGGAAGTTCCGGGAAAAGGTAATGGATGGAATGTGTAAGTGATGTCATGAATGGGTTTTGAATGCAATATAAGCCAGACACAGAAGCGCAAAAACAAGAACAGTTTTTATTTATTTTTGCTGCTGGTTGCTGGATAGAAGGGTCAGGGTCCAGGTGGGAGTCCAATCTTAAGACAGAGACGTTAATGACTTTGGCAAGGACAAGGGGATTCTGTGATAATAGTAAAAGTCACTAACCTTCTCAGTCTGTACGTGGCAGGTGCTGTTGTCTGCAGCAGCAGAGCAGGATGAAGCTGTTCGTGGTCTGTGGTGGGGCAATCCAGATTCATGGTCCAGTAGTCGTAGCAAAAGGTCAAACACGGGGAAGCAGAGACTAGAAACCAGAGCCAAAACGTAACCCAAAGGGAGTCAAGGGAGAGCAAGGGTCATTACCATGGCCTGATATGCAGAAAAATCCAGAGAGGGCAAGGCAAGGCAAGACAAAAGAAACTATGAATGGCTTTAATATCAGTGACCATGAGTGGTGTAATAATTTTGCACTGGTGGAGAGTGAGAATGGAGCTTATAAAGGGTGCAGAGCAGGTAAACTAGGAGAGAGCTGAACAGGTGAGTGGAATCAGGGCTGATTGCTGTGAGAAACAAGGGAGGCATGGCATGGTTTGAAAGGAGTAGGCTTGAGCTGGAGATGGGTGATAGGCATTACAAAGCAGGGGGAAAGAGACTATGGTATGAGGGGCTGAAACAATAGCAGGAGGGAGTGAGTGTGAGACAGGGGCTGATGGGAGGTCCGCAGGGGCCGCTGACCATGACAGATGAGTTTAAGTGAGTAGGGGTGTGGTAGCGCAGAAGTTAGAGAAGGTGGGTCTGTGATCAGAATGTTGCCGGTTTGACTCCCCGGACCGTCAACATCACAATGTGGGTGGAAAAGGTGAAACACTCACACCTGCCTCGACCATCATTTGCCCCACTCTGGGCTCTTGAGCAAGGCCCTTAACCGCAATCATCTCCTCCCAAACAGGTTTCTCTTGAAAATAGTCATTGTGACTCAGTGAGACCACCTGTATAATTAAAGGTTAAATAAAATAAACAGGGACTTGGACATGGTAAATCAAGGTTCAGGAATTTAGGTTTTTCACAGAGCTATAGATGATTGATCTTTGTAAAATCTACAATGTTTTTAATTGTTTTGGGATAATTTTTAAGAGACTGAAACTCGTTTTTTCTTCTTTTTTGTATTTTTATATCTCATTAAAGAGATTGTAGCCATCATTTAGTATTGTAGTATGTGTTTTTCAGCATTTTTGTTTGAAACCTGGATGGAAATATTTTATACAAATACTGAAAAATATGTATTTAAAAAATCCAGAGCACTACAGACAGGACCTACATCTGTTATTGTGGTTCCAGTTGTCAGTTTGACTATTTTTATGCATTTTGGTTAGTTTGTTTTCAGTCAATTCTTCTTTTCAACAATTCATTCTGGATGAGTAGCTGAGCACTCAGTCACCACCGACAAGTGGTGATAGAGAATCAAAGCAGCCTTTCGAGGTGTATTCCTGTTAAGATGCAGTGCACCAATCATTGTTCATCATCATGCACAGCTGAGGAATATGCATTATGGATAAGGCAGTCATTCCACATAACACATAAACTGTTGAAAGCTTAGAGATGAAAGCTGGAATGGCAGACAGCAAACATTCTGCCTCGCACTGACCACAGATCCTGCTGTGATCGCAGTGTGAGGTGGAATCAGAGATCAATCAAAAACCTTTGTTAATGGAGCAGAAGCAGAGAAAATTTCTGCTTGGCCAATTACCAGCCTTGAAAAAGTGCAACACTGTAGGAGCTTTCAAACACTTGTAGCTCTGGATAAATTCCATCGATAGGCATGTGTAAATATGAAGCTTCTCTAGTCTGATAGTTTTGTCCTTTAGGACATTTAGGTGAGTTAAATGGTAATGTGGGAATAAAGGAACATGTATGGTGTTGATTATATTTCAAACTGAATAACTCCAAATTTATTTATTTTTCATTTACCCTTTATTTATACAGGTAGTCTCACTGAGTCATGAGTATTCATTTTCAAGACTTATACCACATTCTAAGGCACAACTAAGATGTTATCAGTGATAAACTGTCTATGGCTACAAATAATTGAAAAAGATTATGTTGCATAATGTTGTAGACAAATGTGTTTTTCAGAAAAATCTGTTCTCAGATGTTCTCTCCATGCTCCCAACTTCAGCCAGTCCCAAACAGAGCAATTCCTAAACCTCCCTTTAATAGAGTCTTTCAGGGAGGCACAGGAAGAGGAACAAATGCCTCTATTCAGTGGCGTCCAAAATGCTAATGCCTCCCGCTCTTAACACGTTTATAAGGGTTCCCATGTCATGACATGGCATAGTCCACCACTAATGGTGGTTGTGGCAGGGGACGGCATGAAAAAGCCAGACACATTACAGAACATGAGAAATATGACAGACTGGTGGTTTCCCAGGATACGAGGAATCTGAATCTTTCATTTTCCTCATGAAAGATGCACACAAGCATGACATGTCCCACTGAAAATTGAAGCTTATTTTCTTTGTAGTTTCTTGAATTACTCAAGCTTCTGTTTAGAGCAAAGCACTGACCTTAAAATCAAATTGTAAATGGACTGTACTTATATAGCACTTTTCTATCTAATCAAGATACTCAAAGCTCTTTACATTATAATCTGTGCCCTCATTTACCTCCACACACACATTCATACAGCACTCTACTACATCTCTGCAAAGCTAATCTGAATCTGTAGAGACTAATCAAGTTCAAGTATCTTTATTATTCCTGAGGGGTAATTAGTTTCACAGTAGATATAAAACATCCATACTACACAAAGCATTAAGACGTTAAAACAACAATATGGAAGTCATCAATGTTAATTGAGAAGCCCGATCACTCCAAGGATGAATGAGTAATCAGTAGGGGTGTAACAGTACGCTAAAATCACATTTCGGTTCGGTTAATTTTCGGTACAAAAAAGACAAAATGAAGACTTACAAAATGTTTATTTTGAAAATATGCCAAGTAAACAGTATGTTTGTATAAAAATAAATAAAGCGAACTATTTGGATGATATTTTAAATAAACGGCACTCTTACAATAAATAAACTATACTAACAATAATAAAAATCTTAATAAATACAATATTCTAGAATTGCGCCGCTCAAGGTGGCTGCATGTTGGAGCAGCTCTGTTACTTTCATTTTGAGAATTTGCTTTTGGAAACTTTAATTCCTCTTTTTCTGGATGTAAATCACAATTTTTTGGATGATTGTTTCCTCTGGTATCGGATGTTGTGCAGCTGGAAGATTTTTACTGAAACTTTTATAGTTTTGGACATTTGTTATGATGCGTAACCATGGCAACAAGGCAGTTTTCTACAACCAACAGCAGCTGATTAACATCTCAAAAGCTCAAATAATATCTCAACTACAGCCCTAAATCTCAAGTGAGTTGAAAAGGATGTTCTGTGGATGGATTCTCATCTACCTACCGGCTGGGCTCAAGTGCCTGACCACTGAGATCCTGGATCTAGCAGGAAACATGGGTCATGACAGCGGAAGGACAGGATCGTCCCTAGGCACCTACAGCTGGCTGTCCGCAGCTACGAGGAGCTCGTCAGACTACTGAGAGGAGTGGTCATTGCTCTGGGAGGAGTTCTGCCCAGCATTTGGGTGGTCCTACAGCCCAGGGGAACCGAGAGACCAACCGAGTCTGTGTGGACGGATCGGACGGCATCTGCAGCCACTTTCTTAGGATCCACTGTGGGATGGACCTTTACAAGAGATCCTTCCTGCCTACAACCATCAGCATCTAAAACATCTCTTAATGAAATGAGGATAACGAGTTACAACAACAAATAATTTCCCTCTGGGATTAATAAAGTATTTTTGAATTGAATTGAATTGAATTGAATAACAGTCGGGCAGCACGGTGGCGCAACTGGTAGAGCTGCTGCCTCTCAGCGAGCAGGTCCTTGGTTCAAACCCCGGTCCAAGGGCCTTTCTGAGTGGAGTTTGCATGTTCTCTCCATGCATGCGTGGGTTTTCTCCGGGTACTCCGGTTTCCTTCCACAGACCAAAAACATGCATGTTAGGCTGATTGGTAACTCTAAATTGTCCCTAGGTGTGAATGAGAGAGTGAATGGTTGTTTGTCTCGTTTGTCTCTATGTGGCCCTGTGATGGACTTGCGACCCGTCCAGGGTGTCCCCCGCCCCTCGCACAGTGATTGCTGGACATGGGCACCGGCGACCCCGTGACCCAAAATGGAATAAGCGGGTAAAGATAATGGATGGATGAATGAATAACAGTCAGAACCAGAACAATAAACAGCAACAGACTGTTTACAATCTAACTAATCAAGTTTTAAATTTTTTTTCCAAAAATACAAACTTGTCCACATTGTCTGTCAAAAGCACAGATCTAGTTGCAGTGACATTATCTCCAGCGGTGGATAAAATCCTTGCACTAACAACAGGTAGTAGGAATAAAGAGGTAGAGCTTTGCTAATTTTGCAGTGTGGCTGTATTTGACCTCATTACCCACAAACTCTTAGACCTGCTCCGATCTGTCCCTGGAAAAGTTCATAGTTCATGCATCACAGACTTATTAGCTGGAGGTGATCTCTAGTGGATTTCCTTGAAGAGGAAGACTTAGCTGCTATCTCTGTCCCAGACTGGAAAAAAATACATCCATCCATTTCATCCATCCATTTTCTTCCGCTTATCCGGGGTCAGGTCGCGGGGGTAGCAGCCTAAGTAGGGAGGCCCAGACTTCCCTCTCCCAGCCACTTGGGCCAGCTCTTCCGGGGGAATCCCGAGGCATTCTCAGGCCAGCCGAGAAACATAGTCTCTCCGGCGTGTCCTGGGTCTTCCTCTGGGCCTCCTTCCAGTGGGACGTGTCCAGAACACCTCACCAGGGAGGCGTCCAGAAGGCATCCTAAACAGATTCCCAAGCCACCTCAACTGGCTCCTCTCAACGTGGAGAAGCAGCGGCTCTACTCTGAGTCCCTCCCGGATGATTGAGCTTCTCACCCTGTCTCTAAGGGAGAGCTCAGACACCCTGCGGAGAAAACTCATTTCGGCCGCTTGTATCCGACATCTCATTCTTTCGGTCACAACCCAAAGCTTGTGACCATAGATGAGGGTAGGAACGTAGATCGATCAATAAATTGAGAGCTTCGCCTTTTGACTCAGCTCTCTCTTCACCATGACAGACCTTTACAGCGCCCGCTTCACTGCAGACGCTGCACCTATCCGCCTATCGATCTCACGCTCCATTTGAGCGTGAGATTGATAGGCAAACAAAATACAAATAGGTAAAATTAAAAAAAAAGAGTTGATAAGATTATAATTTTAAATTAAACAAAGTTAATTAGATAATAATAATAAAAGAACAATACCTCTTCTTGAACGGTTGTTATGGGTGGTTGAATCTCTCAGTCATCATCATCATCAGGACAGGACTTTAATCTGGTCCAGGGTTTGTTGACGATCCGTTTTAGCTTTTTCAACAATCTTAGGAATTTTAGTTCCGCGGCGTATAATTTCTCGTTAATAAAATTTAATGAGTGAATAAATAACTTAAACGGTTCAGTACACCCACGTGTACCGTTACACCCCTAATAATCAGTGATTTAAACTGCATCCATACACCAATGGGATCAAGTTGGAGGCAATAAGGGGTTCAGTGTCTTGCCCAGGAACACTGCAACAAGTGACTGCATATTAGTGGAATCAAACCCTTAACTCTCCCATTGGAGGACGAGCGCTCTAAACACTCAGCTACAGCTGTCCCCAGTCAAGATCAAGATGGTGCATGACTCCTTATTGTAATGATACAAAACTTTCTCCTCATTGATCTGTTTAGTGGATTATAAAATGACGCAGCGATGCGACTAAGCACAGGTACTGTTGTTGAACCGTTGGCATGTAAATGAGTTTAAGTGAATTCTAGGAACTCTAATACAAGTTTGTAAAAAAAAAATGCTAACGAATAAATGATGGCCAGACTGGGTTTAGTAATTGCTTGCAAAAGTAATTACCTCTTATCTTTGTGGTTGCTGAGAAACAGTGTGCAGAGCAATACTTCAGCCTACCGGTCCTTGTTGAGTTGCTCTTACAT
>NC_056504.1:18949727-18952558 GCF_014905685.2 Nematolebias whitei
TGGTTTTGGTTGTCAGCAGCAAACTGGTTGATCCACTCTGAGAAGGTGCTATTTAAGAGACTGAGCTGAATACAGCACCTCAGACTGAGGAAGTCTTTCGGATGAAAGACGAAACGTTTCTACATTTTTTTGTTGTTTTGCTTTGTTTTGTTGTTTTTTGAATGTCCAGAGGACCAGATTTAACTTTTTTAAATATCGGTTGATGTTTGCCCGACAGCAGATTATACCACGAGCTGAAAAACAGTGATAAAGAATAAAGCAGTAATTCTCCATGGTCTGATGTCTACCTGCAATTTGAATGTGCCTCTAAATTCTCCTTAACTTTTGTCAGTTTTATTTTAAACACAAAGAGATAAAACAGTCTAAGACCTAAAAAAGCATAATATGTGAATACACTTATCATAAATTTATTGATTTTCTTCTCCTGCTGATGTCATCAGTCATATTTATTGGGTTGGGAGCCACTATACCTTTGTGCTTTTGCTAGAGCAGTTTTCTTTTTCTTTCAAACTATATTTAATAGATTATGTTGTACAGTGTAAATACCTATTGGCTTTACAGCATTTACATTTTTAGCAGACGTGTCTGTGTTTCTACTGTTAAATAATCAAGAGGTTTCTGTAATAAAGCAGCTTTATGATTCTCTTACCTTCCACTGTTACTGTGAAATAATGGATTGCTTCTCCAAGTGGGTTCTTAGCTTTGCACATGTACTTCCCACCGTCCTCCTGCTCAGCTTGACGTATGATCAGCAGTTTCCCATGATTCTCCAGCTGAGCTTTACCAGGAAGTCGATGACCAATCTTCACCCATTCCACCTGGGGAGTAGGACTGACACATATGCATGAAAGTTTAGGTCTAAAATATAATCCTACTTCTTTTATTGTCAAAACAAAGATGAACAAGAGGTGTTTATGGAAAGTGAAAATATTTTAATAAAAATGTGTGGATCTACGTGTACATATAAATACATTCATGAAAAGAGAAAGTCTACCCTCTGTCATTTCTGGGGGTTTATGTCTCAAGATATATTTAAAAATATCTGATCCTTACCACGTTCTTAAATTAAAATAACTCAAATGCAGCCTCACGTGAACAAAAACACACAACTGAATCCACCGTGTCATTATTTATTTAACAAAGACACAAAATATAACAGATTAAACCATTTGCAGAACAACCTTCAGCAACAATAACTTAAAATACCATAGTTTTCATCCTATAAGTTATGCATGCCCTGCAACTTATACACCAAAGCGACATATTTATGTTTTTTCCTCCATATTTATAAACCAATTTTTGGCTGAAATATTACCGTTTTCATTCATTCTGACACAAAATATTGAGCACTAACCCATTTTCAGCCACTACATGGTACTCGAATCATATGACATGCCGTTGAGTCATGTAATAGGTAAAAGTGGCTATTAATGACACAATCGGCTTGCCACAGCCTGCCACCTTTGTCCAGCTCCTCTGGAGCAACCGTCACATCAGCTTCATTTCGCTGCACCGCCCCAGTGAAATGCAGCTGATTTGACCACTGAAGTGCATTTATTAAGTAAAAGTTAAACCGAGACACACTTTTACTATAAAGTCAAGCATACAAATAATTGTTTTCAGTGCTTATCTTGTTGAATTTCAAAGAAATGCACAAGTCCTCCCGTTCACGCTCCTACTTCTGTGTATCAGCTTTTGAAATGCAGCTGATTTGACCATCAAAGTGCATTTATTAAGGCAAAGTTGAACTGAGACACACCTTTACTATAATTTCGAGCAAACAAATAATTGTTTTTAAGTGTTAATTTGTTAAATTCTTGTTAAAGTCCTCCCATGCATGCTCCTGTGGCTGCCATTTGGCAGCCAATCGATTTTTGACACAACACCGGCCCATGTTTCTGGGTTGTCAGCGGTGACGTGTAAAAAAACGTGACGTGTCAGTGGTGACACATAATAGATGCGAATTATATGGCGAAGCGACTTATTTATGGATTTTTCCACTTTATTAGACATATTTGAACTGATGCGACTAATAGGGCGGTGCGACGTGTACGGCGAAAAATACGGTAGTTCTTTTATGAAGGACTTCACTGAATCCAAATGAGATGATCTGGTTAGTTGAAAATAGAATTAGTTTGGTAATGAGGTCCATTTTCAGGTCTCCAGGACTGTTGCTGGAGCTCAGATGAGTTCAGTTTGTTTTTGAAGACGTTTTGGGTTTTAGGACAAAGGACTGGACATTTTCAACTAAAAGTTCTCGTCTTTCAGACTAGAGATGGTTGTGTAAGGTTTGAGGATCCAGTCATGATCATTTAGTTGTTTAGTGGTTCTGGTGCTGCCTACAGCATCTACAAAATATCAGGATATCTGAACCGGACCTGAGTCTGAATCAGTCTGAGTCCAGGTTCTAGTGTTTCCCCCTCATTGAAGAGGGGGGCCGAGATGGTGTAGAGGTAGGGCAGCCAGCTGGGGACCAGACAGTCACGGGCTCAGCACCACACCATGTCCACATGCCATGGTGTCCTTGAGCAAGACACCTAATCCCTAACGTCTCCTCGGGAGCCTACATAGTTGCCCACTGCTCGACCTGGTGTATCTCTCTGGTGTGATGGGTTAAATGCCGAGAACTAATTTCATCACTGTATAGAAACATACAATGATATACATATAGTACTTTAATTGTGTTAAATACTACTACTGCTACTACTACTATTATGACTAGTGCTGCTACTACTACTACTACTATGACTAGTGCTGCTTCTACTACTACTACTACTACTGCTACTACTGCTACTACTACTACTGCTACTACTACTACTACTACTACTACT
>NC_056504.1:18952658-18982865 GCF_014905685.2 Nematolebias whitei
CATGCATGTTAGGCTGATTGGTAACTCTAAATTGTCCCTAGGTGTGAGTGAGAGAGTGAATGGTTGTTTGTCTTTTTTGTCTCTATGTGGCCCTGTGATGGACTGGAGACCTGTCCAGGGTGTACCCCGCCCCTCGCACAGCGATTGCCGGACATGGGCACCGGCGACCCCCGTGACCCAAAATGGAAGTAGTGGGTAAAAGATAATGGATGTATGGATGGATGGATTTGGCCCATTTAAAATGAAAAAGACAATAATCTTTTTGTTCATGAGATGTGTAGTATATGTGAGATTCCTGTTTTCGACAGGGGAAGAGTCCTGCTTTGGTCTGGGTGAGGGTCCAGTTGTGGCTCGAGTGAGAGATCTGCTCTGGAAGATGTTTAGCAACATGGTGGCCATTGGTGTCAGAAGCATGTTTGTAATGTGGGGGAGGGGGACACACTGGTGGGGTGTCTGGGAGTCCTCCCCCAGAAAATTTTTAATAAAGTAGATGCCATTTCCTGCATTCTGGTGTATTTTGACAGGTTATTTAACTTCTAGTTTTACCTACATAAGTAACACATGATTCAATAACTATTTTAGAGTTAATGGCACAACAAGAAGTAGCCTGAACAATAGCTCTCCCTGTGTGAATAGAGCACGGTCCGCTTCTCTTACACATCCTAGTCACACTCTAAGAAACATGTTAAGTTTTAGGGAAAAATTATGAATGCCATTATGAAACGATAATAATAATCACTCCTTCTTACCAATGGCCTAGCATAAAGCAATATGATCATCATCCATTGGTATGGTATAAACTTTATTCATTTTAAAAAAGTACAAAACAATTCCATAACAATATAAAAAGATACAAAAGATTTAAAATGAAAGGCAGCAGAAAGAAGAAAAAATCTTATTATATCTGCCCCTTTTTTCAAACAATTAGTTCAATCATAATAATTTTCAAGTAACAGAACAAAAATGAATAACTCTTCCTAATTTTTCTAATTCTAATACAAAACACACACTAAGCTACTTCATATATACTTTTTAACAATTCAGCTTTGATCTTTTTCTTAAATGTACACATTGACTTGGCATTTTTCACATCACTCTCTAGACCATTCCACAATCCAACTCCTTGGATTGAGGTAGACCTTCCCTTCAGACTAGTTCTGAATTTTGGTTTGACAAATATCTCTATCCCCTTAAGATTATAACAACTTTGTCTTTTAACAAAATTCCTTTGGATATTTAATGGTAATGTGTTATTTTGAGCCCTATACATAACTGATAAAATACTGTAATCTACCAAATCATGGAACTTCAATAACTTCAGTTGATAAAATAATGTGCTTGATGGGTGATGGTAATGCTTTCTGGTGATAATTCTTACAGCTCTTTTCTGTAAAATAAAAATAGGTTTTGTAAATGTTTTACACACTTTCCCCCAAACATCAATGCAATAGATTAAATGTGGAACAATGATTGTGTTATACAACATGTACAAAGCTTTATCATTTAATAATTCCCTGACTTTGTATAGTACTGCAATAGATTTAGATATTTTTATTCTTACAGAATTTATGTGATTTTTCCATGTTAGCTGTTCATCAAAGATTACACCCAAAAATTTCATCTCATTAACTCTACAAATCGCAACACCCTCAATTTTAAATGGATCATCAACAGTTCTCTTTTAGTTACTAAATATCATGTATTTAGTTTTATCTAAATTTAATGATAATTTATTGATTTTAAACCAACCATTGTGTTTATTAGTAACTTAAAATACCAAATTAAAACTCCAGTAATCAGCTACGTCTACTGTAACCTTACCCAGTTGTAGGGTCAAGAGACAAACATGTAGCATTGACACAGTATGAACAACATTCAGTTATTGTTTCTACAAGAACATTATCAAATATTTTACGTGAATGGTATGATCACTTTTCCCACAAGGAAATGTAACCCAGGGTGAGCTCACCTCGGACAAACAAACAAACAAAGGCAGTTGTAAAGTGGAGGTAATGAAGCTCACAGCGTTACCCAAGGCATTTAATGAGGCATTTCTGCCTTATCGATCAATGTTAAGGCAAAGCAGACAGAACAATTCTGAGTTACTGATAACTTAATATAGTTACTGCAGTGGATGTTTTCACACTGCAGAGTGTCACAGAGCAAGAACTCACAGTGGAATTCAGTATATAAGAGTAAATTTTACATTACACAAATTATCATCACAATGTATCATGTATGATACAGTATATACAGTATCTATGTCTCTACCTTACCATCATAATTTAATCTCAATGTCACTCGCTACATGATAAAAACGGCTACAAGTCGTAGAATTAGCTTACTTACCGCCTTTGTTTGACGTCGTACGACCGTAAACTTTTGTGATAAATACACAACGTTAAATATTATTCCCGAGTATGCGATTAAATATGCAGTATAAGCTTGGAAAAGTGCTAGAAGCCAAGCAGGTTGCTTGTAGCTACTTAGTTTCTTTGCACGTCAGCTCTAAAACTCCAGAAGACGCTGATTGGCTGGAATGAAAGTTCGCCTAAGGTTTCATTGGTTTAATTTTTTACCTTTTCATAAACTTCCATTGTCGCTACACAAATCAAGTGACACAGGTCTGTTTTGACTGGGGGGTGGGGAGGGGGTCCTTCCTCCAGTCTGCATGCTTTTCATGTGCTACATACAAATTGTAGAGACAACTGCGCTCGGGCTGACAGTTTATAAAGCGGAAGACACTATTGTATTTTGCTTGAGCATTTGCCCAGTTGCTCTAAATGTGCAGTGTAGATTTTCATGTGTGCAGAGAATATGCAGAGAATGTGCAAGCAGTGCACGATTGCACAGGTGCACAGCTTAGAGGGAACGTTGCTCCCCAGGCTTTGCAGAACAGCAGAAGCTCTCAGTTCCGGTCCATCTCGGTTCCGCTTTGACTCCATTCCATTTCTGCAGACCTACTCTGCAGCAACAAAGCCCACAGTCAATGTTCTAAACTCTTAAACCTACTAATTTTAACAACATATGTATATGTAGCTACCGATAAACATCCCGCTTGGAAGTCCTTGTGGGCCAGCTAGGAGCTCTCAGATTTACCTCTGAGTCTGTGGGTCCGGTTCTGTGCAGCCAATCAGCACCTGGGTTAGATAACACAATGCTCTGTTTCTTAAAGAGACATGTCCTGACATGATTTCTTTCTTGTGAATCATGCATTTGTAAATTTTAATTTTCTTAAAGAAACTTTTCCATGTGACATTATTAAAATCTTGGGTTTGAAAAGCCAGTTCAGCAATCAGGACTTCACTTTGCAAAGGTACTGTTAGGTAGAAAACAGCAACCGGAGGCACTACAGTACAGTAGTGGCTTCTGGGAAATGAAGTCCTGTTGAGTGGCGATTACAGTATAGGTTTATTGAAAGAAAACAACAAAATGGCAGCGCATGTCTGAATTTATTTTATTTTTACTTTTTCCCAAACCACATGAGTACAATAATATTACTGTAAAGTTGACAATCGTGTGTTGTGTACTGTACTGCACTGTATAATATTTTTGGATAAACTGCGATAGAGTGAGTTCACAAAAGTTGAACCATGAAGTAACGAGGGACTACTGTAGTTGATTACAGAATAACAACAAATGTTCATTATAAAAGGCTATTATCGCGATAATTTTAATTTAGTCAAATATTTGTACAACAGGGCTGCTATTTTGACTTGGGAAAAAATAACGTATTTTTCCTTTTTGTCTTTCAATTACATTGGCAGTGATTTATCTTATTTTCTGAATGAGCTTTGTTACCATTAATCCAGTCATTCTCCTATGAATCATTTGCAGTGATTCTAACCCTTTGACTTTATTCAAACAATAGATGACATAATGAGACAAGGACTGCTAGCACTTTTCAGCAGACATCAAACCTCCACTTTTGTTCTTTCACCTGCATGATCACCAGTTAACCTGATTATCCAGCCACTGCATGAAGCTACTGTGAAATCAGCTGTATACCTGCTTTTTATTTACCAACCAGTTACCTGGTTGTGTTCCAAACCACAAACCTACATTACACCCTGCTTTGTAGCAGTATGAGTTGGTATAATAGATGTCAAAGTCAATTGCAACAGATCTAATGATTTTTTATATCTCTATCTCCTTCCCTCATCCTGTCCTGTTGGATGCTCAATTTTATGATTAGGCAAATTACATTTGGTATCACCCAGTGCAGACCGCAGCAAAGCAGCTAAATGGTGCTGCTTCAACATGCACTCAACCCGAGGAAGCTATTTTCCCTCTGATCTAACCACTCATTGCCTCTTCAGATCAGAATGAACTCTCTTCTGAATTTTTTTTTGCAGCTATTAAATATCAATCTTCCAAAAACTTGGACAAACATGCAGCTTTGAAAGCTATCTCTGTTTCACGTGGCTTTTGTGTGGCAGGATCAAATGTTTTTATTTAGTACAAGTCCTATAAACTGATGCGAAAACTAAAAGAGAACCAAATCCTGCTCGTCCAAAAGGAGTGCTCTGTAATTGGGACACAGATGTTTGTGTTGTGAGTGCAGGGCAGGCATGGTAAGTGTGTGCGTATTGATTGTTGTACAGCGATTACTGTAACTGTCCCACAAAGATAAAACTAGAACAAATATAAAAACTATAAAACTGGGCTTGAAGGTTCAGAAGATGCTGATGATATTTTCTGACATTATGGAAAACAATTTAAAAAAGACAAAATATTTTAAATAGGGTGTCTAGGGGTGTGGGTTTTTTGTTTAGATCAAGTACACATACTTCAGTGTGGGTAGTTGCCAATACCAAGTACCAAGTTATTAACAAGTTGTTATTTAAATATTGTACAATGACTTTAGAAACACATTTCTTTTATTAAGAACACAGGAAACAGTCTGCTATTTTAACATAATTTGTGTTTAGCCTAAAATATGTACAAATTATGGACATTGTTTTATGTTTTTTTGTTGTTGTTGTTGTTGTTGTTGTTGTTGTTTTTTAAATTATTTTTAGGTTTGGATTACTTGCAAATGGAAGATGAAATTACATCACCAAGCATTAATTTCAATTCAATTCAATTCAATTCAATTCAATTCAATTCATTTAAAAGTAGTGTTGATCCAAAGTATCAGGGTGTTTTTATGAGTACAAGTACGAGTACTTGAGGCTGGTATTAAACCTGATACTGATACCAGTATCGGTATCAGGACACCACTAGTTTTAAATATGATACATCGACCTGATACCATCGGTAACACCAGCCTAAGGGAAAAGACAAGACATCTGCCTGTAGAAATAGATCACCGAAAGAGAAAACACTGATAGATAGAGCACACATTATGCAAATCATCAAACAGCATCACTAAGCAGGTGCTGAGGTGTACCCCTGAAGACAAACAGAGAAGAGGCGGACCAAGAAATACCTGGTTGTGCAACCTTGATTGGGGGGATGGGATAGAACTGAAGTCAACTGGAGAAAGTGGAAAATAGAAGCCTCTGGAGAACAGTGATTGGTGGCCCATACCCCTGAATGGGTGGAGAGCAAATGTAAGTGAGCAAGTAGATTGGTTCTGAGTTTTATTAGGTGAAGAAGTAATTTGTAGATGATACATTTTGAAATAAAAAAAGACTTTCAAGTTTTATTGTTGACCGATAAGGTCTGACCTCCTGCAGCCACATGTGCACTCTAGTCCTGTGGTTTGAGCTGGTCCACAGAGGTGATGGAGCCTTTTCAGCTGTAGCTCCTAAACTATGGAACCAGCTGCCTCTTCATGTCAGCTGGCTTTTAATACAGCATGAGAGTTGATTTTGTTCTGTTTCAGACAATTTTATTGAGGAGTCAGACATGAGGATTAATACATCAACAACACCAATTTGTCCTCTTTTTTTTCCCAATTGAACAAATAGAAAAATAAAGACAGCACACAAACAAGACAAAAGTAGCATAAAAGAACATCCCCTCAACCCCCCACCCACCTCCCTTTCTCTGGGACTTATATCTTATCACACCGAGGCTCAAGTCAAATCATCTTCAAATAGAGTTATCAATATAATGTAGAAGGCATTGCCAAGTTTTACAGAATCGTTTCATTTTATTAATTAAAGAGAACCGTATTCTTTCCGGGAGAGCGCCTCACCATTTCCTCAAGCCATAACTTGACATATGGAACCTCTGTTTTTTTTCCCCAAAATCTCAAAATAAGCTTATTTGCTATAATAAAAGCACAAGATAACAGTTGTTGTTGGTATTTATTTAACTGACAGAGCTGAGCAGAAACTCCAAGTACAGTCAAAAGTGGGTCCAGCCTCAACTCTATATGAACCATATCTGATAAAGCTTTGAATATACTAAACCAGTATGGGGTTAATTTAGTACACAAAATGTAGGAATGGAGAAGTGTAGCTTTTTCAATGTGACATTTATCGCAAAGTGGACATGTATTAGGAAAAATTTTATGTAACTTTGCTTAGCAGTAATGTAGCCTATAGATAATTTAAATTGAATAAGACAATATCTAGAGTTAGCGGAACACTTGTGTATGTTCTCTAAAGCAGCCGTCCAGAGTTCATTACTTATCTCCATTCCCATTTCCTGTTCCCAACTTGTCTTTAAGCCCTGCATGGACGGAGAGGATTTGGATAGTAAAAAATTATAAATCTGGGATATTATGCCGTTCTCCACCACCCAGCTTAAAAAGTTTGTCAAATTCACTTGGTATTATATTTTTTAAGGTATGCATGTGTTTTTTTACATATGCCCTGATCTGCAGATATCTAAAATGATTGTGTTTATGTAAACCAAATTTATCCTGAAGTTGAGAGAAAGAGGTGAAGTTTCCATCCACCAACAGGTCATTGATAGACCTGATGCCCAAATCCTTCCATTGTTTATAGCCTGAGTCTACAGTGGAAGGGACAAAGGAGGGATTATTTGCTATTGGTAATAGTGTAGATGCGGAATCAATCCCAAATTGAGATTTTATCTGTTTCCAAATACGTATAGTGTTGTGTATAATATTGTTATTATTGTATGTCGAGTTGTCTATCTTTATTGGTGACAGAATAAGAGCAGCAATTTCATGAGGGCTGCAGTCTTCCTTTTCCAGTTTGACCCATGTAGGTTGGGTATGACTATAATCTAGCCACATTGTGATAGTGTGACGTGCACAAGAGTAATAATAGAGGGAAAAATTTGGGAGGGCCAGTCCCCACTCCAGTTTTGCCTTACAAAGGTGAGCTTTGTTAATCCGATGCATTTTATAATCCCACAGAAATGGAATGATTATAGAGACAAGTTTCTTAAAAAATGTATTTGGTAAAATGATAGGAATGTTTTGAAACAGGTAGAGAATCTGAGGAATAAAAAACATTTTTATTGCATTGGCTCTTCCCACCAGAGAAATAGGGAGAGATCTCCAAAACTGAATGTTATTTTTAAATTTTACCACAAGTGTGTGTGTGTGGGGGGTAGGGCATTAACAGAGTACTCGAGTAATCTACACATCGATTGCTAGGACATCTATCGATGTTAAAAATGTAAAGTCGGGTATCCGTAGTGACGTCATATTATGTGACCACGTATGACCGTAGGGGGCGGTGTTGCACTGTTGCAGGTCGCAGAGTATGGTGTAACACCGGGTCCAATCCACCGAACCAGAACCAGTTTCAGTTTAAGTTTCGTTTTTGACGTGCTGCGTTTCTTCACGTTTGCAGTTTAGTAATAATAACTAATGGTTTAGTTTTTCCTGTGACTTATTTGCAGTATGATAAATGGTAGGAGCATAATATACGCTCCCAATGTTTTGTTGGTCTTTTTTTTGTAAATAATTACCCTTTTTTGCGGTTTTATTTATTTATTTATTTTTGTATCTTGAGATCTATGACGTCATCAAATACTCGAGTTCTACTCGGGTTTTATTATGTTAATGTCGAGTTTAAAAATTATATACTCGTTCAACCCCTAGTGTGGGTGTGTGTTTAGCTTCATAGAGTGAGTTAAAATTCCTGGTGATCTCTATTCCCAAGTACTTGAATTTATTAGTCGCAATTTTAAAGGGGGTGTTTTTCAATATCGAAGAGTCGTTGAGTCTAACTGGCATCAGTTCACTCTTAGTCCAATTGATCCTATAACGTGAAAAACTGCCAAACTGAGAGATTGTGTCTAAAACAACTGGAATAGTACACTGTAAGTTGGTTAAATACAATAAGATATTGTCCGCATATAAAGTAATTTTATTTATAGTGCCTTTAGTATTGTACCCTTGTATATGGGGATTGTCTCGAATTGACTGTGCGAACGGCTCTAAGGCCAAGGCAAAAAGTATTGGTGCCAGCGAGCAGCCCTGTCTGGTGCCCCTATGTACTGTAGTTGAAATGAGGGAGAAATTGTCTTATTAGTGACAATTCTAGCGCAGGGTTTATGGTAGAGGATCCTTAACCATCTTTCAAAATATTCACCAAGATCATATCTTCTGAAAGCTGCAAAGAGGTAAGGCCATTCTATTTGATCAAAAGCTTTTTCCGCATCGAGGGAGAGGACCCGTAAGTCAGACGGTTCCTCCATCTGAGAGTAAATCACATTGTAAAGACGTCGCAAATTACAAAAATAATGTCTGTTTGGTATAAAACCAGTCTGGTCAGGATTAATTAATTTATCAATTAGTAAACTTAACCTATTGGCTAAATTTTTTGCTAATATCTTTCGATCAAATGTCAATAGTGATATTGGTCTCTATGTACCTACTTCCTCAAGATCTTTATCCTTTTTTGGTATTAGAATTATAGTAGTTTCCCTCATAGAAGGTGGTAAAATGTTATTTAAATTTGCTTGAGTATACATTTTTAACAAATACGATGACAGTAGGTCACTAATTTTTTTATAAAAATCACCAGGATATTCATCAGGACCAGCTGTTTTCCCACATTTTAGTGATTTAATGGCAGCCTGTATATCTACACTAGAGAGATTTGCATTAAGAGATTTCCTGTCTTTCTGAGTCAAAGTTGAAAGCTTACAACCTTCTAAGAATTCCTGTATAATCAAGTTATCTTTTACAGCTTTGGAGGAGTACAATGATTCATAAAACTGTTTAAATATATTACTAATGTCTTTGCGTGAGATTAAAATTTCTCCATTTTCTGATTTAATCTTGTTAATTGTATGATCATTTTCAATTTACTTAATTGTCTTGACAGTAATTTATTAGGTTTCTCTCCTAATTCAAAATATTTCTGTCGTGTAAAAATAAAGGATCTAGTAATATGAGCTGACAATAACTGATTATATTTGTTCTCAGCAAAATATTTTTTTATGAGTTTCTGTAGAGGGGTGAGTAGCATTGTCCTTGTCCAGACATCTAATTTGTTGGTCTAAATCTACCAACTGTGCTCTATTCCTCTTCTTCTTTGCTGCTTGAGAAGATATAATGCTTCCCCTTAAGTAAGCTTTTAAAATTTCTGGAGTTCCAAAGTTTTCAGCTGTAGCTCCTAAACTATGGAACCAGCTGCCTCTTCATGTCAGCTGGCTTTTAATACAGCATGAGAGTTGATTTTTTAAATTTTATTACGTATTTATTCATTGCCTTTTATTGTTTTTATTGGTGTTTTTTATTTCTTGTATGTTTTATTGTGTCCTGTTTTTGTATTGTCTTCTCATTGTGCTATGTGCAGCACTTTGGCCAATGGCAGTTGTTTTAAATGTGCTGTATTGAAGAAATTGGTTTGATTGATTTGATTTAATTTGATAAATGTCTGCATGTCCAGAGAATAGTCCAACGGTTTGTTTGCCTCTTTGTCAGAGTGTGCGAGAGCATACACCAGACCTCCACCCACATACAGAAAACTCATAGTGATATTCTGTCTGCAGGCAGAGCTTTTGATGTTAGCCTGACAAAGAAACCAACTCCAAAGTCCCATTCAGTGGATTTTTAATGCTCCATGTGTGCTTTTAAGTTGTGAAAAGATAACTTTCAGGGTGTGCCTTGTGTCAGAGTCTGAAGTGGGCATTTGTTTTATTTGTTCAAGCAGCCTTTTATGTGGCAGTTACTCTTGCAGACATAGAAAGCTTGCAGCTCTTGATCTGACATGCTTCATATTCGTCCTCCTGGTTTGATGTTGAGATATTTCTGCACACGCTTGTCTTGTGGCATACAACTTATATATGTTTTCTATTCATTTTACTTCATTACAGGTACGCATAAATGCTAATATTAGGCTGCAACCCTTCTGATTTTATTGACCATTCCGTATAACCCCTAACAAGGTACCGGAGTCTTTTTTTTTTTTAAAGTCTCTAAGTTCTGTATTATTCACAGCCATAAATATCTCAGGTGCTGTGAAATTTATTAAGCTGCCTGTGTCGTTCCTTGAGCTGGAAGAAAATGTCAGGTTCTTGCACTTTTTCAACAAGCCCTTCCGGCACAGTGAATAATTTAGTATGTGTTTAAGTTTCATGAGTCATTGCTACTCACAGTCTATCCTGTGTTATACTTTATGGAACATATGCAGTATAAATTATATCATCAAACACTGAGAAACTTGATTGATAGAGAAACAAAATGAAAACTGTATTTGCATGGTAGATGAGTAATACATTTGATAATGACCAATTATTAGCTCTGACGGTCATGAAGATCCTGGTTTCCTACTGTTGCATCCTAAAAACAGGGTCAATAGTAAAGTCATCTGGGAAATATGTGGCCTCACTTTGTGGTATAATATCTTAAACTCATGTAATTTAGTGTAATTACTGGCGAAAACAATCACTGTTGCTAAAGCGGAGTAACATTTAAACAAGACACCCCAAAGTGTCAGACCGCAGTCCAAAATCAGTTATTAAATTTCAATAGTTTTTTTTTTCACTTATGCAGGTTTCCTAGCATTTATCATTTGATGCTGAGTGGTTAGAGCAGTCGTCCTCCAATACGAGAGCTGGGGGTTCGATTCCACCAGCAGTCACATGCCGAAGTGTCCCTGGGGAAGACACTGAACCCCTCATAGCCTCCGATGTGTGTCCCATCGGTGTATGAATGTGATAAAGCACTGATTATTCTTTGTAGAGATCTAGTAGAGTGCTGTATGAATGGGTAAAGGAGGCACAGATTGTGTTGTAAAAAGCTTTGAGTATCTTGATCAGATAGAAAAGTGCTATATAAATGCAGTCTATTTACCATTTATCATTTATGTGAAATAATTTTAAGCGGAACAGATTTTCTAGTGTTTACGGTAATGTGTGCTATGTTCCTGTCTGCAAGAATTGTGGCTGCAGAGCAGAGCAGAGCCTGCACGCTTGGTAAAAACAATTTTGTGAATAAAGAAACCCTGCATGACTGTCACTAAAGGAGAAATGTTTGGAGGGAAACCCAAAGGTTTATTCAGAACAGACAAACTTACGTGTTTATTCTTTCATTGGAGACTTTAAAAGCTATTTGTATCATTCAGAGACAGAACTGAATACTGGTATTAAAATTTGCAGTGTTGCTCCAAATACAAAACACAAACTATTTGAGCAATCATTTCCACTTAAATTTAAGGGCACAGAAAACACATGATCAATAAATCCAATTTAACAGATCCCCTCACTGACTGGTGAAAAAATTACTTACAACTCGAGAAGTGTTAAAAAGCACAGCTACTGAGGCTTTATGGTTAAAATGGTAAATGGACTGTACTTATATAGCGCCTTTCTATCTGATCAAGACACTCAAAGCGCTTTACACTACAATCTGTGTCCTCATTTACCCATTCATACAGCACTCTACTAGATCTCTACAAAGCTAATTGAACAAATCAATCTAAAGAAACTAATAAGTGCTTTAGATCACATTCATACACCAATGGGACGCACATCAGAGGCAATGAGGGGTTCAGTGTCTTGCCCAGGGACACTTCGGCATGTGACTGCTGGTGGATTCTAACTCCTAACTCTGGCATTAGAGGACGACTACTCTAACCATTCAGCCACAGCTGCTGGTTATTGCTCTTTACATGTGGAAAACAAATAATTTCCTTAATAAAAACAAAATAAGACCTTTATTATGATGAGGCATTGAGTGGTTACTAGTTTCATAGGGTGTAAATGTCAAAACCACAAAATTGATCCATCAAACCATTTCAATAGTTTAACTTCATTCAACCTTTATTTATACAGGTTAATCTCATTGAACCTCACGGACTCATTTACAAGAGAGACCTGATTTTAACAGAGTGATGACAACAGTAGACAATCATAAAAGAAAGCATATAAATTGAGAAGAACAAATAAAATAAAATGGTATTTAAAAAATGAAACAAAAAACAGCTAGATTATAAGGTGGTGTAGAAAACTAGAAATAGGAACATCTGTGGGCAGCTTGGTGGTGCAACTGGTAGAGCTGCTGCTTCTCAGCAAGCAAGTCCCCGGTTCAAACCCCGGTCCGGCGGCCTTTCTGAGTGGAGTTTGCATGTTCTCTCCATGCATGCATGGGTTTTCTCCTTGTACTCCAGTTTCCTCCCACAGACCAAAAAACATGCATGTTAATGTTAGACTGATTGGTAACTCTAAATTGTCCCTAGGTGTGATTGAGAGAGTGAACTGGAGACCTGTCCAGGGTGTCCCCCGCCCCTTGCACAGTGATTGCTGGACATGGGCACTGGTGACCCCTGTGACCCAAAATGGACGAGGCGGGTAAAAGATAATAGATGGATGGAATGTCTGCATTGTTTTTTTTTACCAGGACCTTAGAAGATGTTTTGAAGCCACTTAGAGGTCATGGTCGAGAGCTTCAGATCTTTTTGCAAGATATTCCAGGAAACAGGAGCAGAGTAGGAGAAGCCCATTTTGCCTAGTTCAATCCGCACTGAGGGAACACTGCAGGTAATAATGTCCTGAGAGCACACGCTGTAGCTGCACTCACGCAGAGACATCTAGGAGGAGATGTATGAAAGCAGCAGACCAAGAAATTATTTAAAGATGAAAATGTACCAGTGGGAAAGTCCAGGTGAAGTTAATGGTGACCAGTTAACCAGTGAATACAGGGTGCAGCGGTGGGTACGGTAGTTGCAGCCAGTTATGAATCTTAGCTCACTGTGATAGACAGCATCCAACAACTGCAGGGTTCTTGTAGGAGCGTTCATGTAAATAATGTCACTGTAATCAATGGAGGGAAGGAAAGTCACAGTTACAAGGTGTTTCCTAGCATTCAGAGTCAGATGGGATCTATTTCTGAAAAAGAAACTCAGTTTAACTTGTAGTTTCTTTACCAAGTTTTCCATGTGAAGCTTAAAAGAGAGATGCAAAGGTTTTCAGACCAGCAGAATCTCAGACTCGCCAAAACTAAATAAACATTTTGATTTCAAAATTCTCTTTATTTCATTTTTAAATACTTATTGATTTCAGTAAAATAAATAAAACTGAATTCAATGTATTAATATGTTATAACTGTATTTATATGTCAAAGGACCTTCACTCTAGCAAAAAATAAATAAATAACAATAATAAGTCAGAACTTGTTGAATTTTAGGTGGCCACTGGTCAGCCCCAACACATAATGAAGTATTCTTTTTATGTGCTTACAGACTGACTGAGAGGATGAGACATACAAAGCAGCGCAGTCACCCTACTGATGGACAAAAGCACCTTTTTAAAGCCCCAACCCCCTCACCCACGTACAACAAATCTTTAATTTGTCTCCAATATTGGTTCTGTCTCACCCTCTCTTGCTGTGCGCTCATGTGAGACAGAGTCTGCCAATATTTTCCCCTTCAGGATTAGCCATGTAGCGCAACAAGCTGATGTGCCTCAGTGGTCCTGAAGGGCTGACCCCGAGGTGAGGTGGCCAGCAGGACGCTCCTTAAAAGGCTGTTAGAGCCTTGATGCTTATTATGGGTATCCATGAGACTGAATGATGTCTCCTGCTCTCTCTTGTTGTAGCACTATAGGTGGAACAAAGCCTGTTTTCCAGAAATAATTAATCCTTCTTGTCCGCATCACATTATTGTGGCGAACACATTGCCAGTGCTCTGTGCTTTTCATGAATCGTTTTGTTTTCCTGGTGATAGAGATGATCATCTTCCCACTGAGCTTCTTGCCTGCGGAACATTACCATTAAATTACAGCTGAGAAGGCTTTTCTGCAAAGGAGGATCTGATTCAGCTTTGCTGTGTACCCATGTGAACACGTCTCAGCATATGTGAGTACATGTGTTTGCCCACACCATGTGTGCGCCAGCGTGTGATCCCTCCAACCACTTAGAAGCTCTGAGTCCAGAGTGGGTCTCAGACAAGCCTGGTTGCCATGCCGACAGGACTCGCTGAGAGACACTGCGTTTATCTTAATGAATTCATTTTGCCGCTCATGTTTGCTTCTGTATTCTCTGTCAGCTGTGTACACACTCTTAATAGTGGTGGAGTGGAGACCTTTTCCACTGCTAAACTGACCTGGGATAAATACTTTATTGAGTCTGGGGCGCAAAATATATAAATCTATCCCTGAGCTGAGACTTTATATGAACTTATTCACAAAAGAAGTGTAAGTTTAAGAGCAAGTCTGCTTTTATCCTGAGTCTGATTTTCTATATTCTCAATAATATTGTAAAATTAACTAACATTTACCTAAAACGCCTATCTAATTATCATACTGTGAATATGACATTTGACACCCAAATCTCCTACAGATATTATTATTTCAAACTGATTTTGTAAAACTTTCCATGGCACCATGCACAATTTATAATAGAGCTATCAGTCAAATGTTTGTTGAAATTGATTTCTTTTTTTACTGTTAATTGTTGTTCAAATATTGTGTTAAACACTTGCAGGGATGGAGCAGACGGAGTTGTGCACATTGGGTCCAGTAGGTGTGCTAATCAAGAGTAGATATCCCCCTATCAGCCGAGTCTGCCATCTGTGGTGCTGGGATGGCCGACAGTCTGGCAGACACAACAGAACCATCGACTGGTAGAGTCTCTGCTGGGCTGACATCAGCTCTAGTTCTCAATTTCCTACTTCAATCAGCACTTAATTCCAGAAAGTCTTAAGCTTCACCAGTAAACATTTAGCTTATTTAAAAAAAAAAATCCTTTATTTATACAGGTAGTCTCATTGATGCACAAGGACTCATTTTCAAGAGAGACCTTGGTTTAGACAGATAACCTAGCCTATAGAGCACAGACAAAAATATATAGCAATAAAAAGCAATTAAATAAAAAATGTGTTATAAAACCACTGTTACTCTTAGTAGCCTGATCCTATTAACAGAGTGATTCTGTTAGCAGTGAGGTTCTCTTAGCAGCATGGTCCTGTTAGCAGCATAGTACTGTTAGCAGTGTGGTTCTATTAGCAGCATGGTCCTGTTAGCAGCATAGTACTGTTAGCAGTGTGGTTATGATAGCAGTGCGGCCCTGTTAGCAGCCGGTACTGTTAGCAGTGTGGTTCTATTAGCAGCATGGTCCAGTTAGCAGTGAGGTTTTGTTAGCAGCACTGACAGCATGGTACTGTTAGCAATGTGGTTCTGTTAGCAGTATGGTACTGTTAATGTGGTTCTGTTAGCAGTGTGGTCCCGTCAGGAGCATGGTACTGTTAGTGTGGTCCTGTTAGAAGCATGGTACTGTTAGTGTGGTCCCGTCAGGAGCATGGTACTGTTAGTGTGGTCCTGTTAGAAGCATGGTACTGTTAGTGTGGTCCTGTTAGAAGCATGGTACTGTTAGTGTGGTCCTGTTAGCAGCATGGTCCAGTTAGCAGAACTGACTGCCCTCCAGAACCAGGTTCAGCAGACACAGAACATTCAAAGTTCCCTGGGGAACCAAACGGTTCCATAGAGTTCGGTCTGTGCAGGCAGATGGAGGATCATGGAGACGACTGCCATGACAGGCTGGATCCTGACCGCGATGCAGGAAAGGGACCAGAGAGTGGGGTTCTGGTGGAACGAATTGAGCTGCAGATGGACCGCGTAGGTCTCAGCAAATTCTTGGTGGACCGGAGCGGCTCAGAGTGTGGTGGGTCATACCAAATCATCCTTCCGGACCCGTGCACCGTTCTACCCTCCTCGACCCATTTCCCTTCCTCACGTGATTAGTTGATACTAGCGATGAACCCGTATCCCTTTTTTTTTTTTCTAACCAAGTGCATGTACTTACGTTTGAACACTTACTGTACCAATACTGAAAACTGATGGGAGTACAAATAAAGATTATTATACATTTTACAGTTAGAAATAAACCAGCTTTAATTGGTCGATACTGGACACTTTAAAACAATTTGCAATTTGATATTCTTGAAGGTACCAAATCAGTTCCAAAGTAGGAAGCTGAAGCTGAAGACTATTTTTGTGTAAAGTTCTTCTAAAGATAATTTAAGATAAGCAATTGTTGTATTTTTTTAAGTGAGAAATGCACATTGATAAAATAAATATTTAAAACAAAACAATATCGATACATATATTCACCATTTGTAGCCCTGATTTTTAAATACATGGCATCAGCCATAGTCAGTCCTCCGTCTCCCCATGTTTGTTTGTTGTTTCTCTCGTACTGAAATGTAATTTCATTGCACATCGGTGCAATGACAATAAAGCTGATTCTGATTCTGAAAAAAAAATCTTATTGGTCAATTTTAATTTAAAGTTATTTTGAAAATTTGTTGAAGGTGTTTACTTTTTTGATTAACTCATCAAACAGAGCCAGGACATCCATATTATTTCCTACAAGCACCCGTTAGTGAGTGGTGAGATTGTTTAGATATCTGCAACTACTTTTGCTTAGTGAGAAACTTTAGCTTGTAGCTGCTGTTAGCATGTTGTTTGGACTTAGCATCATGTTTAGTTTCAATATGTTTTATCAAACTCCTTGAAAGGGCTACATTTCATCCCTCATCTCAACAGCTTTGCTGTCTGTTTTTCTTTTGCATTTTCACTTTGAAACACCTCCACACAGCTTTTTACTTCTGGTATTGTTTATTGGTGGTTATCAAACAATTTTATGGTTCATTGCCACCAAAAACTGGAGTGTGGATCACAAGAGCCATCGATTCATCCATTCGTCCGTCTGTCGATCCATCCATCAATCAATCCATCCATCCATCATCTTTGCCCGCTTCTACCTTTCCAGGTCATGGGGTTCACTGGTGCCCATATCCAGCAGTCACTGTGAGAGGTGGGGGACACCCTGGACAGGTCTCCAGTCCATCACAGGGACACAGAGGCATAGGCGTTGCAACCATTATAGGTGAAGGGGACAAGTCCCCCCCACAATAAAAAAATGTTCATTTGGACACCCCCCCCACACACACACACACACGCACACACACTTTTACTATAAAACATTAGTTCAGGTGGCGCAGTTTATCTTTCTTCGTGAACGAATCCATTCCACTTGATTAATAGGAGAATACTCAAGCCACTAAAACTCAACTCCAGGTTTTCCTGGTTACCTCCAACTCTCCACCGTCCCTTCCTGCCTCTTGCTTCGCCAGAAAACGCGCACAGGTGGAGGAGGTGGAGGTCCCTATGTTACTCGCTCACCAGTTTAGCGAGCTTAGTGTGGGCAGTGGTTGACCAGGGGTTGATCATAAACATATATTCATGTTAGGAGGATGCTTGAGAGGAGCGCTACGTCTGTAGCATGTTATCTTAGCAGTAACTGTGACGCTGTAAGACGGTGCAGGTGTAAGAGACGCTGTGTGTTCAGGTACATTAAAGTTGAAATGTCTTTAAAACCCCACACCTTATTGTCCTCAAGCTTCATGAGAAACATCATTTAGATGAGTAGTGTTGAACACAAGTAAAACAGTCCAGTGGTGATGTTTTTTATTTCTCTTTAAACACAAATAGTGCCAATCTGACACTCTGTATTAAAATGTTTTAAAGTCAAAATGTCTTTAAAATCCACAGATGAATTTACACAAACTTGGTGAGAAACATGCTTTAAATGTGTGGAATTAAAGGAAATCTAGGTGAAATGCTGCTTTTTTGTACATTAGTGAACACCTTTTTTTATGTGCGCTCACATGCGCGCGCACACACACACACCTACACACATCATTGTGTCCCCCCCACATTACAAATGCTTCTGACGCCCTTGCACAGAGGCAAGCATATTCTCTCTCTCACTCACACTTAGGGACAATTTAGAGTTGCCAATCAGCCTAATATTCATGTTTTTGGTCTGTGGGAGGAAACCAGAGTACCTGGAGAAAACCCACACATGCACAGAGAGGACATGCAAACTCCACCCAGAAAGGTCTCCCGATCAGGATTTGAACCGGCAACCTTCTCGCTGAAAGGCAGCAGATTTACCAACGTGCCACCGTGCCACCCGATCACAAGAACCAGCTCAATAAAATTAACAAACTAAATCACCACCACACTACTGTCATTGCTTCTTCATCAGTATTTTGTTATGAGAATTATTTTAAGTTTGAGAACGAGTACATTTACACAGTATGAGACCAATACTCAGTACTGGTTTTGGTGTTGGTGCATCCTTAGTTACTAAGCCTCAGTAAATTGGTGCAGTATCACTTTGTTGTTTGATCTGTGTAGAAATTTGCAGCTTGATTCAGAAGTAATAGTTGACTAAATGAGAAAGTAGTGAATAAATGTTGATGATTTCATTAATTGAATTTTGACTATCAGAATTCAACAAGAACTCCCGTGTTACTCCAAAAGATCATTATGTTCATAACCTGAGTGCAGATTGTGTGTGTGACTTTCTCAAAGTGTGACCTGAAATCAGAAACACACTCGTGTAGCCTGCTGCAGAAGGCAGCTTCACAATGCAGAGAAACTTTTAATGCTTAAGTGATGAGAATGAAGATAGGGACACTTGTTGCCATAGCAACTCAACAAAAACCTTACAAGAAATACAGCGCTCGTCATATTGATTCAGAGCGCAAAGTGAAGTCCATGGTATCAGCTATAGGCAGGTTGCCCTGCTCCTATCTGCCTGTGCCAGGTTTGATACTTAGTGCCCGTTTCTGACAGACTGACGAACAGATGACTTTTTGGTGAATCGGGCCCTGAGCCCGAAGTTCAATTAAAAGCCCCGCTCTGTGTGAAACCAACATATTTGCCAAATAAGAAGAAACGTGTAAATCAGTCCTCATGCTTTCTCAGCAACCTGCTTGTCCTTTGGGAGAATTAATGCACGGACCCCAGCTCATTTTTAAAACTCCCATCAAGCTGCAACATTTGTCTTCTCCTGACAGGCTGGAGGAGATTGTTAGGAGTGGCGTGGATGCTGGAAACACATGGCTTCACTTTAAACATTTTAATGGGGGCCGTGAGCAGTGCATGCAATCACCTGCATTTTGTGTTCTCTGTTTTCAGATCCATGGGGGATCAACTGGAATTTAGTTTTATGTGTCAAAGGTGTTTTTCCTTTTCTCCTTCTGCTTTCAGTGACAGTGGGTCAAGAGAGCATAAGTTTAACTCCATACTCATGAGACAGCTTCAGTACCAGTCAGATGACACTTACCAACTGCTGCCTAGAGGAGATAAGAGATGTGCTGTAAATCAAGGCAGCTGTAGAGGTTTTCTGTGAAATAACTGGATTATTTGAATTTAAATTGAATTTTGGAAATTTGCCCATGGGCAGCAAAGCATTTGTTAGAGCTGATGCCTCACAGGGAGAACATTGCAGGTTTGTCTCCTGGCCTTTCTATGTGGCGTTTACACATAGGCATCACAACAATTATATGTGAAGGGGACGTGTTCCCCTCACATTTAAAAAAATATTTGTTTGTACTCCCTCGCATGTACCATGAAATATTAGTTCATCCAGCGCTGTTTATATATCTTTGTGAAAAAATCCATTCCACTTGAATAATAATAGAATACTCAAACCACTAAAAGTCCACTCCAGGTCTTACTGGTTACGTACGATAACTCACCACACTACATGCAGTGTTTCCTCTAGGTCACTTGACGGGGTGGGGGGAGGAGGGTGAGACATCTATGTGTTGCATGCTTGCTTAGCACTATGTTAGTCTGGGCAGTTTTGTTGATCGGGGTGGGGGATGGATGTGTGAAAGAATTGAAGCGCTATGTCTGTAGCATCTTAGCTAGCGCATCTGTATTGCGCGCCACTATAGCTTAGTGCTACGTTAATGCCGGCAGTTATCGACCAGGGGTGGGGGTGGGGGGTGGAGATATTGTGCTGTGCTCTCTGAAATAGTTATTGAATCAAGTGTTTACTTATGTAGGTGAACATAGATGTTTAACAACCTATTAAAATATATCAGAAAGCAGGAAATGGCATCTATTCAAAATTTTATGGGGGAGGACCCCCAGAACCCCCAACCAATGTGTCCCCCCGTATTACAAATGCTTCTGATGCCAATGTGTTTACATGTTCTCCCAGTGCACATTATTATTATTTTATTTGTGTGGGGGGTGGAGGTGGTTGTTTTTGTTTTTCCAGGTATTTGGTTTCCTCCTGGGCAACACGGTGGCTCAGTTGGTAGAGCTGTTGCCTCTCAGCGAGCAGGTGACCGATTAGAATCCCGGCCCAGGACCTTTCTGGGTGGAGTTTGCTTGTTCATGTGTGGGTTTTCTCCAGGTACTCCAGTTTCCTCCCACAGATCAAAACCATGCATGTTAGACTGATTGGTAACTCTAAATTGTCTCTAGGTGTGAGTGAGAGAGTTAATGGTTGTTAGTCTTGTTTGTCTTTGTGATGGACTGGAGACCTGACCAGGGTGTCCCCCGCCCCTCACACAGTGATTGCTGGACACGGGCACCGGCGACCCCTGGGGCTCATAAAGGTAGAAGCAGGTATGATGGATGGACGGATGGATTGATTGATGGATTGATTGATTGATTCCTCCCATACACCCAAAACCTGAATGTTACATTTATTGGTATTTCCAAATTGTCTCTAAGTATGACTGAGAGTTTAAATGATTGTTTGTCTTGTTTGTTTCATTGTGTCACTTTGGTGCTCTTGCAACCTGTCCAGGATACCCCCACCCCCACCCCCAACACACACACACACACACACACACACACACATACTCGCACACAGTAACTGCTGTATAGGCATTAAAGACCCCGAGACCAGAAAGGGAGAAGCAGGTAAAAAATACATAAATACTGTAAATAAATGGATGTCGTTTACTGCTTACACATTCTGATTTTCATTGCCCTCCGCCAAAGACAAAGTTAAAGTAATTATGTTTATGTGTGTGTGTGTTTGTGCATTTGTTAGTGTGTCTGTACCATTAGAAAAATATCTCATTACTCACCAAACAGATTTTAATAAGACTATCAGAAACTAATCTAAAACTGATTTACCTTTTAGAGTTAACCTGATATAAAAAGGTTACAACAGAAAAGTGACATTAGCAAAAATAAAAATTGTATTTCACAAAGTTTTGCAAACAGTGAACTAATATTTGTTGTGGTAGTAGCTAGGACTAATCCCCAACTTATTTTATGAGCACTAGCTCATTATGTGATACTTCTATTTAATAATTTGCTAACTATACCTAAGACATAAACTTTTGGAGTCAATTCAATTCAAGATGGCTGCTACATTTAACTGACCTAAGAAAATCCTAAAATGGCTAAAACTCAATCAGTTTGGCAGAAATTTACCTTTTTTTTTTTTGAGGGGGGAGGGGGAGAGTCATCATTGTATGTTCTCTTACAATGGTGAAATTAGTTCTCTTCATTTAATCCATCACACCTGATACACCCAGGTGGAGCAGTGGGCAGCTATGTGCACCCGGGGAGCAGTTAGTGATGAGGTGTCTTGCTCAGAGACACCACGACATGTGGGAGTCGAACCGTGACTTTCTGGTTCAAAGTTGGCTGCTCTCTACTCCATCTCAGCCCCCATTTGATGTCTAGGGCTGTCAAATACAATTAATATTGCTCGATCCAGTTGTATATTTGTTTACAACAATGTGTTTAGACAACACGTATATATATAAATTTGTCTTTTAGTTTTGAAGCATTTCAACCGTATTCTCTATAATTCTAATATGTACCGCAAACAGTCGATTTCTGGTGGTTTCCATCCCAGCTAGGTTTCACTTTCAAAGTATCATGGTGAAAAATCAGAGTGCATGACTGTAGAAGTGTTTAGAAACACTGGCTAAGGCTGACAGGGTCTAAAATATTGGAGGGCTTGAATGCTCTGCAAGGTTCTCTTAGCTTACAGCAGAACAAAACAAGAGCTCTGCTCAGACAGAGATACGGGAGCTGTGAGGAACCAGCAGAAAAACAAACAAACCCACATTAGTTGTTTTTTGTTCCCCATCGTAGAGTGAATAGGGAAAATTAGAAATATTTTTCTTCTGCCCGTTTGTGCATGTTGTGAGCATGATAAAATGACAAAAAGTGAGGTACTGACTTCCATTTTGGTGTATGGCTACATGTAGGCATAAGAAAGGTTCCTATTGAAAATTGGGTAGCCATGTCAAAATCTAATATGGCCACCGTATGCAAACTGACCACCCCTATCATTTGAGGACACGATGCTTTCTAATTGTTAAAATTTCTGTTTTTTAAACATCTGGAAGGAAAGGGATCACATGCACAACTTTCATTTATTTATTTTTCATCTGCTTTTAACTAGGGATGCACGATCCACTTTTTTTCACTTCCGATCCGATACCGATATCTATTGTTGGGTGTCAGGCGATACCAATCCGATCTGATACAGAAAAACAGTGCTGAATTAACAAAAATGGCTAAATCATGTCATCTGGACCTGTTTCTGAAACTGGTCAAGATGACATGATTTAGCCATTTTTGTTGTCTACCTGGATGTTTGAGCTTACAAACCCAGTGCTGATTTAACTTAAAACATTTGTTTTGTTAAACACGGTCATGAATGTACTGAATTACACATTTATTGAAAACTGCACCATACAGCACACTTAAACACACCAAGAGCTTCACAAGCTTGGTCAAACATGTAAAAACAACACAACTTCATTTTGTTCATTCAGTACGCTAGCACGTGACGTCACTCTGAGCACAAAGATTAGAATTAGAGTGAATAGATCTGCCCAGTCATGGATCGGTCACATTGTCACTGATACCCGATCCAGAAGTTTTTCCGATATCAGTCACGATACCGATGTCAGTATTGGATCGGTGCATCTCTACTCTTAACACCATCCAACCTCACATCTTAGTAGTAGCTTTTAGAACAGTTTGACATCTGTTCTAATCTTGTGGGCTGGATTTTAGACTTTCTAAGGAACAGGACACAGAGAGTGAAAGTGAACGGCTTTTTGTCCGAGCATGGTTGCTCCTCCACCGGCTCTCTGCAGGGAGGTATTCTGTCACCTCTCCTTTATATCTACACAAACGTGCCGTAGAAGCAGGGAAGACAGAGTAATTTTAAAGTACGCAGATGACTCCATCATTGTTAGCTGCTTAATGAAAGAAACAGGCCCTGTGCTGCAGGACTTCACTCAGTGGTGTGATGAATCCTATCTGCAGATGAATATTTCAAAAACTAAGAACATGATTATTGATTTTAGATTACACACTAAAGCACAGGAAACTGCTCTTCTAACGGGTACTGGTAACTGGTAATATTTGGGTACACTTATTGACAGTAAACTGAGCTTTGAGGCAAACTGTGAAGCCGTCTATGAGAAAGGGAACCAGCGCCTGTTTCTCTTCAGGAAACATTCTTCCATCCACATTAATAAAACCTTGTTGACTTTATTTTAACAAGCTTTTATTGAATCGGTTTGGTCTTACTGCTTCGTGTCCTGGTTTGGTATTTTAACTCTTACTAACAAGAATAGTCTAAACCAAACAGTCAAATGGTCCAGTAAGTTCACGGGTGAGATGCAGCTGAACCCAGAATCTTTGTACTTCAGGCAGGTTTCTTTTTTATACTTATTGTGTGTCTATGTCAAGTTTCCTGTCTGGCAAGAAAGCTGACGCACCTCATTGTAACCAAATCTACAAAGTACATAAGGGAATAAATCAAGTTGATTGATTGATTGATAATTGTTTATACTGCCTCAAAGTATATTTTCCTCAAATGTTAGGCTTAAGATTAATCTATGGTGGTCAAGGCCAACATTAGCAACCTCCTGGCTTCACCACTGTGCCTGGTTGTGGATACAATTGCTCCCTCCTCTCGTCAGGATCTATCACTCTGTGCTTCATTGAACTGAGTGAGCAAAACTGAGTGACTGAGTTAGTAAAAACCTTGAACCCTTGAATAGTATTAATGAAACTCAGGAGAAAAAAAAAATCATTGTATGTGCATCTACATTAAGTCAACCTGATTCAAGATGGCTGCCACAGCTCTCGCAGCATGCCCAAAAAATAAATAGCCTATACGTCTGTGAGTTTAACAGAATGGGAGCTACAATTTGTTGTGGTAGTAGCTGACTGTCATTCATGACATTTAGTCCAAGCTCAGTCAGGTCATGTAGGATATTGCATGGAACTGTACATAGTTATTTTTAAGAATAAAAAAAAATTAAAAAAAATATATATATATCATTTATCAATGTTAAATAATCTTAGTCTAAAACTGTATTGATTAGTTTACATCAAGGAGTGGTATAAATAAATGTTATTTTTTTTAGCCTGTGTGTCGTATCTAAATAAGTTAATCAGCTAGCTGTAGTGTGTGAACAAGCGGCTGTGGCAGACAGAAAGCAGAGGAGGTTTTCCCGGGGCAGTCCCCAGCACAATGTCAGGTTTGTCTGGCCCCAGTGCACCAACACTAAGCTTTTCGGAACTGGCAGCTCGCCCCGGTACTTACCCATCCCGTCCAGCTTCCAGAGCTGTCCGGCCTCTGAGCACTAAGCATTTGTGCAAAGTTCATAAGGCTTCCTTCTGTTTGTGTGGATATAATAGAGGCTCCATCCTGTTGTAGCTCATGGGCTCACAGGGCCTGGCGCTGCTGCTGCAGAGGAGTGTTCTCATTTACTGACTTTACAGACGGCATTTAGTATGAAGAGACACCATCCTCCCGTCCCCTCATCCGCTGAATCTGAAGCAGTTTCAATCAACAACAAATGCAATACAATTTTACCCTGAGACTGTGTTTGTTCACATTTTCTTTTTTTCTGTTTTTTTTTTTATTTTTTTTTAAATAGCACGAACCACTGGACAAATTTGAATAAAACTTGCAGAAAGAGATTATTGGATGTACTGTACCTCTACAACTAGTGCTTAATCTGAGCCGGATCATGATGGAACAGGATCCGGGAACTCTTATTTTGACAGGGTGCATTCTAGTAACTGTTTGCTTGGATCTGGTAACTCTCAGGCTTACTAATGAGGTGGATGGGTTAAATGCAGAGAGCCAATTTTGCCTTTGTATAGGAACATACAATGATGACAGCACATAACATATTATTATTATGATAAAGTTGTGAATAAATTTGACTACCTTGAATAAATAAACCTATGTTGGATAAGTAATCTGAAAATAATTACATCAACTCTAATTTTGATCATAGCCACTTACGAGCTTCCTAATATCTACAGGTGGCTGTGACTGAGTGGTTAGAGCAGTCGTCCTCCAATGCAACAGTTGGCGGTTCGAATCCACCAGCTGTCACATGCCAAAGTGTCCCTGGGCAAGACAATGAACCCCTGACTGCCTCCGATGTGTGTCCTTTTAGAGTCAGAGAGTCAGAGTCAGAGATTCTTTATTGTCATTCGCACCTCATGTGGTACATGTGGTGGAGCGAAATTATGTACACAGGGTCCCAGTTACATCCAACAATAAAATGTATAAGAAAAACAGTAATAACATCTAAGATATGAACTAAGAAAAACATCAACTAAATATACACTGAGCACTCATAACATAAAAACACAATTTATATTAATTATAAATAAATTATGTTTATAGGTGCTACTCCTTGATTTTTGCTTCACACTTCAGCATTAAGTGTTGGTTTCAACCCTGCTTATCTGCTAGCAAAATAACTTATGCACCACTGGAAATATTTTATTGATTCTTTCACAGAGGTCATCTTTGGATGTCCATCTTCAATTGATCTAGTCTTTTCAGTTCAATATGGCCACCAACAATAATTCACATTAGACGACGAAAATTTGTTATAATTCAGTCTATTTGACAGATATTGAGATAAAATTTGACGTGGTAGTAGTTGAGAGTCATTCAGTCTTTCAAGATATATATTCTGAGCCTGACATAAATGACATTGCATGAGCTTGTGTTAAACCTTATCTTCAACATACAGTAATAGTCTAAAACACTGACTTGGTAGGCCATTAACATTAATAAATTGTATTGTTGAGCTTGACTTACTATAGAAAAATCCTCAATTCAGATAAAATTTGTGTGTTTAATAGGTGTGTAGTGTAAGTTTTTATGGAGATGTTGAGTTCTGAAACATCTGTTCTGTTCTGTCAGGTGTTTAGTCTCGTTCGGACTATCAGGATTCGTGAGGCCCCTGTGGTAACAACCTTGTCATTTCAGGCTGGACGTCCCGTTCCAGCAGTCGCTCTTCCGGCTGCTTTTTATCACGGTTACGACTCACATCAGCATAATTCAAGCATGACCCTCCTCCCTCCTTTCATTTTCTGTCTCTCTCCCCCGTTAAGGCCCAAGCCTCTGTCTAGGGTCCGCATCATACATCATCCAGACTGGGGGTCATTTTCTCCCTCCCCCCAGTGTGTCGTGGGAGAGTCAGCTCTTTCTTGGGAAGGTGGAAAGCTCTTATCAACGGTCTCAGCACTCATACTGCATTGAGTGTTACCTCTAACACAGTTTATCTGGATATCATGGAGAGAGGTCTCTGGAACAATCGAAGTCCACCCAAACCTTTTAAAAAATGTTTTAAACGACAACATGCAAAAGTGTCTTAGAGTAGGGGAGTAAAACAAAAGCTCTGTGACGGTCTTAAGCAGTTTGATCCAGTGCACTTTTCAGCAGTATTAGCGTTTAAGCAGCTTGTCGGCGACTGACAGAACGAGCTGCAGCGAGAGCAAAACTCAACAGATTTTCACTCAGCAGGAAATCTGCGCTCCCACCCAGTATTCTACGTACCCCCCCCCCCCCCCCCTCCACACACACACACACACACACACACACACACACACCACCACCACTTCCAGCTGATTATTGCAAATAGAGCCTTTCACTGAGCCTACAGGTGCATTAAACATCCTAACCAACTATCAATGAAGGGGGGGGGGGGGGGGGATGAGACTTGCATTCCTTCACTCTGCTTTGTGCACACTTGCTGAATAGCTCTTAGATGGGGCTTTGTGGGAATGATTGTCAGTAGCTTAATGAGCTTCTTTGCCAAGCTAAAGGCTTTGCCAACATATGTGACTGCAGAGCCTCTGCTCGACTCCAGCCTGTATGAAACGACGCAGAGCGTGCTCAGCACTCTTCATCGCTGCAGAAATCAGAGATCTCTTACCTCGCTCTCCTTTGGTCTGGATTCTATTACCTGGGAAGGAATTGCTGCTTCTCTCATGGGGACTGGGGCTGAGAACAGAATACAATCTTGTGAGTACCCAGCAGTATGTGTGGATTTCTGCAAAGTACTTCCAGTATGTCTCAGGGTAACGTTGGGCATTTCTGAGGAGATTTTATTTACAACAGAAATAAATCAAAGAATCAGTCGTATTTAATGAAAATAATTCATTTCTGAGCAAACGTTTGTTTTTCTATGTAAAGATGAAAGTAAACTTTTTCACATTACTTTTGAATTATTACTATGAAATAATACATGTCCAAATATTTGGCATAAAAAGAGACATTTAATTAAAAAAAAAACGTGTTTGTATTAAACATTATATCATTTTGTTGACTAGAATATCTGAAACATTTGATTAGGATTCTGGTTTATGTTTAGAGATGACAAGATGGAATCTTGTAATTAGATTTGTTTATGTGGTTTTAAAAACATTGTACTGTTATTTTGCGGAGCATGATAATCTTTTCATAACATTGATCAATCCTCCAACCCTTTTTCCACAACTAGGATTTTAAACATAAAAACTGTGAGATTGCATGCTACCTTAACCACTGGCTTCAATCTGTCCTGCTTTATGTTAAACTTTTATTCAGAGTCTTCTCTTTGAGGCTTTTGTATGCTGCTTGTATTTGTCCCTGATGGTAGATGAAGTAACAGTTGTCTGGTATCATCTGCTGCCTTTGCAAAAAGTCTTCATTTCATGTAGCCTCACTTCCCTCTCATATTCACAATCACTCCATGCCATTAGAGTTGCAAGATTTTGTGAAATGAAGCACAGTGTCAACAAATCTGTAGAGAAAATCAAATCTTGTGTTGTACAGTGTGTAGAACATATTGAAATAAAGACAGCGTTTCTTAAAGAAGCATCTTTAGAGATCACCACCTTAGTTTTAGAATAAAATCATAATAAAGTATTAAAGCTTACTGCTAAGCATTCCTGCCCTTCACTTGGAAGGCTGGGAATCAACCCCTATTGAGGGAATTCTGTTTTGGGTGGAGTGTAGCTGTTGCTTATCAACAAGAAGGTTGCTGGATCAAATCTTGACCCGGGGACCTTTCCAGACAGTTTGCATGTTCTCTCTGTGGATGAGTGTTTTTTTTTTTCTTCTGGGTACTCCACATTTCTTCCCACAGACCTATAACATGCATGTTAGGCTGATTGGTAACTAAATTGTCTCTATGTGTTCCTGTGATGGACTGGAGACCTGTCCAGGGTGTCCCCCACCTGCAGCACAGTGACTACTGGATATGGACACCAGTGACCCTGGTGGCTGGAAAAGGAAGAAAAGGGTAAATTGGATGTATGTATGTATGTATGTATGGATGGATGGATGAATGGATGGATGGATGGGAGAGTGGTGATTCAGAGGTTAGAGCAGGTGAACTTGTGATTAAGATATTTCAGGTTTGAATTCACAGACAATTACAACAAATTTTGAGTGGGAAAGGTGAAACACCCACACCTGCCTCCACTCTCATTTGCCCCACTCTGGGCCCTTGAGCAAGGCCCTTAATCCCCTAGCTGTTCCCGGGTGCCCTAGATGGCAGCTCTCTGCTCCACACATGTGGGCTATGGTAGCTCAGTGGTTGTCAGGAAGGGCATCCAGTGTAAAAACATTTGCCAAGTGTTTGTATGAACTAACTCACTGTGGCGACCCCTGAAGAAGGGAGCAGCCGAAAGAAAAATAATCAAATCTGTCCTGTACTTCTTGACATATACTGGTAATAGCAAAACAGAGTTGACTCCAAAGTATTAATGGCAAAGTTTGAAACACAGATTGTGTGCAACAGGTTAGAGCTCAGAATGTGTGATAGGGATCAGTCTCAACTACCACCAAATCATTTTAAGGTGCAGCCTGCATGAATCTGATCCACAACAAAAGTTAATCCGTTGTTGTAATTGCCCCCATCCCCTGCATTTTTTTTTTGTGTTTGCTTTTAGAAGGTTAATTAATAGTAATCTCAGGTATTTTTATAACATAAATTTATATGGACGTGCAGTGATTTAAAAAAAAATTAAACACAAGTTTAGAAGACTTTAACAACATTACAGACACATTTGTGCCAGTGGTTGAGTCACAATCATTGTTCACAAATGACTATGACTGAATTCATAGTTTGAGTCATACATGCATGTGTCACAGTCTGCAGTGTTGATCTTAGAAAGAATAAGACTTTTCTGATCTGAAACAGCAACAGACTCTACAGAGGGGATGGGTGAAGTACTGAGCACTAAACAAACACGCATTGTATTCACTTTCTACAAAAGGTTATTCCGTCCTGTGCTTCTTGCCAAGGCAAATTTACACAAATCTGCCAAAGAACAGGTTTAATGATGACCTGTACACAGACCTTCAGGAGCCTCACTGTAGATTTCATAGTTACATTTACTCAGTTCATTATCAGCCGTATGGTTCCTGATAGACAGGATAGACAGAGAAGGGTTTTCTTTAACATATATTCAACAACCCTCAGAAGGACTTGGACCAATACAAAAATATATAGAAGAACATTCTTACTTCAAAAACAGATCCCCCCCCCCCAATTTTATTTATCCTTTATTTATCCAGGTAGTCTCAGTGAGTCACAAGGACTCATTTTCGTTTTAGACAGACAACTATATACAGCAATAAAAAAATAATTAAAATAAAAATAGTGTTATAAAAACACTGTTACTGTTAGCAGCATGGTCCTATTAGTAGAGTGGTTCTGTTAACAGTGTGGTTCTCTTAGTTAGTTAGTTAGTTAGTTAGTTAGTTAGTTAGTTAGTTAGTTA
>NC_056504.1:18982875-18984846 GCF_014905685.2 Nematolebias whitei
GTTAGTTAGTTAGTTAGTTAGTTAGTTAGTTAGTTAGTTAGTTAGTTTATTTGACAGGGACAGTGCACATAAACATAGAACTGAACAAGTCTGTGACTGATGTGCTGCACACAGAGTACATAGCTACAGCTAATTCACAACTCCAGTCCCTTGTTGGGCATTTCTATGCATTAAAATACATACAATTTATCAATCAAAATACAGTAAGAGTACCTACGTACTCCTGCCTACATATTCATGTAATCAACCTAACAATCTCCAATTTCATATAATAAAAACTATACATTAAAATACAAACAATTTAAAAATCTAAATACAATAAAAATACAAAAATGTTCCTCTACAAATTCTAAAATAACTTTGCAACCCACAAATTTACAGAAATATCATAGCACCTCCTCAATACCACCCCATCCTCACACATTCAGCTAACATACTAAAAATTGTAAATATAATACTAACTCACTAATACATACACTCCCACAAAGACTTTTGCATCCATAAAATCCGAGTATTAAAAATGATCACATCTTTGATTTTCCTTTAGCCAAGATTTAGTCATGTAAACAAACTTTTTAAGTTCAGGTATAGCTTTTACATGTGGGGGCAATAAGTTCCATAATGTTGTGCCTTTATAGGAAAAAGAAGTCTGACCAAACGAGGGTCTACATAGGGGAGTTAAGCAATTCTGTTCTAAAGATCCTCTGGTGACTCTGCAACTGTTTTGCTTCTGTATAAATGAGCTCAGTGGATGAGGAGCTAACTTATTGATACACTTAAAAATTAATTTAAGAAAACATGAGTTAGAAAAGCTTTCAAAACTCATTAAGTTATGTTTGTCCAAGGTTAGACAGTGATGTGATCTTATTGGCTTTTTGTGCATTACTTTTATTGTTTAGTTATACAATGAGACCATTGGCTTTATAGCCATTGTAGTAGCCTGGGCCCATGATGTCCTACAATATGAGATACGAGAGAATATCAAGGCATGCATATACTGAAGAGCAGCCTGTACAGGAATATAAGGTCTTATTAATTTGAAACAATTAAGGTTTCTTTTGACTTTTTTGGAAATGTTCTTTATATGATTCTCAAATTTTAGATGTGGATCTACAAAGTAAAAACAGCCCAAGATATATGAATTCTTAGCAGCATGGTCCTGATAACAACATGGTCCTTTTAGCAGTGTAGTCCTGTTATCAAGGTGGTTCTGTTAGCAACATTGTCCTGTAAGCAGCCTGATCCTTTTAGCAGTGTGGTCCTGTTAGCAGTGTGGTCCTGTTAGTTGCATGGTCCTTTTAGCAGTCTGGTCCTGTTATCAATGTGGTTCTGTTTGCAACATGGTCCTTTTAGCAGCATGGTCCTGTTTGCAGTGTGGTCCTCTTAGCAGTGTGGTCCCGTTAGCAGGGTGGTCCTGTTAGCAGTGTGGTCATGTTAGCAGTGTGATCCTGTTAGCAGTGTGGTCCTTTTAGCAGTGTGGTCCTGTTATCAATGTGGTTCTGTTAGAAACATGGTCCTGTAAGCAGCAGGATCCTTTTAGTAGCATGGCCTTGTTAGCAATGTAGTCCAGTTAGCAGCGTGGTCCTGTTAGCAGTATGGTCATTTTAGCAGTCTGATCCTGTTATCAATGTGGTTTTGTTAGCAACATGGTCCAGTTAGCAGTGTGGTCCTGCTATCAGTATGGTCCTGTTAGCAGTGTGATCCTGTTAGAAGTGTGGTCCTTTTAACAGTGTGGTCTGTTATCAATGTGGTTCTGTTAGCAACATGGTTCTGTAAGCAGCATGATCCTTTTAGCAGTGTGGTCCTGTTAGCAGTGTGGTCCTGTAAGTTGCATGGTCCTTTTAGCAGTCTGGTCCTGTTATCAATGTGGTTCTGTTTGTAACATGGTCCTTTTAGCAGCCTGGTCCTGTAAGCAGTTGTCCTGTTAGCAGTGTGGTCCTGCTAGCAGTGTGGTCCTGTTAACAGTGTGGT
>NC_056504.1:18984856-19012818 GCF_014905685.2 Nematolebias whitei
TAGCAGTGTGGTCCTTTTAGCAGTGTGGTCCTGTTATCAATGTGGTTATGTTAGCAACATGGTCCTGTAAGCAGCATGATCCTTTTAGCAGCATGGTCCTGTTAGCAGTGTGGTCCTGTTAGCAATGTGGTCCTGTTAGCAGTGTGGTCCTGCTAACAGTGTGGTCCTGTTAGCAATGTGGTCCTGTTAGCAGTGTGGTCCTGCTAACAGTGTGGTCCTGTTAGCAGTGTGATCCTGTTAGCAGCATGGTCCTTTTAGCAGTCTGGTCCTGTTCTCAATGTGGCTCTGTTAGCAACATGGTCCTACTAGCAGTGTGGTCCTGTTAGCCATGTGATCCTGTTAGCAGGGTGGTCCTGTTAGCAGTGTGGTCCTGTTAGCAGCATGGTCCTGTTAGCAGCATGGTCTTGTTAGCAGTCTGGTCCTGTTATCAATGTGGTTCTGTTAGCAACATGGTCCTGTTAGCAGCATGGTTCTGTTAGCAACATGGTCCTGTTAGCAGTGTGGTCCTGTTAGCAGTGTGGTTCTGTTAGTTGTGTGGTCCTGTTAGCAGTGTGATGATAGAAACGATTGCGGCAAAGGACAATGACTACCTTTCAGATCCGGATCTGACAGACACATAACATTCAAAATTCCCTGTGGTACTGAACTGTTCCGTAGAGCTCAATATGTGCAGGCAGCATGGGGATCATGGAGATGGCCACCATGACAGGCTTGAGCCTGAGGTAAATGGACTGTACTTATATAGAGCCTTTCTATCTTATGGAGATACTCAAAGTGCTTTACAACACAATCTGTGCCTCCTTTACCCATTCATACAGCACTCTACTAGATCTCTACAAAGCTAATTTTAGGTGGGAAAGCAGATTTAAATGTCAGTACCATTAAGTTGGTTATACCTGCTACATCTTAATTTTCCACCTGCTATTCATTAAACGGTCATAATGGATAGCTCATTATTAATAAAAGTGGTAAACATCAGCCCAGTGAGTCAATCAGCTAATTATTCTGCATACTTTTAATTCTTGAGAGCATGGTGCTTTGACTTCTTATGTTAAAGACAAGCAGTAATAAAAGGGGAAGGGTAAGTCTGATATTGTCATCATACCTGAGATACACCCAGGTGGAGCAGTGGGCAGCTATGTAAGCACCACTCGGGTAGAAGTTAGGGATTGGGTGTCTTGCTCAGAGACACCACGACATGTGGGAATGACTGGGAGTTGAACCAAGGCTTTCTGGTCACCAGTCGGCTGCCCTGCCTCTACACCATCTTGGCCTCAGATAAAGATAAAGGTCAGATAAACCTTTACAGAGAAAAAAGATAGATGGTAAATTATCAATCAAATATTTGAATAAAAACATGCTAAGCTAGTGGTGCTCAAGCTTTTCTTTTTTTCTTAAAGGACCCTGATTGTACCTACAATAAAAGCAGTTCCATCCATTTGTGTACTGAGTGTGCACTTCTGCATGCACATGTGCTAGCACACTACAAAAAAATATTTATTCAGACATTATTTATATATACATTGTATAAACCATTTTCTTTATCAGTGTAAAGCTGTATTGTGTAGTTTATAGGAAACGCAGTTTTTATTTCCAAATTTTTGATAGTTGATAGTTGTTTGTATAAGGTTGACATTGCACTATTGTGGTAAATTTATTGAGCTTTTCTGTAGGCACACTGTAAAGTGTTCTCATTCTACGTTTGCTTGAGAGTGTCCCAAACTTGGAATTTTATCAATCTTGTCTGTTTTTCACCATCGCTCATCATCTCAAAGATTTGTCTAGGTGAGTTTTTTGTGGTACTTGAAGTTTTTCAGTATTAAAGCAGAACCAAGTTAATCCAATTTATAAATCCTACTTCATCATATGTTATATAGGGAAGGAATCTTTGGGCATGATTTGTTTTAGAGTCAGGGTTCCTTGTTTGTTGTTCGCACCACATGTGGTACATGTGGTGTGAACAAATTTATATACACAGGATTCCAGTTACATCCCACAATAAAATGTAAAAAAAAAAAAAAAAACTGTAATAAGATCTACTTTGTAAGATATGAACTAAGAAAAACATCAGCTAAATAATATACTAAGCACTAATAGCATAAAAACAATTTGCCGAACAGCAGCACGAACATGAGTCTGTGTGAGCAGATGGGCATGCATAAATACATCAACATTGAAAAAGATAAAACAGCAACATGAAACAGATCAGCAGCAACATGATGTGATTTTTTTACAGTGATTATTCTGGTTAGAGATTCATGAATCTAACAGCCTCAGGGTAGAAGCTGTTCCTCAGTCTCGTGGTTCTACTCTTAATGCTCCTTAACTTCCTTCATGAGGGGAGCGAGGCAAAAAGTGTGTGTGCTGGGTGAGTGGGGTCCTTCATGATGCAGATGGCCCTCTTCCTGCATCTGAAGGTATAAATGTCTGTGATTGTGGAGAGACTGACTCCATCAGTCTTCTGTGCAGCCTTCACCACTCTGCAAAGATTTTCTTTCTGCAGCTGTGCAGCCTCCATGCCACATGTTGATGCTGGAGCACAGGATGTTCTCCACTGCACACCTGTAGAAGGAGGTGAGGACTGAGCTTCCCAGACCAGCTCGTCTCAGTCGCCTGAGGAAGTAGAGTCTCTGATGAGCTTTCTTGATCAGGCTGGTGGTGTTGTTGCCCCAGCTGAGGTTGTCATTCAGGTGCGCATCCAAGTACTTGTATCTGGAGACCACTCCACCTCAGCTCCTCCTATGTTCATGTGTGTGTATGTGTGTGTGTGTGTGTGTGGGGGGGGGGGGGGTTGTTCCGTCTGAAGTCCACGACCATCTCCTTCATCTTCTTCACTTTGATGTGAAGGTTGTTCTTTCTGCACCAGCTCTCCAGGTGTTCCGTCTCCTGCCTGCAGCTGGACTCACCATTGTTCGTGATGTATCCCACCACCGCTGTATCATCTGCAAACTTTACAATATGGCAGCCTGGATGGGTAGGTGCACAGTCAAATGTGAGCAGAGTAAACAGGAGGGGGCTCAACACTCATCCCTTCAGTTACTATTCAAAATGTTGGGATGTGATTATAACGCAAGCATGGATGCATCTCCGTGCGTCTATAGTCACACTTTAAACACTATCCTGATCATAGATTCTCTCAAATCAACACTGCAGCACTTTGGTTGGCCCTGTCGCTTTTTAAAGCGATTTATAAATAAAATGGTATGGTATGTTATGGTATGGTATGGTATGGTATGGTATGGTATGGTATGGTATGGTATGGTATGGTATGGTCAGTTTAAATTATAACAAGAATATTGTAACCAAATAACAAAAGGAGTCAAAATCCTGAGTAAAAAGCCATAAGATTTAGTGGTAATGGACTTTCCTTGGCTTTGTTTAGGTGGTTGAGTTTGGAAATGGCTGTGATGATCAGCTGTTACGTGTGATACATACTGGAGTTTATAAGACTGTTTTTGAAGGATTAAGTGCACAACGCAGGTTGTGATGGACTTTGTAATTCATTTTACTTTTTCTGAGTCAGATAAAAGTTTTGACGTTGCTCACTTTATGATCCTCTTAGCAGCTAGTAGCTACAAACAGCTGTTTTTTTTCTCACTCCTTAGGTTGTAAACTTGTAAGCAGCTTTCATATAGAGTATAGAGTAGCTCTTGTCAATGTACCAATCTTCTCCCTTAACTTCATAGAAACAGAAATACTTTGAAATTCTGGCTTTCAGTGCAGAAGGAACGGTTATGTTTGCCTCAGCCTTTTATCTCTGGTGTGTTCAAACCACAAGCAGTCCAAGCACTTCTCTTCAGCACTTCTTCCTGTTGTGTTCCAACATGATGTTAGAAACATCCATCCATCCATCCATCCATCCATCCATCCATCCATCCATCCATCCATCCATTAACTTTACCCACTTCTTCCTTTTTGGGTCACAGTTGCCCATTTCCAGCAGTCACTGTGCCAGAGGTGGGGGACACCCTGGACAGGTCTCCAGTCCATCACAGGGACACATAGAGACAAACAAGACAAACAACCATTCACTCTCTCACCTAGAGACAATTTAGAGTTACCAGTAGTCAGCCTAACATGCATGTTTTTGACCTGTGGGAGGAAACTGGAGTACCTGGAGAAAACCCACATATGCACAGAGAAAACTCCACACAGGAAGGCCCCCGGACCGGGATTTGAACCGAGGACCTGCTCGCTGAGAGGCAGAAGCTCTACCAGATGTGCCACTGTGCTGCCGATGTTGGAAACATTACATTATAATCACTTTCTGACATTTTACAATCTGTTCAGAATGGTTCACGTCTACATTGTGATGCATAAAAAATGATTATAACTCATATCCCTATATTTAAATGACTCATTTGGTGGGTGGTTTAGTTGTAAATATAAATGATGACTATATTTTTCTCATGTCATATTTACAAACCCTAAATGTTAAGTGTTTGTTCTTGAGGATATTCTGTTTGATTTGTTTTAGCACATCCTGGGCTGAACCCTGCAAAGTGGCACAGGAACTGGGCTTCATGTTTGGCAGCTGAATCAAACAGTTCATCCAGAGTAACACTGTCCAGATGTTCTGCTGTGGCGCAAAACAGGACAGTTAAATACTAAATTTCAGTGAGCAGGGAACACTTTTGACTTTATGTTTATGAAATACCTAAAGGTTCTGCAAATTGATAAAACTGAAGAAAAAAAACCTGCACTAGTGTGTTTTTTTGTTGACAGAAATAAATTGCCTCGGGGTCTGATGGTGGTGAGGATTTGGAATATAAGAGCCATCGATCATGTCTCGCTGTGGCACAGTTTCATCTGGGGAAATTGCCAGCATCACTCTGTGCACGAATGTGGAGAGGAAGCTGCTGTGTTAGTTCACACAAAGTAATAATCCTGTCTTCACCATCCAACTTATAAATTCATCTCTCTGCTGCCTCCTGTGAGGGATCACTAATGTGATTATTGTCCTGAGCAAGGGGCGCTCCTGTGAGGCTTCAAAGAGAGCAGATCAGAGGGAAATGCAGTGAAAAACGCTGCGAGCTGTGATGTGTGCAGGTGCAGTTCAATATCTAAAACCTTTTTTGTTTGCTTTAGACATCTGAACACATTCAGGAGCACCAGAACACCACCATGTTGCTTTAGCAGACATAACATCTACTTCCTGTGTGATTTATTGCTCTATGTCACACGCTCCGCTGAGCGCTTCATGCTTTTTAATTAAACTTACAAAGCTGTGGAATATAAATTAAAGTTTATGTTCTGAAAAAGAAAGCTTAGTGCCTATTGTATGTAACAAACCTACCAAAGGTCTTATTTTGTAGTTTTTATATTCATTTAGCTTGAATAAGCTGTATGCAAGACTTCACATTTTACTGAGCAAATCTGCTTTCAAGCACAAAAGAGCAACTAATTAGAGGTTATAGAAAACCTTTGTGTGCTTGTTTGTGAAATAAAAGCAACATGGAACAGAAAAACTACTGGCAAGATAAAAATGTCTTGTTGAAAAGCTTTTGCGCTCTTTCATTCTGAATAAAAATAAAGCAGATCATGCATGTTCTGTGGCAGCTGGTGACAGTAATGTCCAGCTGCAGGGCCTCTTGTAGCTGCAGAAGGCTCTGTGGTGTCACTGCAGGCTGTATGCAGTGCATCCCCCTCTCACAGTGGGAAGGACATCTTGGTCAGGGTCATGTAGGTCCTCCATCATTAGTCCATAAAGAACACAGGGGTCATGCACCCTACAGTCCATCAGTGCAACCACTTTATATCTGTGGCCAACAAAGTCTTCATCCTAGAGGTTTTCTTCATTCTTACATCTTAAGTTTTCTTCATCCATTGTCTCCTCATCCTCACTACCACAGCCAGTCCCTTCGTCCTGCACAAGCTACAGACTCTTGAAATATTAATGACTCAGTAATTGAATTGTCTTGCCTTTTGAAGTGCAGTAACATCCCAAATCTCAGTTAGACAAACATCTTTTTAAATCCCATTTCCTTATCTCATTAGCTTCCTGTGTCTTTTCTTCTCTGCCACTAATACTTTAATAATGCATCAATCGTATGGCCAAGCTTTTAGAAACGTGCTTATAAAACAGATGTCAAAGGTTAGAAAACAAGCTCTTTCAAATTCAGGATAAGAAAGAAAGAAAAACAAAAGTAAGAAAAATTACATTCTACACACACATACAAGTCCACACACTCCAGATACTTGAGAATTGATAAAACCTCCTAGATGGGAAGCGAAACGTCTTCAGCTTCAGAATAGAAGTCCAGCTGTTTTTGTTTTTAAACTTTTTTTTTGAAAGAGTGTTTGGCCTTAGATATTTATATGGGGGGGGTTTGACTTAAAATTAAGATAAAAAAACAAAATAAGACATTTAGCTGTTCATACCAGAGTTAGACTAAAATCATTTTTGTATTGAGAAGTGACAGAGTTATGGCTATTTTAGTCAAATCTTAAAAATACCATTATGATTATTAACTATTACCAGAATGTAGAGGGATATGGGGCTGGATATATATTGTAAATGATCAGTTATGAGTTAAGCTCATAAGATATGCATTTATTATGCAAATAATCTCGTTGTTTGGGCACCACCTCTTTTTAGAGGAAAAATCAGTCTCTAACCCCAAATTCAATGTAAAGTGAAATGTGAATTCTTTTCTCATGTTTAAAGGGCATCAAATCAGTTAATACACACAGATATGCCGAAATAATCACAAATTCAGTTGATTTTATGTATTTTATTATAAAAATAATAATCTGTGATATATGTGATGAAAAATTATGCATAACAAACAAATGAATAACAAATAGCTTTGTATCAAAGATCTAATTGATTATTCAAATCAGTGAAACTTAAAAAGGCAGATTTTGGACTGGTTCTGTTTGTGGAGTAGTTAAAATTGTGTCTAAACTGAGCTGTAGTTTGTCTGATAAGATCATTGTGATGTATGATTGCCAGAAAGTGCATTGAAGAGTCTCTCTCACCAGAACGAGATGTCAGAATGTTCCACAGCTGCTTAAAATGATATCAGCAAGGTCTGAGATTCTCCGGTGACTGAGAGGCTGATTTTTCCCTCAAAAGTCACCTATCATCGGTTGGAGGGACGAAGGTCCTGCCACTGGCTCCGAAGTCAGCTGGGATTTCCCACTCTGCGGTGGGATGGTTCTAGTTCTACAGGGTTTCTTCTGTATCTTTTGTCCCGTCTATGTGCAGAAAGGATGCTTCTCTCCTCTCTGAGTTCAGTGCAGAAAACTGGGTTTCTTCAATTTTGAGCCCCAGAAGCGTGTAGCAGAAGTTGAGAAATAGATGTGCTTGTAGACGTAGTCGAAGACGAAGAAGAAGTGAAACTTCACTTAACTGTATGTGTGTTTCAGATTGACTTTAGTCCACTTCTCAGAAGAGGGATGGTCCTAACTCTTGTCATGTTTTATAACATCTAAAGTCCATTTTCTCTGTCTGCCTTTAAAAGTTACTCTTTCAAAAGAGACAAATAAGACAAATGATTATCTTAAAGAGAGATTACTTAAAACACTCATTTTCATAAATAAACATCCAGGTATGAAAAAAATAAATTAAAAATGACATTTTGGAGTTAATAGCAGGCAATGTTTCTCCAAAAGGTGTTGCTGTCCATCACCTGAAAAGTAAATGTCATTAAACAAAGGGGTTCTCATGGTGTTATCTTCATGGAAACCCATCCTGGGAGTAACACTCCTTTTTGATAAAGGTAAAGTCTCAGCAGATGTTTCAACTTTGAGGTCAGTTGAACCAAAACATATTAAAACGATTTGTTCGTTTCATGGGAAATGAGTTCATGTTGGCAGTGAAGTTAACACAGTGACATTTTTTTTATTACACTTTCATTAGTGTCAACTAAGAAGTTATTAAGCTGAGTTGAACACATGTAAAGCAAAGTCTGTTTGTTCCCAGGGGAATAGATGCATCTTATTTTAAACAATTTCAAACACAAAACACATGAATGATGTTTGTTTGAGATGAGATGAACTCTTTTTCTGTTTAAGCTGAGATGAACTGTTTTCTGAGATGAGGTGTTCTTTTCTGAGGTGGTGAACTGTTTCTGGGGTGGTGTTCCCCTACAAGACCAACATTTAGCTCAGTATCAATAAAACTAACTGAATTATAGAGATTTGTGTGTAGGCTAAATGCTCCCACAGACTTGGGCGTACTATGTATGCACGAATACTGCACACACTGTCTGCAGACGGTTGAGACTTCATACTCGAGCATCCACCCTGAGCGGCTGCAGACCAGCTCCGCAGGCAAGGGGCGTTTACCTTTGGGACAAATTGAGGCAGCCGACTAGTCATTTGCTGTCACGCCTACTGGATTGATTGAAAGGTGGGGGTGGGGGGTAGCTGGCAGCACCAGCCGCAGCATTCTGTGTTTATATGTTGTTAATAAACAATTCTAAAACAAAAACAAAAAAACGGAGCGCTGGCCTTGCAGCCCACACATCAAAGCGGCCCACCAGGAAATCTCCAGACCCTCCCGCAGCCACGCTGGACCTGACTTTAATTCACTCCTGACAAATTCCTTCATTTCTACAATTTCAGTCATGGCGTCAACGGAGGATGAGGAAAAAAAAACACAAAAAGGCCATTAAACCAGACCACGGATGAAAACGGACAATTTTATACATTGGTGTCGCATACAAAAGAGTCCGTCACCGGGCAGTTTATTGTGCGACACAGAGTATGCGTACGCGGTTGTAAAAAATGGGCTTTGCACGGACATGCCCTGCGGGCATCCGCTTCGACTCTAATCCAGTACGTACGGACATCTGCGGGCTGACGTACGCCCAAGTATGTAGGAGTCTTAAGGTTGATTGGCTGTGGCACCCATCTTGAATTAGGGTGACTCCAAAATGTATTAATTTGCAGATTTATAGCCAACACTTACTTTCTGAGAGATTTATAAAAAACCCATCCAGTGCTTGTAAGGTATTTTGGTATAAAAGGGTACAAACAAATGAACACATGAACACACACACAGGCAATAATATTGTATCAAATATTTATCTCCCTTTGCTTTTTGGCAGCAAGTGGTAAAAATTGTGAGCACTTGTTATATTCATCAGAAGCAACGCATGTTTGTGTTTAATCACTTGGCCGTTGTTTTAATCACTTTTGTAACATCACACGGGAATCAATGAGGAGGTATTATCCGGACCATGTGAGGGACGTGTGCTGTTGATGTGTTCCTTTTGTTGGTCTTTAGCAAAAAAGCATATTTTAATCCATCCTGACAAGACGATCTACCTAATCCTATTAGCAGCTTGCACATTAAACTACAGTAGGCCCACTCTTCTCCACCCGCTGGTTTTGTGTAACAAATGGAGCAGATGGTGGCAAATTAACAGCCTACTGTAGTGAACTTTGAATGGCCAAGCTCAGCCCCCCTCCCCCCACATACACACACAAACTAACCCTAACCTTTTTTACACAGAGTACTATATCAATAGAAGGATTTTGTAATGGGTTAAAACTAAACAAGAGGCTGAATGAATGAAAGGTTTGAACTCTGTTTTTTAAGGAGTGTAGGGTGAGATTGATTTCACAATTAGAGGCCTTTCTGTGTTTTGACAAAAAAGACAGCTAGTGTTCTAATAAACAAGAAAAATAAAACCCTTGAAAGGCTTTCAGAAAATGGTTAAGTTTATCAATAAAACCAACTTAGTTTACATGAAAGTCTGCTTTCTTAATAGGGAAATATATTAAAATAACAGGTTGAGCGTTCTTTTAAGAAACACGTTTTAACTGCCATTTTTCATGGAAGAGTTAAAGTCCAAGATCATCTTATATTGTGGCCCTGTTTATACAACAAGGATTCAATGAAAACAGGATTTTTTTCTCCCCCATTTTTATGAACACGTTAATAGGAAAACATTATAATTACAATCTCTGATTACACAGCAACGGTAGACGTGGAAACAGTGTAATTCCTCCACCACACCACTAGTTGGTGCTATGTTCTTTGAAACGTGAAACTCTAAGTGTGCATGCGTTAAAAAATATGTTTATTTAATTTTCGTTTATTTAAGTAAAGAGGTAGAAAATGAACACTGTGTTGGAGAGCCGTAGTTAGATTTATCAGACTCAGAAGCACAAACAATACTCTGGTATCCGCCATTGTCGATAGTTTCTTCTTCGGTGGATTGTAGGAAAATGTTATGTTTTACGTCACGCTGTGCATGCGACAGGGATTCCCTGACAGAAAATTCATCCATCCATCCATTATCTTTACCCGCTTCTTCCATTTTGGGTCACGGGGGTCGCCGGTGCCCATGTCCAGCAATCACTGTGCGCGGGGCGGGGTACACCCTGGACGGGTCGCAAGTCCATCACAGGGCAAACGAGACAAACAACCATTCACTCTCTCACTCACACCTAGGGACAATTTTAGAGTTACCAATCAGCCTAACATGCATGTTTTTAGTCTGTGGGAGGAAACCGGAGTACCCGGAGAAAACCCACGCATGCACAGAGAGAACATGCAAACTCCACCCAGAAAGGCCCCTGGACCGGGGTTTGAACCAAGGACCTGCTCGCTGAGAAGCAGCAGCTCTACCAGTTGCGCCACCATGCTGCCCCTGACAGAAAATATATATATTTTCCTGTTTATACAATAATGGACACCGGGATGTTTTTGAACCATTGCACTCTGGAACCCGTTCTCAAATTGTGCTGTTGTCAGAGAAAACATTCGCTATTTTCGTGTAAATGAACATTTGAAATGCAACGAAACTTCCATTTTCAACACAAATTGTTTTTGTGTAAACAGGGCCTGAAAAATGAGTTAAGAATTGAGTTGTAACTGTTTTGGTTAATCAAATCTTGAATATGCAGTCAGCAATACTGTATGCAGTGTCTAATGTCTAATGTATTTAATAATGTAATAAATAACAATACTGCAATGTCTTGGGTTATCTGTTGATGCTTGTTATAAATGACATGTTATCTTCCAAAACACCTGATTTTAGCTCAATGTTTGTAAAACTCACTGAGGAATAGCTGTTTTTGTGTAGGCTAAGGTCAGTTATGGCAGCCATCTTGCATTGGGTTCACTCCAAATGCTGTAAATCCAGTGTGTACGTTTATTGGTTTATGAGATATTTGCCAACAAGCAGGATTAACACCAGCAGTTATTGCCACAGCTTAAACAAAAGTGTTCTGCAATTTGTTTCACTCATTGTATGTGCTGGGGTCAATGCTCAGCTACTACCATACCAGATTTTAGGTCAATATAATGGGCAGAGCTCTAGCCATCTTTGTGTTTTCTAAGGTCACTTGGCTGTGGCAGCAATCCTGAAACATGTCCAAAAGTTTATGGGTTAAACAGTCAATGTCAACCTATAAATTACTTAAGGAAATTTGCATAAAAATCTTTTTTAGTACCAGTAGTTCATGAAATATCTTCTAACAAACATTGTCAGATTCATTAGCTAATGACAACGTTTTAAACAAATCTCACATGTTTAGTTCCCCCTCATAGTATGAGTTAGGGATCAGTATCACTTTTTTTGCTCAATAACTGTGAGCTGACAATGTTGAATCAGGTTGACTCCATTAGTTAAAACTGCAGTGTCTGTTCATTGTCAAGTCTGTTGGTGAATTTTATTTATATCATGTACAGTATGTCTACACACCCAGTAGAGTGACCTAAAAGGAAGAAAAGGTAAATGAATTATAATTTCAGTCATGGACAAAAAGCCTGTCAATACCTTGTTTTGTACCAAAATATTGATTAGGCAATCACTCTGTCTGTCATGTGCCACTCTAATCTGCATGCACATTACTGTGCACTCATAACTGGGTTCTGCACAGCTATGATGAACATGGAGGTGCCAGGAGAAGAGAGTGCAGAGCGCAGCAGTTTCTTTCTGCTCCTTCAACTTCAAGGACAGCGAGAGGCAGATAAAGAATGATGCCTTAAATAGTCATGTTGTGATGGTGCATGATCACAAGTCTTTAAGTGGTGGCTTTGGAAGGAGCTCCAAGTTGTGTGTGGGTGGGTTTGGATTGGGAGATTTGTTGACCTGTTGGGATTTTTTTCCTGTCATTGGGGGGAAAAAAAACTTACCTCTGCGTCTACAGCTTCAATCAGTTGTAAATGTCAACCCAGTGATTACTTTCTGAAAGTTACATTAAAATCGTTCCAGTCATTAAAAATATATTTCCATGACTTTACAGACAAATGAACATTAACACATTATTGCCCTTAGCCTTTGGTAGTAGTAGGTTGTTTTATTTTTTTCCCTCTGTACTCAGACAGACGTGTTTCCCGGCGCTCCATACCTCCCCCGCTTCCCTGCTTGCATTCTTTCGTCCTGTGAACCCTTAAAAAGCCTTTTTTTTCTGCATACCTCTTAATTGGAAGGATCAGCTAGTCTCTCAACAAAATCGATCAACTTCTCCCGACAGGAGTCAGGGTAAGGAGGACCCTCTTACCTCGACGGAAACAAATTGGATTCATGATGACAACTAGATTCTACTGTTTGGGTTGGTGAAATCTTGGATTGTCTACAAATTTGTGTGGATGTGTCGAAGTTCGACAGTGCTCAGACTGAATTTGGAGAGCTGCTGCAGGGAGCTGGAGCAGGCTGTTATCAGGACTGTGAACTCACTGGCAGCACTCATGAATGGTGGGAATAATCTTGGAGAAGCTGTGAGCTCGACTTTTGGCGTAAAGGATCAATTCAGCTGTTTTGGAGTTTCCATCAGAGGAATATATACCAGCGAGACTTTAAAAAAGGCAGAAACAGCAATTCACAAGTTCTGCCTAACCCAAATTGTGGCCTTGACGCCGGACTTACCTCAACTCCTCCTGGAATGTTTTGAAAACAACAAAGATGCTTTGGCTGTTTCCTCACCCCTCCCTTTTCCAAGGCCGTGGACATGTAACAGAACCTCAACTGAGCTGAAGATGAATGTCACCTCTTATCTGGACAATGGCTGAGGGGGGGGGCTCTGGACTATGCTACGACTTTACCTTAAAAATTCAATGTTTTCACCGGCCTATATGTAAATGTATAACGTCTGTTTATGTTGCTTTGCTGTGGTAGGTTTTTTTGATGCCTCAAATCGTGCCCTGTCTAGGACACGACGTGAGAGATCTTTTTTTTTTTTTTATACCGTCTCTCCTCATGTTTTCTTCCCTTTTCTAACCACTGTTTTTCTTTGTCCAAACAGGTCTCACTTGTAAATGAGTCTTCAAGGCTCAATGTGATTTATCTGTTTAAATAAAGGTTGAATGAATGAATAGCAACAACTTTCTCTCTGTGCACTTTCTTATCTGGGTCACAGGGAACTGGTGCCTATCTCCAGCAGCCATTTTGTGAGAGGCGTGGTTCACCTGGACAGGGAAATCAAAGGGACACATCAGAACAAATGAGACAAATAACTATTCACACTCCATCACACCTAGATATCACTTAGAGTTACAGATGAATTATGAGTCTGTTGAACGAATCTGGAGTACCTGGAGAAAAGCCACGTATGAATGGGGAGAACAGTTACCATATTTTTCGGACTATAAGGCTCACTTAAAAATCCTTTAATTTTCTCAAAAATCGACAATGGGCCTTATAATCCAGTGCGCCTTATATATTAATTCTGGTTGTGCTTACTGACCTCTAACGATTTTATGTGGTACACAGCGCTCAAAGATCTGTTAACATGAGCTTATTTCACTTAATGCGCCTTATAATCTGATGTGCCTTATAGTCCAAAAAATACGGTAAACTCCACAAAGAAAGAATGAGAATAGAATAGAATAGAATAGAATAGAATAGAATAGAAACAGCCTTTATTGTCCCACGGATGGGAAATTCTAGTGTAACAGCAGCAACAGATAAAAGCTGTCCAGTTCAGCAACAGCTTCATGCATGGGGTGGGAGATGTTGTCCAGCAATTATGTTATTTTAGCTAGTCTTTCTGTCTCCCACCACCTGCACTGGGTCGAGGGGGCATCCAAGCACAGAGCTGGCCTTCTTGATGAGCTTATCTAGCTGCTTCTCAGCTGATGATAAGCTGCTGCTCCAACACACAACATCATAGAAGATGGCTGATGCCACTACCGAGACAAAGAAGGTCTTCAGGAGCACCCCCTGAACTCCAAAAGACCTTAGTCTCCTCAGCAGGTAGAGTCTGCTCTGACTCTTCCTGTAAAGTGCATCAATGTTGTGAGACCAGTCCAGTTTATTGTTCAGGTGAACACCCAGGTACTTGTAAGAGTCCACGATCTTGATGTCCACTCCCTGGATGTTCACTGGGGTCAGTGAGGTGGGTCTGTGCCTGCGGAAATCCACCACCAGCTCCTTAGTTTCAGCAGCGTTGATCAGGAGGTGGTTCTGCTGGCACCAGTCCACAAAGTCTTGTGTCCGCTGTCTGTACTCTGAGTCGTCCTCACCTGTGATGAGGCCGACTATGGCAGAGTCATCAGAGAACTAGTAAAAACAAGATGAAGCTCTTGGCCTCCCACCAAACCCACAGCCTTCTTTCTGTGAGGCAACACGAACTACTGCACCACCGTGCCCCTTGCAGTATGATATGTGTTTGTTAATTTTAGATAAATTGGAGATGCTTTATTTTTTTATTAAGTAAAAGTTTGCTTGTTCCTGGCTGCTGATTTTATACTGACTTAGTTCTGGTGCAAGCAATGTTTTTATGCAAATGAGTAGGAGAGTGTCTGCATTCAGCCATGGATAAAAATAGAAGTGGGAATTAGGTTTGTTATGATGAATGAGAGTTTTATATGTCATCCCACATGCTTAAACTGTGTGGAGTAAAAAATCCAAAAACATAAACACAGCATGCCAGTTCTATTGTGGAAGAAATATAATATAATATATTAAACATTTTGATTAAAATAAATCAAAACAGGTTGTAAAAGCAATTTAAAAAACAGATTGTAAGATAAGAAGAAAACAAAAACACAAAATCTTACTAACTGTGTGGTATTTTCAGGAACTGACTCACCTATTGAAGCAGATTTTCATGATCTGACAGATATTTTTTTAGCAGTAAAATAATGGTATGGTTACATGAGTTTACACTTGAGGCTCGTTTTGCACGTACAGGTGGACCAGTGGGTTCTACATGCTTCATAGAAGATAGATGATCTGTATCAGTATTTAAGCTTTTTATGCTTTTCCAACATCTGTTTCCCTCTAGCTGTAAGTGATACCAACTAGTAAAACCTTTGAAAAATAATAGTAAGTGAAAAATTTCTAAGAACCAAATCTGAGTATTTACTCTAATTGGCTCTCAATACTTGAGGTAAGCCATGAATAACTATTTTAGAACAGTTTTACCAAAATGGGAAGGGTCTGCCAATTAAAATGATTTGCTCATGCTGATGAGGAAATCGTTTGTTATAGAAGGTTTTAAATCTGTCAAGTTAGAACGAGCCATAAAGTACAAAGGCAGATCAAACTTGGCCCACAGAGCCTTGACTCCCCTGTGCCCCCTTCAAGCACCAAGCTCCTGTCCCCTCTGAGCTCTGACTATAAGGTTGGAGTTCATGCTGGCCTTCTCACAGCAAGCAGCTTTTAACCTCCTGCCAGCTTCATCAATCTTAGGACGGTGTGATGGCTCCTGAAAGGGGTGGGGACAGAACCAGCCTGCAGTCTGTAAATCAGGCAAGCTTTGTGGAGTAGGGCCTCAATAATATAGGCACCATACCCTCTGAGTTTAACACCCACATTATCATTCACAGCAGTTAGGCTGTGACCAGGCCTCTCTCAGCCAGATGGCTGGGTTGGTCCTCCACGAATGTGTAAGCAGGGGAGAACAAATTAAATCAGAAGGCCCAGTTTGAACCAAATGTAATCCATCTAAGCTGGTGTTAAGAAGGTAAAAGATTTTGGCCAGCAACATAAAATAATAAGTAACATTATCTTGTGGGGATTATCACCTCCCACCTTCAACACATACACCCTTTTTACTTAACTAGGCCAATCTCACCAAAGCACCAACCAATTAGTATAAAGTCCTTACCACTTGACTTGAATTTGTATGCAGCAGTACAAATCGTGTCTGGGAAAGACTGAAACAAAAGGAATTCTGCCCCGGGCATTTTCCTATGTGACTTTTAACTTTGAAACAGAAATCTTATGTTGAAGTCATTACACATGAATTGTGATTGAGTGGGATTTATATGGCTCGTACAAACCCCGTGGTGATGCAATAGCTATGTGGGAAGTAGAAGTCACATATTGGTTTAGGGAGGTCACTGTTGAGTCACAGTTAGGCTGTATGAGGACCTAGAAAAAAAAATAGAAGCTGAAACTTGTTTATCAACTCCACTTAATACACTCATTTAGCCTACATATTGAGACTGCTCTTGGCTGGTTTATTAATTGCTAACATGCTAACTTTTCTAGTATGTTGCAAACATTTGTTTCAAAACAGCACTGAAAAAGGAAAACTTTAACATTATTTTCAATATGACCTGCCGCATGGTTAGGTGGATGGTAATTAAACCAGCTCCCCCATTGCCACTACATCAGTAAGGAGGGTGGCATGACACCCAACATCATGAGAAACAAGACCTGTCAAAGGGCAGATGAGCTTTACAACCGCCATCATGCAGAATGGCGGCTCTGATAGTCAGTTCCGGCACAAAGCAGCAAGATGTTCCTCCAGCCATCTCAGCTACGCTGTGTTGTTGATCTATTGGTCCTCTTGCCAAGGGACAATACACTTCCACCATGTTGTGTCATCATCATGGAACAGCCTCACAGTTAGGTTTCGTGACAGTGCAATTTAGAAATAGGCATAGGGCTACAGTATATGGGGCAACTGATGTGCCACATTACAAGTGAGCAAAGCCCTTACAATGTTACTGTGTCATCAGTGTAACAATCATGGCACAGCAAAGTCACCAGAAAGTTGCCTCTTAACTGGGAGCTTGAAGTGTTAGAATCACAAATGATAGTGACTCATCAGTAAGACCAGAATGCGCAACAGCCTGTCTATGTCTTGAGTTGGAGAAAGCACACATTGACATTGACATTGTCAACCTGTAAATGGAGGAGGTAGAAAAGACAACCTTGGCATCCTTTTCAGGGACACCACCAAGTCATTGGTTCAGGTATGTTGACGACACGTGGGTTAAATTTAAATCTCAGGAAGTCCAACATTTTACTGATCACATCAACTCTGTGGATAAATACTTCAAGTTCACATGAGAAGATGTAAAAAAATGACAGGTTGGCTTTCTTGGACTGTGAGGTCTCAGGTTCTGATGGAAGACATTTGCAAACTAAGGTGTACCACAAACCCACCCACACAGACCAGTATTTGCAGTTTGACTCCCATCACCCTCTGGAGCACAAGTTAGGAGTCATCAGGACTCTGTACCACAGAGCAGACAGCGTCCCCACTAACTCAGGAGCCAGGCAGAAGGAGAAATCCCACACAAGACAGACTAGAGAAATGTGGATATCTTAACTGGGCCTTCCTGAAAGCAGAGAAGAAACCCAAATAGGATTCCAGCCAGCCATCAGGTGAAAAGGAGGAACCCAGACCCAGACCAGTGTCATTCCATATGTTGCGGGAGTATAAGAGAAACTGAGATGTTTATTTTCTAAACACAACGTCCCAGTGGCTTTTAAACCCCAAAATACATTACGGCAAAGACTGGTCCATCCCAAAGATCCAGTCCCCCGGCACAAACAGAGTAATATTGTTTATGCTGTTCAGTGTCAGGAAGGTGATCAATCTTACATCGGGGAAACTAAACAGCCACTGGCCAAAAGGATGGCCCAGCACAGAAGAGCAACATCAGGCCAGGATTCTGCAGTTTACACTAATCTGCAAGCCAGTGTCTCTTTCAGGGATGAAGATGTTCACATTCCTTGATTGAGAGGAACAATGGTTTGAGAGAGGAGTAAAGGAGGCCATCTTTGTGAAGAGAGCCCGTCCATCATTAAACAGGGGTGGAAGCCTCAGTGTTCAACTATCCCCCTCTTACAATGCTGTTACTCAGCCCACTGTGAATAGCGCATAATGCCATCAGGACATTAACAATCAGTCGTTAGGCTTATGGTTCTCCTTTTGCATGTGAGCAACTAGGTTGGGCTGTCATCAGCAAACTGGTTGATCCACTACACGAAGGTGCTATTTACAAGACTGAGTTTATTGCAGCTCCTCAGACTGAAGAAGTGTTTTGGATAAAAGATGAAACGTTTCAACAAGAAGAATTCGTCCGGAGAACCTAACTTTATTTTGTTAGACATGCATTGACATATTTAGTCTCTGTGAAATTTGTTGGGCTCACATAAAACTTATTGAAAGAAGTCACACAGTTTTGAATGTCCAGAGGACCAGATTGAACTTTTTTGGAAGTCACACAGTATTTTCCAGTGGTTTTTAGGCATTTAAACCACAGGAATGTATGACAGAAAATGTTAGATATTAACACCATAGTATGTCTTGAATCCAGTTACATGTTCATGTCTAGTTGGTACTCAAAGTCAATAAGCATGAATTGTAATTGAGTTGTATTTATGTGGTTCATGTATAGTCCTCGTGGTGTGTGGGTAAGGTCTTGGTGAGGCTGTAAAGTCACATGTTTATTTAGAAGGGTTAATACGGAATATCGAATCACAGTTATTACTTTCAGTTAAAGATAAAACGTTCAAAATCCAATTTCATCTCAAAACAGGCTTGAGAGAGAAAAGCAGCCCACAACTCCTGTAGTGTTGTGCTCAATTATTCAATTACAACCAGGAGCTTGATCTCTGTGTTGGCTTTTTAATTTATCAAAGCAGTGGGGGGTGTCTGTTGTGGGAAACAACATCCTTAAAGGGATTGCAATGCTTGTTAAATGTCTGGTAGTTTCTATACAGCTCATATCTTTGTTACGGCTGCTTAACAATGCCTGAAATATCTGTTTTCCTTCTAATTGGATTCTCTATCAATGTTACAGTAAGTGCAATTACTGGACTTTATCAGTGCTGTGTTCCTCGCTCGCTTAACCACTTTGGTTGCTTACGAATCTCGACAGACTCCCTGTGGACCAACAGCTTTATGAGTTCACATTTCTCCAAATCTCTGATGTTTGCCTATTATCACTCTATTTTGTTTTTGCAGGGCATGCTAGCTGTTGAACTAATTGCTTTAGTGTGACCTGCTAAGCTGGGTCAAAGCCAATATGAGGACTAATGAACTGACACCCCAAAGGGTTTTCAAAGAATTGTGGCAGACATTAGAGCTCCCAGACTTTGCTCTTATTCATCTTCATCTGGTTTAGCAGTCTGGGTCTTTGCTTATTATGGTCCAGACTCTGGTCTGTTAGCTGGAGAATGATGCAGCACCGTGTTCTCCACAGCCTGTCAGTGTGCGAGTGCAGACAGCTTACTCTGTCTGACTCCTAACTATGCACACTTTTCATGTCTCCCCTCAGGCAGCTGTGTTTGCAGCAATAATAGATAAAATTGCTGCTCCACTCTTAAAGTGATCCAGTCCTTATCAGAAAAATGCAGACAGATCAAAAGAGCACAGCGATTAAATCAGTCTAACTCTAATGCTTTTGATACAGATTTCAGTCTTGGTTTTCATTTACACTAAATTCCTTTTATTGTAATCAAATTGAACATCTGCCATGAATCTAAGCTCTTGATTTGTTTATTTTTGTACTTTTCATAGTCTTTTTTTATCGCCCTTTTGCCTTCGGCGATGGGCAATAATTATTTTGCCGGTGTCTGTGTGCATTTGACTGTTCAATTAGCAAAATAACACAAATCACTCAAGTTTTATTATTGAAGCATTTTAAAATGTAGTCATTAGATGTGCATCTACAACTGAATATAATTTGGAATCAAACAGATTTAAATTGGTCTCCACAGCAAAATAAACTCAGCAAATACAGAAATGGCTCCAATGCTGTGAATTTTACAGATATTCAGAGTTTAAATATGGTGTGGTATAAGATGAGAGTCATTCACAATGCATGCTCCAAGCACTTACAAATCTACATTTTAGGATTCATTTAAAAATTTCTTTATTTGCTTTTAAATCTCTAAATGGACTTGCTCCGCTGTATCTGTCTGAGTTGCTACATCCGCACACACCCTCTCGATCCCTCGGGTCATGTGATCAGCTGCTCCTCAGTGTGCTGAAGACAAAGTGTAAGCTCAGAGAAGACCGTGCTTTTGTTGTGGCTGCTCCTAAACGATGACATTCTTCCCTTGAACATCAGACAGGCCTCTTCCCTGTCTGTTTTTAAATCCCTTCTTAAAACCCATCTCTTCTCCCCGGCCTTTGACACCATCTGAAATGTTAACTTTTAATTATTTTAATAATTTTTTATTATCTGATTTTATGATGTGTACAGCACTTTGGCCCTGTGTGTGTTTAAAGTGCTCTATAAATAAAAGCTTATATGGTATCTTGCAAGATTTTGGAATATTGCATGTGACTGCACCTAATGTTATTTTCAAGGTTTCATGGGAATGACAATAGGTTCAGGTTTGGTTTATTCGCCATATGCAAATCAACACAAGGTCAACAATGCAATGAAATGCTGAGGATGAGAAGAACCGTCTCAACTTGCCAAAAAGATAAACAACACCAAATATCAAAGCATGCAACAAAAATACCAAAGCAAGGCGCCAAAATGGAAAAAGAAATACATCTACAGCATCATGGTCCTATTGGTAGTGTGGTTCTGTTAGTAGCATGGTACTGTTAATAACTCATCATGTTTACTCTTTTTGCAGTCAAATTGACGTTAGCCTTATAGTCATCAATTTACAAGTTCCTTATGTGTTTATTTATTTCTCTTAGTAGTCAGAATAAAACGTAAATTTTGTGAAGCACACCTCAGAACAGAAAATTTTAACTTTAGGGGGAAAATTAATGCCAGACTTTGAAGTGAATGTTTTTCTCAAGAGCCAAATTTCAACTAACACACAGTCAGGGTCTCTGCTGATGGAAAATGAAAATGTACCGTGTTCTGCAAGGCTGAGCAAAGAGCAGTTTGGCTCCAAGTCACGGGGGACTGATTATGTTCGGGGTTTGCCATTCTGTCTGCCAGCACGTGGGTGGATTCATGGGGCCTTCTCCATCTGTGCTGTTTTACAGGTACGGCACCACCAGCCTACGAGAGAAATGAACTGAGGACAGCACCTGTTTGTTGAGAACAGCCAAGATCCTACAGTGAAACTATGAGGTTGCAGAGAAGTTCGGGACTTGCCGCCATGCTGATCATCATTGCCTGTATTTGTGCCTTCCATACAACCACAGCCATGGACATTCCTCTAGAGGGTGAGTTCTTATCATCCATTAAAACGAGATCATAGATGGTTCAGTGCCCGGTGAAGTAGAAAAGGTAGCTCACACCCTTAAGAAATGAAAATGTAAAATTATAACATGGGAGCAGAAAAGTGTTAAACCTGGAGAGGTTACTAGTTTAAAAGCAAAGTTAGCAAATGTATGACAACAACACAGATACATCTACAGAAACATGCCTTTTGTTTCACTTCCCCTGATGAGTTCTAACATCCTCTTTAGCATAACACATATTTGAGCAAGAAGTTTTGATGGGTGATGTTTAAAGAAGAAGTCAGCTTATTCTAGTCAGATCAGAGGCATCAGTGATGGAACATCATATATTATTCATAATGAAACAAGACAAGTCATAAAAATGACATATGAACAACAACAAAAAAAAGATTTATAAAAGCATTTGTACACACATATTAAAGTTAGTTTTATGTTTAACAGTCACTGAGTGCACATATTTCAGCTTAGAAATTATGCCCTCTCTGTGAAAAAGTTTAACCATAAATGGTTTTGTTAACATGATCTTGACTCTGTCTTGTGGACTGGTGGCTTCTGACAGCAAATTATGGCAGAAACCACAAGAAAAAACAGATTCAACAAAGACTGAGGTGCTACTCAGCCAGGAAGCAATCTATCTTACACCCCTGAGCATTCCTTTCCTTTTTATGATTACATACATGTAGTTTTTTGCAGCACCAGTGGACCCAGTCTGCTGCAATTTGCAGGTGTCACATCAAAGGTGACACATCTGAGCAAAATATTCACAAGAATCTGTGGTTGAGTTGGTAGAGCTTTTGCCTCTCAGAATGAAGGTCGTTAGATCAAATCCCAGCTGGCGGCTTTTCTGGGTGGAGTTTGCATGTTCTTTCCATGCATGCGTGGGTTTTCTCCAGGTACTCCAGTTTCCTCCCACAGACCAGAAACATGCATGTTAGACTGATTGTTAACTTTAAATTGTTCCTAGGTGTGAGAGAGAGAGTGAATGGTTGTTTGTGTCTGTGTCCCTGTGATGAACTGGAGACCTGTCCAGGGTGCCCCCCGCCTCTTGCACAGTGACTGCTGAATATGGGCACCAGAAACCCCCGTTACCCAAAAATACCTAAATAAATCTAAATCCATTCTTGTTGGACAAAACTTTGATGGCAGGTGTGCTGTGGTGGCATCATCTTTTCATTTTCTAGTAAAGATCATGGGATGGTCAAGCTTTAGGTGTTTCATGAACCAACAGGATATATACTGCTATACAACTTTGTCTCTGACCTGTGTGGAGAGCTTCCTGGTCTTCATGCTGCCTCTTATTTGGGGTAGACTTTACTTCTTACAGGCGTTAAATTGATGTTAACTTTGGGAATTATCAGAACAAGTGAAAAACTATATTGAAATCATCTGATGCTTAGATTGCTCACATGAGGATTTTATTGAAATAATTATTTGGCTTCTTAATGCAGCAATTGGGCAAAGCAAAGAAAGTGAATACATCTGCATGTACCAACTTTTAGTTTTATACGATAAGCAATGTTTAAAACATGTTTTCCCCCATTTACCTCTAATAATATAGATTTTTTTTTTGTAAAGCTATTACTTATAATAAAATTAAAACTCCCAGCCAAATGAAAACTTGCCAAATAGAAACTTGCCAAATGAAGGGGTATATTTTTGTAACCGTCTGTATGACATCAAGAACTGGACTAATACAAAGTTAAAGTCAGTAAAGGTCATATGTTGACATCAAGATGGTTGTTGTTTGGTGCCAGTCCAACAGTAAGAACAGTCTGGTGTCTGCCATCCAAGCTTTCTTTTGCGAGCCTGTTGTCGACCAACTAAAAACTGAGATTTATTCTCAGTTGCTCCTGTTATTTTTGTCCTAAAGTGAAGTCTGTTCGGTAAATATCATGGTTCGGCAACTCATAGCCTCCTGAGGACTGAGGTAATGACATACATATGGCCCTTATGCATTGTAAGACCCGACCTGGACTGTCCTGATCCCGGTTCCACCCTGGCTTGTGAGTGATGACATTTGGCAGTTTGACCCAGGTCCAGCTCAATGTTTGGAACCCAGAGATCTGGGGTTCCATTCGGGCCAGGCTGGTGCAGCATATTTGACGTCAGCAGACTACTGGCCACTGATTGGTGTGCTGGTTCACAGATGAGTCATACTTCCAACAACTGCTCCTTACCACCATATCCTTCAGCTACTTACTTCTGGCTGGTTGTGTGATGGAGAGAGCTCCTTTCTCTTTAGATAAATGGAAAAGCACAAGAAGCACCAGTGCCCTGAGCAAACGACGAGGTGCAATTACTGCTGAGCTGATATTTGTGCAGTCTTGCTATGATGACACTGCCTAGATCGAGGCTGCACTCTGCTCACAGCAAACAAAACCAGAGCCGGGAAGACCAGGGTTGGGTCAACTGGCCAGTCCAGGCTGGACCGGGCTTTACAATGCATAAGAAGCAATAGTGATAAAGAATATCTTGGGTCTCTTGTGGGAGACAACTTAGGGCAAGACGCTGCTTTAGAAATTTTAGAAGAAATGCTATTTTTTTCTCAATTCTAGTCAATTTATTTACTCACTCGTAATAATGGGAATAGCTAGCCAACATACAAGTGTGCTTATTGAATATTTAATAATAGCTGCTCCTAGAAAAGTATTGATGGGTAGGATGGACGTGTTACATTTGTTTACTACAGTATTTGCTTTTTTATTCAGAGACGTTAACATTGGAATAGTTTTATAAGGGATAAAAAGCTGGAAAATAAAACACTCTGTAAATAAGTGTGACAATCATCAGACATTCTGTGGATTGAATCTATTTACAGCCATTTATGTTGTTTAAATCAGATTTTTGCTGCTTTTTTGCGTTGGGTCTGTGTGTTTCCCAGTTCCCTTAGAAACACATATCAAATATCTCTATCTAAATTGTTCAAAAATCTATCCAAAGGGTTTTATGAAAAAATAAACCGTTCAAACAGGCTGTCTGCATTTGTGGGGATCACTAACAGAAACGTGTTTTATTTCTCTTCTGGTGTGTATATTAGGGTATTTTTGAATATGAAATACTTTAAAAAGAGGGAATAATTTCCAACAGTGTTGACTGTTTATGTTTCTTTGTTTTTTCTCCCCCTGCTGCCATGGATTACGTAGTTTTGGGTGACATAAACAGTAAGTAGTTTCAGAAACATATCTGTAATTTTCCCTATTTTGTTGAATTTAGCAGCAACTTTACTTTCATCCAAATGATCTCAATGCCAAGCTCATGCATCATCAACCCATATTAATATTTTGCTTTTAACATTCTTCAGTTTATCACATCATAGCAACATATGATTGAATTATTATTACTCTTGTCATGTATTAATATACTACATCCATTTTTTTTTTATATTTCTACAATCCATGCTGTAGAATGTCCTATTCAAAATCAGTTTCTACAAAAAGCTGGGTCCTTGAGGAACAAAACTGAAGTAGAGTGTCAGGGAATTTATCAAAGGATACGGATGTTTTTATTATCATGACTAAAACTGTTCTTCCCCTCTGCCCTGAGAACAAGAAGCCCAAAACCAGCCGAACTTATCTCGAGACACTCTTATCTCTGCCCATGAACCACATGTTTGGGTTAATGGAGAGCACTGGGTAAGAAGGCTGCAGATGGCTTCAAGGGCACCTCCTGTACTTTGAACTCGGTCGAGCTGAATGGAGTATACAAGTGAGCAGATGACGCAGCTCGTGGCTCATTTCTGCGACGTCATGCATATGCTTTATGTATCTATGTATGTAATCTGTCTTGGATGGATCCATGCCAGTAAAAGGACAGTTAAAAATCTTCTCCTGCCGTTGAGTGTGGCTCTTTTGGGTAAATAACGTTAGAGAGAGAGATTTTTTGTTTGAGAAACAATTGTACATCTATATCCAATGACTAATTCCTGAAACTTTCATTAAAATCCTTTGAGTGGTTCATGAGATATTTTACTAACAGACAGAGTTGTCTCCAAATAGTCATTGACAACATTTTATACAATTGTCTTGTGCAATCTGTTACTGCTCAAATTATGTGTTGAGGATCAAACTCAGCTGCTACTACACTAGATTTTAGACCATGACAAGAACCAGTGTTTGGATTCGAAATCAGCCAGACACAAGAGTAAAACGCAAAAACAGTCTATTTATACTTAGCAGCTGCAGAAAAAAGTCACAGTGACAGATCTTCACTGGCAGGAGGGAGTGATGCAGACCCAGAACACAGTCCAGAACACAGGTGAGGGTACACAGTGAGTCAGTCCCAGTAATAAATCCAAAACATAAACCTTGACGAGAGGTTGTAGAAGAGGAGGCAGGAGTTGATACTGTGGGCAGAAGGAGTAATCCAATTCAGGCAAGGGGCAGGCAAAGCAAAGTATCCAGGAAACAGGCGTGGGGTCGTAATCCAAATAGCAAGGCTTGAGGTTCAGACATGAAACAAGAAACTATGAATGGCTCGAATATCAGGGACCATGAGAGGTTTAATAATCTGGCAAGGGACTTGTGAGAATGGAGCTCTTAAATAGTGCAGGTCACAGGTGCAGTGAATCAGGGCCGATGAGCGGAACGTGCAGAGGGTGCGTGGCAGAGTGAATAAGCAGAAAACATGGCATGAAGAGGGTGGGGAAAACATCATGGTGACAAAGAGGAGCAGAAACATGACATGAGGGCTGTGCGCAAGGCACGGAACATAGGACGTGATAAAAGCTTAAAGGGGCAGAGACTTGAACAGATGGTGGGGCAAGCAGAAACCGCTGATCATGGCACATTATCTGTACAATTGATTGAGTTAAGCAATTTTTTGTGTTTTCTGAAGTCTGTTGGCTGTGGCAGTAATCTTGAATCAAGTTAAATCCATAGGTGAATCAGTTGTACTGTAGATGTACACCCACTAATCGTTTCCTGAGAGTGTAAACTAAATCCATTCAGTGGTTCATGAAATGTTTTGCTTACAGACAGGCACATAAACACTTACATGTACACAAATAGGAGAAGAAAAAAACATTTTCATTTACCCTTGCATTTCTGCTGCACATGTTAACAACTCATTGCAATGTTGTGTACATGTTAAAAAGACTTGAGGAAGAAAAGTGTACAGCTGCTAAACTGTTCTGTCTGAGTCCTGACCTGATCCTAGAAAAGACTGTGGAGAAACTTCCCTGACAAAATGAAGCAATGATCCCAAACTTTTGCAGATTTTAAGACGTGTTTGTAAGAAGAAACACTGAAATCATTACTACTTCATATCCTCAACGTCAGACTGTCTTGTAAGATAAAATGTCCTGAGAAGAAAATGTAAATTTACAAAACAATAAAAACTTTCCTGACAATGTTTTATTAATCTTCTAGGAATGAATGACATAGCACCATGTCAAAATCAATGCTCCCCAACATTTCCATATATATATATATATATATATATATATATATATATATATATACACACACACCATAGTACTTTATGGTGAGCCACTGAAAATGTCATCTGAAAGCCAAGTCTCTGCTTTCTCATTGTCTTTCTTGCCACAGCTTGTGTTATTCAGAACAGGGGTTACAAACTAATTAATTAAAAAGATATTACAAAGCAGTATCCTTCATTTCTCTTGTGTAATTAGTGGTGCCAGAAGTCCATCTGAATAATATAACGTAATTTCCAGACTACTGAGAGCACCTGAATATAAGCCATGCCCACTAAATTTAAAAATAAAAAAATATTGTACATAAAGACTGCATTTGTGTATAAGTCACGAGTGTCCAGATTGTAACATGAGATATTTACACAAAGATTGTTTAAACTTTTAAATAAATAAGTACCGGTAACATACACAAATATGTACAGTAAATGTTTATTTTTGTTCTCCTTGTTGTATTTTTGTGAACAGTGCCTGTAACACAGCTGGTTAAAAAATCAATACAGTAGCATACCAGGAAGTCTTTGATCGCTATCTTCATCTTCCTCCTGTGCACTGCACCCATGAGCTTGTGCTATCCTCTTTATCACATTTCCCCCACTCCCATGGGGACACAGTGGGGAGGGGAGGAGAGAATGGGAAAATTAAAGTGTGTGTGTGTTGGGGGGGGGGGTGAACCCCCCCTCCTCAGTGGACAATGAAACCAAGTGTCATGGCCCACTGTGACCTGTTTGGTAATGTCATTGGTCAGATTTTATTTTATTTTAAACTTTTATTTATGGTCTCGAGTCACGAGGACCCCAACCCCAAGAGGGATGTGTATTGGGTAGCTATGTTAGCGCCTGGGTGTGATGAGGCTAAATGTTTTGGTGGCAAGAAGCTCATTAGCCTGTCAAAAAAACAACAAAAAAGCAAACATAAATTAGCTGCAACATTGTATCAGCCGCAGGGTTCAAAGCCTGTGAAAAAAGTATATAGCAGCTTATAGTCCAGAAATTATGGTAGTACCTGTCTGTGTACCATAAGTAACTCAGGCTGTATCCAGTGCTTTAAGGTCTGTTTCAGCACTCACTTTGTTTTTTTTAGTTTTTAGGTACTTTTTTTTTTTTTTTTGCAATTTACCGACTTCTGCATGCTGTTTTAGCTATTATGGTAAATGGACTGTACTTATATAGCACCTATCAATCTTATTTCAAGATACTCAAAGCGCTTTACACTACAATCTGTG
>NC_056504.1:19012918-19017080 GCF_014905685.2 Nematolebias whitei
CACACATCAGAGGCTATGAGGGGTTCAGTGTCTTGCCCAGAGACACTTCAGCATGTGACTGCTGGTGGATTTGAACCCCCAACTCTCGCATTGGAGGACGACTGCTGTAACCACTCAGCCACCATTATCAAAATATTCAATTTATTCAAGCAATGTGTACTATGACTTTCTGTTTTTTTCCCAATATTTAACTTTGTTCACACATTGACTGCATTGAATACACAAATAAAATATGTTTTAAACACTATTTTCAATTACCCTCACACTTTGCAACACTGAATATTATCCAAACAAACAGTCCAAACTAAATTAGTTGTTTGCAAACACATGAAGAGAAAACCTAAACCTTTGGGCAAAAGTAGCTTAATATGCGAGAGAGAACTTCCTTCTTCCATAACCTCTGCACCGGCAACTGATGTGTAAAAAATCTATTAAGAGATTAAAGTGAACGCCGACATGGCTTCCAAGACAGAGCTAATATAATTAACTCTCATCACTTCAGTAACTGCCAACATCTGTAGTCCAGAAAGTGTTTGAAAAGAGCATCTCAAACAACGTCTCTTTCTGAAGTGCTGCATGAATCATTTTTGGATCCATGTGTAAAAAAACCCTCATGTTCTGCTTGAAAATAATATATTTAGTTGATCTAACAGATTCTTTTGGCCTTGATGTCCACATCTGGATCAGACGACAGTGATGAGGGAACTGCAGGTTTATCATAATTTATATTGTCATTGCAATAATAATCAATAATATAAATTATGAATAAAACATTACAAGTTTATCAAATATCAAACAGCCCTAATCATAAATTATCTGTTTCTGTTCTATGAGGACAGATTTTAATTAAACTTTTAAAAATTACTGCTTAGATAAATATCTATAAGTCATTCAACCTTTGGAGCCAATCCAAATCAAGATGGCTGCCACAGCTAACTGTCAGTCATCTTGGCCTAAAACAGTAGCAATAACTGTTGGAGCCAGCCTTGTTTCTCTGTTAGCGTAATATCTTATGAAATCCTTGATGGGTTTTAATTCAATTCAGTTGATTTACCTGTATATAGCGCCAAGTCACAAGAGAAGTTATCTCAGGGCTCTGAACAGAAACATTCACATACATTATGAATGCCAATTAGTAAAAGTTATAAGGAAGGAAGGAAGCATTGCATTGAGTCTTAATTTCATTGCATTCTCCCATCCTGAGCTGTCACAAGGCAACAGTGGAAAGGAAAATCTCCCTCTTAACAGGAAGAATTTTCCAGCAGAACCATGCTCAGGATGAGCAACCATTTGCTTCCACCAGCTAGGGTTTAAGGGTGCATTCACACCAGCCCTGTTTAATCCACTTTAATCAAACTCTAGTCCATTTACCTAGAAAGTTTAGTTCATTTGGGGAGGTGTGAATGTGCAATCGAACTCTGATGCAGACCAAAAAAGTGAACTCTGGTCCACCTAAAAACCTAGGTCTCAGTTCGGTTGAAGTGAACTTGCGGTTCGAAAGCAATGTGAATGCAAGGGGACCGGAGACTGCTACAAAAGCAGGAAGTGGACTACAGCGCAGGGCATTCTGTGTAAATACAACTAAAACAAACGCACATTTCTTTTACCTCATACGGAGCTGTCAGGCGCCTTGTGTGAAAAACAACATTCTCCATGGTCTTTTCCTCATCTTCTGCTCATGCTGAGTCCATTGTTGAAAAATGACATAACATAAATCCTAAAACCACTCAAATTTGACACCACTCAATTTTCTTTTTATTACCAGAAGTAAGTTGCACTCAGTGTTATCTTCAGAGGTTTTCTTGTCATTTCCTTCAGTCCAACATTTTTCAGTCAGGTCTTCTGGACAGTTTCTTTTTTTGTGCTGAAATGTTTCGCCTTCGATCCAGAAGGCTTCATCAGTCAAGGAAACACACAACAAAACTGATTCTTCCCCCAACAGCTTACTCCAAAGTGGAACAAACCAGTTTTGCTTGTGATAAGTTGGTCTCTTTGGTACGCCCCCTCCTCCATTGCCGGCCCTCTTCCTTGTTGACAGTCGTGTCAATCTGGTTGAAAACAACAAATTCCATGCTCAATAATCCAGGTATACAATCCAATATTTTTCAAGGAACCACAAAACAAAACTGATTCTTCCCCCAGTTTCCTTGACTGATGAAGCCTTCCGGATCGAAGGCGAAACATTTCAGCACAAAAAAAGAAACTGTCCAGATGACCTGACTGAAAAATGTTGGATTGTATACCTGGATTATTGAGCATGGACTTTGTTATTTCCTTCAGTAGTTCTTGGGGCAGCACCACCACAGGCAAGGGAGGTAGCAGGTTGGCTCAAATAACTCAGTGCAGTGTGAACCACACCCACTGAAAATGTAACAAATGATCTGAATATTGGTCCCCAATAGAACCGAGTCTACTGCACTATCAGGTGTGAAAACAACCTAAGAGGCCTGAAAGGAGGAACAGACACAGAATGACAGGTCCAGAATGACAGTTCCAGAATGGAGGCGAGCAGGTCCCTCTCTAGGAGGAAAGACAAATAAAAAACACATGTTAAGATAGAAATAATTATAAATACAAACTATTCAGTTGTATTAATTTGTAACTATCCATTTGATGAAATGAGGTCAATTTGTCCTCTAGTAGTCTACACCTATAGCAGCATAACTAAGGGATAAGTCAGGAAACCCAATCCGACCCTAACTATGGGATTTATCAAAAAGAAAGTCTTAAGTCCAGTCTTAAAACTGGACAATGTGTCAGCCTCACGGACTGAAACTGGAAGTTGGTTCCACAAGAGAGGAGCCTGATAACTGAAAGCTCTTCCTCTTATTTTGGAAACTCTAGGAACCACTGGTAAACCTACAGTCTGAGAGCAAAGTGGTATGTTTGGAAAATATGGAACATTAAGATCTGTAATGAAATTAATGAAGCTTTAATGAAAATGATTACATTTTGAAGTCAGGCCAGTTCGGAAAAAAAAAAAAAGTTTAAAACTCAGTCAAATTAACAGATATTGAGCAAAAATATGATGTGGTAATAGCTGAGAGTCATTAGACGCATATAATGTTTTTTTTTTAAGGTTTGACCAAACATCTACAACTTTGTCTTTTCTTAACATAAATGATCTTCTTTAATGTGCTCTGTCAATGTTTTCCCCAAAAAGCAACCAATTGTCATTTGTCACACATTATCACCACATTATCCACCCAACTTTCAGCTTTTTAGACAAAATGTGTATTCATTCTCACTAATTATTGTTTACATTTTTTACCATTCTTCATCTGAACTAAAACAGTAAACATAGTAGACATTGTAGAATAGTGGTTCCCAACCTGTGAGTGTAAATCCTCCAAATGTTCTGTCCTGATTATTTTGGATTTGGTAAATAAACTAGAAAAGTCTAGTTGTACAGTTTTCAAAGTAAACTGGTCTATTAAAGTTTATGATGGGGGAGGGGGGGTTGTCAGTTACAGGCTTGGAATCAGCATATTTAGGAATGAACTGCACATGGTAAATGGACTGTACTTATATAGCGTCTTTCTATCTAATCAAGACACTCAAAGCTCTTTACACTACAATCTGTGTCCTCATTTACCCATTCAAACAGCACTCTACTAGATCTCTACAAAGCTAATTGACCAAATTATTCTAAAGAGACTAATCAGCGCTTTATCACATTCATACACTGATGGGACACACATCAGAGGCAATGATGGGTTCAGTGTCTTGCCCATGGACACTTCGGCATGTGACTGCTGGTGGATTCGAACCCCCAACTCTTGCATTGGAGGACGACTGCTCTAACCACTCAGCCACAGCCGGAGAATCAGTTACTGTGTGTGGGCCTTTCATTGCAGCTTTAATCTTCATGTGTGCTTGTTTGTTTGCTTCCCAGTTGAGCAGCTGCCCACCATCACAGCTCAGCCCCCCAGCTCTCTCATCGCCTTCCCTTTTGATGAGAGTTTCCCCATGACATGCGAAGCCAAGGGGAATCCCAAGCCAGAGTGAGTAACAAGTCTTCTAACACTTCAGAAGAGAGTTGGAAAGAATAGAAAGCTTAAACGCAACCGAACAGACAGCAGATACAAACAATGACAACTCCTCAGGATCGTCGCATTGCATTTGGCTGCTCTGGTGTTGAACTTTGGAAGATGGGGGGGGG
>NC_056504.1:19017180-19024249 GCF_014905685.2 Nematolebias whitei
GGGGGGGGGGGGGGGGGGCTGTAGTTTCAGCTGAAAGACATGACATTCTAACACTGGCTTTCTTTCTGTAGATTCAGATGGACAAAGAATGGCCATGAATTCAACTACACTGCAGACCCCTACCTGATGAAAGAAGACAACTCTGGGACCTTTGTGATCCCTAAAACTGAGAACCTGACAGAGTACCAGGGCACCTATCGCTGCTATGCCTCAAACAAACTGGGGACGGCCATTTCCAGGGACATTGAGTTCATTGTGCCAAGTAAGTAAGCTGCAACTGTCTGTGTGTTTGATGTTGGGGTGGTGGGTTGGGGTGGGGGGGTTTACAAAAGGTTAAAAGTGGTTTAAAGTCAGTGTGTACCTCTTCAGTGTGAATATCTTATTGATCGTATCAGAAGACCTTTCTGGGTGGAGTTTGCATGTTCTCTTGTTGTTTGTCTCGTTTGTCTCGATTGTCTCTATGTGTCCCTGTGATGGACTGGAGACCTGTCCAGTTCAATTTTATTTAAACTTGTTAGTCTCATTGAGCCTCGAGGACTCTTTTACATGAGAGGACCTGTTTTAAACAAAGAACACAGGTGATCCATCCATCCATCCATTATCTTTACCCGCTTATTCCATTTTGGGTCACGGGGTCGCCGGTGCCCATGTCCAGCAATCACTGTGCGAGGGGCGGGGTACACCCTGGACAGGTTGCAAGTCCATCACAGGAACACAGATGAGGTACAGACAACACTAGACAATTATATAAAAACATATAAAATGAAAAGTAAATAGAAAAACATGAATGTCCATGGTGTCCTCCGCCCCTCACACAGTGATGGCTGGACATGGGCACCAGTGACCCCTGCGACCCGAAAAGGAAGAAGTAGGTAAAGATAATGGTTGGATGGATAAAATCTAAATTTAGCTTTTTTGAAGGTAAATAAATGCTTCATGTCCCTGTGGTGGACTTGTGACCTGTCCAGGGTGTACCCACCCCTTCCTACAGTGATTGCTGGACATGGGCATTGGCGACCCCGTGACTCAAAATGGAAGAAGTGGGTAAACTATAATGGATGGATGGATGGAAATGTTTAATCTCAAGTGCCCATTTACAGAAAAACTCTGTCTGACATTCTAGGAGTTTATCATGGAGACATTTTTGATTGAGTATGCTAACTATGCTACATATTGTCCAAAACAATGAAAGAAGACTCCTGGTAGTGTTTTCCAGAGAAAACATATGTCCGAAAGCATTTTTTTTTCCCAGTTCAATGCCCTTTGATTGCTTTTAGTAAGACTATATGGACTCCTGGAAATAAAAAAAAGTTACATCTTGTATGACAAGCAGACACGACTGTGACCAAGTTAATTATATTAACAGTTTCTTGCATGGTATACACCTGCACATCATTACTGTTATCACAACTTCTCTGTTACAAGTTTGCCCAGCCCTGAAGCATTATCTTTACCCGCTTCTTCCTTTTCAGGTTGCGGGGGTCACTGGTTCCCATATCCACCTATCACTGTGTGAAAGTTGGGGAACACCCTGGACAGGACTCCAGTCCATCACAGGGACACATAGAGACAAATGAGACAAACAACCATTCACTCTCTCACTCACACCTAGGGACAATTTATAGTTACCAATCCGTCTAACGTACATGCTTTTATTCTGTGGGTGGAGACTGGAGTACCCGGAGAAAACCCACGCATGCACGGAGAGAACATGCAAACTCCACCCAGAATGCCCCCCGGCCAGGATCTGAACCGTGGCGAGATGCTCACTGAGAGACGGCAGCTCTACCAACTGCACCACTGTGCTGCTTGACCAGAAGCATGCAGATATCTTTATTTGACCACAGACTCTCACTATAGATTTACAATAATTAAAGCCCCACTGTATAAACATTCACATCGAGTTTACTGATCTTTCAGTTTTAATAAAAACACAAAAGTCTATAGAGATTTAGAAAATTTTATTCTGGAATATCACGTAAGTTTATTTAGGCAAATGTGTAGGAATCTATCAGAGTCAGAAACTCAGTGAGGTTGTGAGCTCACTGTAGCATCTCATCCACAGCTCTCTACGAGAAAACGTGTATTTGGATTTAGTCTGTTCATGTTTTCATCTTTTTTCTCCAACTTCAGGTCTCAAATAAAACATTTTTTTTTTTTTACAGGGGACCTGGTTTTCCTTGAATGCAATAACACAGCAGTAGTGATACACATAATAATAAAAATAAGGTCTATTATATTTCTGCAAATAAATGATGACGTTCAACTGGCTGAATGGTCCTGTACAGAACTCATAAACTGGGGGTCTTAAATATCCTGATGCATGCTCAATAATCCAGGTAGAAAAATCTAAAAAAGTTCAATCTGGTCGTCTGGACATTCAAAAAACAAAACAAAGCAAAACAAAACAAACAAAAAAAAATGTAGAAACGTTTCGTCTTTCATCCGAAAGACTTCCTCAGTCTGAGGTGCTGTATTCAGCTCAATCTCTTAAATAGCACCGTCTCAGAGTGGATCAACCAGTTTTGCTACTGACAACCAAAACCAGCTGCTCACATGCTCAAGAAGGACCATCAGCCTAACAATGGATCATTAGCACACTGATGGCTGTTTACTATTCACACAGGGCTGAGTGATACTAGCAATCACAGCATTGTAAGAGGGGGACAATTGAACCCGGAGGCCTCCACCCCTGTTTAATGATGGACAATTTCTTTTCACAAAGATGGCCTCCTTTACTCCTCTCTCAAACCATCGTTCCTCTCTGTCCAGGATGTGAACATCTTCATCCTTGAAAGAGTGACCGCTGGCCTGGAGATGAGTGTAGACCGCAGAGTCCTGGCCTGATGTTGTTGCTCTTCTGTGCTGGGCCATCCTTTTGGCCAGTGGCTGTTTAGTTTCCCCGATGTAAGACTGATCACAGCCCTCCTGACACTGAACAGCATACACAAAATTACTCTGTTTGTGCCAGGGGACTGGATCTTTGGGATGAACCAGTCTTTGCCGTAATGTATTTTGGGGTTTAAAAGCCACTGGGACGTTATGTTTAGAAAATAAACGTCTCAGTTTCTCTGATACTCCCTCAACATATGGAATGACCACTGGTCTGGGTTCCTCCTTTTCACCTGATGGCTGACTGGAGTCCTGTTTGGGTTTCTTCTCTGCTTTCAGGAAGGCCCAGTTAGGATATCCACATTGCTGTAGAGCCTGTTTTGTGTGAGATTTCTCCTTCTGCCTGGCTCCTGAGTTATGGGGGTCTTAAAGTTTAATTACTGAACATTACTGCCATCTTCAGGCAGAAATGAGCACTGCAGATTTGATTGTGTGTACTTTGCACCTTCTGTCAGAAGGTTTACTGTTGTGTGTTTCTTTTCCCTAGATAACCCAAAATTCCCTAAAGAAAAGCTTAATCCAGTTGAGGTGGATGAAGGGCAGCCTTTTATTTTGAAATGCGACCCACCCAAAGGTATTCCTCCTCTGCAGATCTACTGGATGAGCATCAGTAAGTAAAACATTATACATAAGAAGTGAAACTTGTTTAAGCATGTTATCATATTAAAACATGACTTTTCCTTATCTCAGGATTAATTCCTGTAAACATCACTGATCTGAATGTTTATTACTTACAAACTCACGCTGTGCAGAAAAAAAAAAAAACTTTTTGCTGTAAATCCAATTTTAGAGCCTCACATTGCCACGAGCGCTGAATCTGTTGAAACATATTAAAATGATTATAGATTCAGTGACTTGGTGTCAAATTTTAATATTTTACTGCAGCGTTAGCGGCGCGCTGGAACAAGCTGATACAAGACAGACATGTTGTAGAGCTGCACAAACACAAGTTGTAAGTTTTGCTCATTTTGCTAAATAAATCTAAAGTTTCAGGTGAATTTCATTTCATTTGTTTAATGATACTTAAAGGGACAGTGCACATTAACTAATATTCTAATAAATAAGCCAAAATTAGCACAATAGCTAAATTGTCTTTTGTGCTGAGCAGGTAAGAATAAAACAATTTTATAAAACAAGTGAACACAAAAAAATTCTTTACATTGCATAAAACAAAACACCCAAACATCACACTCTTTACGTTATGTAGTTAAAATAGATACATTTCATAAATGAGTATGACTGATTTTCTTTAAGCAGAATTGTAAGTTTATTTTTAAAAACAGAACAATTGTCACATTGACTAACTGTTTAATCCATAAATGTGTTTCTCTAATTGTCATCCCTTTTCGCTCAAACTGTCTCACTGCAACATAATCCATGCTAATTAGAGATCTGATATTTATTCTAGTTTTATGCTTCTAATGGGAGAGGAGCAAGCCCATTTAAACATCTAAAAATAAGATTTGGATCACTGAACGTTTGGTAATTTTCAGAATCCAAGATATTTTACTTACTGTTAAAGTAGTGACCATGAAAAAGTTGTCCATCTAAAAAAAAAAATGTATGTTTGAAGAGAGACTTGGTGGATTTAGCACCTTTGTTGTTGTACGAGACCAGATTATAATCCAATATATGAAAAAAATAAGTGACTGTTTCCTCACCCCTCCCTTCCCCGAGGCCGTGGACATGTGACAGAATCTCAACTGAGCTGAAGAAGAATGTCACCTCTTATCTGGACAATGGCTGAGAGGGGGGGCTCTGGACTATGCTACGACTTTACCTTAAAAATTCAATGTTTTCACCGGTCTATATGTAAATGTATAACGTCTGTTTATGTTGCTTTGCTGTGGTAGTTTTTTTTGATGCCTCAAATCGTGCCCTGTCTAGGACACGGCGTGAGAGATCTTTTTTTTTATACCGTCTCTCCTCATGTTTTCTTTCCTTTTCTAACCACTGTTTTTCTTTGTCCAAACAGGTCTCACTTGTAAACGAGTCTTCAAGGCTCATTGTGATTTATCTGTTTAAATAAAGGTTGAATGAAAAGTAAAATAAAATCAGTACATGCATAGTGGTTTTATGCACTGGTCCAGTATGACAAACATTATACAATTTAATTATGATTTTTATATTTGCAGTCTTAATATGTTGCCTACATATAAGATCTGAGTAACATCAAGATACTTGAAGTGATCCATTCATGTGACCACGTGATCCAGACTGCTGATGCAGTTTAACAAGTCTTCATTTAAAATCTGGAGTCAAACTGGATTAAAGGCCTAGTGTTTCTGGCAGAAAGCGAGTCGCCTGCAAATCTGTAAAAACGTTTTTAATCAATCGATCAGTTAGTGCAACACAGTATGTGCTGAGGAGAAGTATCAGCACCTACCATGTGACATTAGAGCTCTGAGTGGTGGTGCAGAAGGTGAGCCTGCGATCAGAAGGTCACCGGTTCAAGTCCCCGGACCGACAACAAAATGTGAGTGGGAAAGTTGAAACACTCACACCTGCCTCCACCCTCATTTGCCCCACTATGGACCCTTGAGCAAGGCCCTTAACCCCCACCATCTGCTCCCCCGGGCGCCCAGTGTCAGCTCTCTGCTCCACACAGAGTGCTGTGGTAGCTCAGTGGTCTGTGGTTGTGTCAGAAAGGACATCCGGTGAACAATCGCCAAGTCTTTGTGTGACTTAGTTCACTGTGGTGACCTCTAAAGAAGAGAGCAGCCGAAGAAAAACAACTAAAATGTTTATACTTTTAAGGTTGCTTAGCTATGGTGGCCATATTGGATGGGATTGACTCCAAACACAATGAGTTGTAGATCTGATGATTACTTTCTTAAAGTTTCACTCAAAGTCATCCAGTGGTTCATAAGATATTTTGCTGAAAGTCCAGATGCACAAAGATACATATCCATAAGAAAAAAACATTTTTGCTCCACTTTTGCCTTTGGCAGCAGGTGATTTTTATAGAGTTTAGATATTTTTAAACAAAATTCTGACTTTCGTCGTCACGTGCGACAGATCTGCGCCACATCGAGCAGGACGAGAGGGTGTCCATGGGCCTGGACGGAGACCTTTACTTCTCTCATGCCGTGGAGAAGGACAGCAGGAGGGACTACTGCTGCTTCGCCTCTTTCCCAAGGATCCGAACCATCGTTCAGAAGACTGCCATGTCTGTCAATGTCAAACCAAGTTAGTGCCACATCACCTGAACACAGTGGACTGATGAAACTTTGATTGTCAGAACAGCTCATTCCCAACACATCCACACTCACAGCTGAGCTTCAAACACCATTTCAGTGTCACACTGTCCTGTTTGTGCACGTGCTTTTGGTTTTTTGTTGTGCTTTTGATCTCGCCGTGACTCATCCACATTGTGCTCATGGTGAATGTGTCTCTTCTTTGTGCGTGTGTCATGGTGTGTCATCCGCCTCCATGTCAGGAAAAAGTGACAGTCCTGAACGTGGTAAGTTGGAAGAAGACTGCATTTTCTCTGCAGGCATCAGCAGCCATGTTCACATGTCAGTAACACATTCTCTCTTTACATCAGCTAATGCCATTTTGGAGAGAAGACCCTCTCTGCTGACGCCCCCTGGTGTCAAATCAGAGAAACAGCTCGTCAAAGGAGAAGACTTGAAACTGGAGTGTATTCCAGAAGGAATGTGAGTAACACAATGTTTATTATTATTATTATAATAATTATTATTATTAGTAGTATTAGTAGTAGTACTAGTAGCAGTAGTAATAGTAGTAGCAGTAGTAGTAGTAGTAGTAGTAGTAGTAATAGTAGTAAGTAATAGCAGTAGTAGTAGTAGTAGTAGTAGTAGTAGTAGTAGTAGTAGCAGTAGTAGTAGTAGTAGTTATAGCAGTAGCAGTAGTAGTAGTGGTAGTAGTAGTGGTAGTAGTAGTAATAGCAGTAGCAGTAGTAGTAGTAGTAGTAGTAGAAGCAGTAGTAGTAGTAGGTAGAAGTAGTAGTAGTAGTGGTAGTAGTAGTAATAGCAGTAGCAGTAGTAGTAGTAGTAGTAGCAGCAGCAGTAGTAGTAGTAGTAAGTAATAGCAGTAGTAGTAGTAGTAGTAGCAGTAGTAGTAGTAGTAGCAGTAGTAGTAGTAGTAGTAGTAGTAGTAGTAGTAGTAGTAGTAGTAGTAGTAGTAGTAGTAGTAGTAGTAGTAGTAGTAGCAG
>NC_056504.1:19024649-19042844 GCF_014905685.2 Nematolebias whitei
AAACTGGTTGATCCACTCTGAGAAGGTGCTATTTATAAGACTGAGCTGAATACAGCACCTCAGACTGAGGAAGTCTTTCGGATGAAAGACGAAACGTATCTACATTTTTTTTGCTTTGTTTTGTTTTTTTTGTTTATTTTTTGAATGTCCAGAGGACCAGATTGAACTTTTTTAGATTTTTCTACCTGGATTATTGAGCATGCATCAGGATATCAACCGATATTGCTTCAAAATATGAGACTAAAGAAAGTGTTTTCTGTAAAAATGGAGAGTGAACACTGAGTACTGAGTCCTGAGTCCTGAAACATGTTGAAGAAGCTGAAACTGAAGTTAAGATAAAAGTAGCTAAACATGAGCTGAAAGCTAAAGGGAGCAAAGTGCTGGGTAAATAGCAGAATATTACCTAAAAGCTAATTATAGAAAAACTATATCTAAAAGCTGAAAGTAGCATAATTCAGTTTCAATTCAATTCAGTTAATTTATAAAGCACCAAGTCACAGCAGAAGTCATCTCAGGGCACTGAACAGAAACATTCATATATAAAAATAATAACTTAACACAATCATTCATTAAAAATAATTAATAATCTAACACTATTTATCATCAGACTGCTTTGAATTTAACTCCATCACAGAACTCTCATCTTGAGCAGGCATGAAGAAAACTAAAACAGTTTGTTTTATTGTGAAACAGTATAACCTTTAACCCTGTGGACCACTTTGTGCAACTTTTTTTTTTTTCATTTCACCTTTATTTAAGCAGACATAAACACTAAGAATAAATTCTTATTGACAGAGTTGGCCTGGCAGCACCAACAGGTACTTGTAGGGTCAAGGGAAGGGAAACAATAATATATAGAAGTCAATAACAAACAAGAAAACACAAATTAAATTAACTACAGTGCACTGTCAAAGTTTAACGACAACATTGCTTAGCATGAAAACATTTGCAACTATCTTTCAACACAGCTTTTAAACAATTTTTAAAATTAGAAACGGAGACAAATGAGGTCAGAGCCAAAGTTTTTGAAGCAGATTCCAGTCTGAACAGCAGAGCCAAAGCCAGACTTGGTCTTTAGAGTTTTTTAACCACAAATACTGAGGATCGGGTGTTGTACTTCCAAACCAGTGCTAGTCACAGTAGAATAGTTAAATATGGAGGTGAAGAACCAGCAACGTCTTATAAATGAGGGTAAACCAATGAATTTCATGGGTATGTATCGAAGGCCATTAAACAAGAGAGCAGAGATAATGATGTTCTAAATGAAGCATTTGTAACAAAACCAATAGTAGAGTGATAAACTGTCCAGCTTACAGAGGACACCCTTACAAGCAGTGGTGTAGTCTACATTTTTGTAGTAGGTGTACTGTGGTTAGAAACCTAAGTACACTGGTTAGTACAGTGTAAACATCAATTTATTTAGATTTTTAAGCATATTGAACATTTCCAAATTTCTTTGATGCTTATATTTGAATAAACATACAACAAACTTTGTACAACAGTTCTCTTTATATTAAAATCATGTTATAGAATTTATAAAAAGTATCCAAGTAAAACATGTTCAAGTATTAACTAGTAAGTACAGAATTATACAATAATTCACTGGATAAACAAATGTAATAAACAAGCACTGCATACCAATAGATTGTTACAGAAGTGTTTAACTGTCGTTTATGACACGTGACTAATGATATGTCATGTGTCATTGGACATTTTTAAGTGGGTATACTGAAATTCTCAAGCTTTTCTAGTGGGTATACTCCGTATACCTGCATATAACGTAGACTACACCACTGCTTACAAGCATGTCTGTAAATAATGTCTCCATTATCCAACATAAGTAGAATGTTTTTTTTTTTCAACATTGCTGTGTTTTGCAGCCAAGAAGATCGATTTCTATATAGATAACCAAGTCTGGCTTTAACCTTAGATTGTAAAACAGTAACATGATGTGAACAGGACAGAGCACCATCAGTAAAAAATCCCAAATATTTATAAACTGTTCCCTCTTCTATAATGTCACCATTTACAGAAGTCCACCGAGGTGGGTATGGTTCCTCCTCCATGACTGAACCACATCATTTTAGTTTTCTTGGCATTTAAGGACAAATTTAAGTCACAAAAAGATTTCAAGAAAACCACATGCAAGGAACTTCACAATCTCATCCAGTGTAGAACTAAAAGCATAGAATGGTGTCTTTATAGCAGTCCTGCCATGCTCTTATGTTGCATTATCTGTGTGTTTACTACTCAAAAAAAAAAAAAAAAAATCATGAACTGAAGAATTTGAAAGCAGTGGTGACAGAAAATGTGACATAATTCCTGCATTGTGCTGATGATTCCTCTGGGGAGAAGTGTCCCTTTGAGGATCCATGTCTGCTTGCTGTGGACAGTGAAGGCATCGTTCGTTTGTTCTGAATAATATACAGCTGTTATTGTGAGCTCCCTCTGCACAGGCCTGCTGTCTTCTGTCCTCTGACACTCAACAGTTTGATAACATCGTGCTGACTGTGTGTTCCCAGAGCCTCCAGAGTGGGTGTCAGAGCCACAGAGTCAGCTCAGCATGATCGGCTCAGATGTGCTCGTCAAGTGCTCAGCCAGGGGGACCCCGCAGCCGACCATCACATGGAGGGTGAACGGTAAACCTCTGCGGGGTGAGTCTCACTCTAATCTCTACCAAATCAATGTAGAAAGGCTTTCTTTTGGTCATTATTGTTTTTTTTTTAAACAGCCCAAAAGTGAAATAAATAAATGATTAATAAATATGAAAGTCCATCTGTAGGAACACAACTTTCCCAAAACACTCTGTTTCCCACAAAATAGCTTTAAGAAGGAAGGAACGTTTTTAGTGTAGGGAGGTGGAGTGGTGGTGCAGAGGTCAGAGAAGGTGGGCCTGTGATTGGAAGGCCTCCAGTTCAACTCCCTGGACCAACAACATCAAAATGTGGGTAGGAAAGGTGAAGCACCCACACCTGCCTCAACCCTCATTTGCCCCACTCTGGGCCCTTGAGCAAGGCCCTCAACCCCCACCATCTGCTCACCTGGATGCCCTAGATAGCAGCTCTCTGCTCCACACAGAGGGCTGTGGTAGCTCGGTGGTCTGTGGATGTGTCAGGAAGGACATCAGGCGTAAAAACATTCACCAAGTCTTCATGTGAGTTAGTTCACTGTGGTGACCCCTGAAGAAGGGAGCAGCTGAAAGGAAAAAAAAAAAAGAATAAATAAATAATAACTAAAATGTTTAAAAACATTTGAAATGTCTTCTAATTTAATCGTAGTAAGCATCACTGCATCTAGATTAGGTTTGTGCGTTGAGTGTGACATACTGATGTAATGCCTGTTGTGTCAGAAAGAGGCTGCTGAAATAAAGTGCATGCATTTCAAGAGCTAGGCCTTCAGTGAGGATGTCATATAATACCATCCAGATGTGCCATCATGTCATTTTACTTTGGTAAATGGTAAATGGACTGTACTTATATAGCACCTTTCTATCTTATTTCAAGATACTCAAAGCGCTTTACACTACAATCTGTGTCCTCATTTACCCATTCATACAGCACTCTACTAGATCTCTACAAAGCTAATTGAACAAATCATTCTAATGAGACTAATCAGTGCTTTTAGATCACATTTATACACCAATGGGACACACATCAGAGGCTATGAGGGGTTCAGTGTCTTGCCCAGGGACACTTCGGCATGTGACTGCTGGTGGATTTGAACCCCCATCTCTCGCATTGGAGGACGACTGCTCTAACCACTCAGCAACAGCTGCCCCAGTTTAGCAATTAAATGACTCATCAATAGGAAGTGCTTCTCTTCTTTTTATTCATCAAGTGTCACATCTGAGCTAGTCTACATCAACATGGTGATTGGTTAATTTTTCTGTCTGAGTTGGCCTTCTCTGATCACGGTGAAGTCCTAACCAATGAGAGCAACTTCTGTTTCTGTCTGGAAACAAACATTTTAAATAATATGCATGGATATCTGTACTGTCACGAATAAAATTAAAAACATAACTCGCTCAGCTGCAAAGTAGTTTACAGAATAATGGTCAGCGGATGCGTGCGGCTGAATAAAAGGTTCAGAAGATCAGATATGAGGGGGTGTTTGTCCTTTCATGGCCGTCAAAGCACATTAAATCCCTGCTTCTGCCTGCATTTTGCATTATTCAGACACACTCACCCTGCTCTGACATGTCTGCTTTAGGATCTCACCTTTTTTGGGTCATCGGCCGCGTGCGTCCGTTAAGTGCAGCAGCTGAATGAACATCCATTTGGGCGATGGATCACTTCCTGGAAGTATAGTCTCATCTGAAGCTTAACTGAACTTTATTTTACCTCCAAAAAAGTTCAATCTGGTCCTCTGGACATTAAAAATAAAAAAACAAAGCAAAAAAATGTAGAAACATTTCGTCTCTCATTCGAAAGACTTCCTCAGTCTGAGGTGCTGTATTCAGCTCAGTCTCTTAAATAGCACCTTCTCCGAGTGGATCAACCAGTTTTGCTGCTGGGCCTTCCTGAAAGCAGAGAAGAAACCCAAACAGGACTCCAGTCAGCCATCAGGTGAAAAGGAGGAACCCAGACCCAGACCAGTGGTCATTCCGTATGTTGAGGGAGTATCTGAGAAACTGAGACGTTTATTTTCTAAACATAACGTCCCAGTGGTTCATCCCAAAGACCCAGTCCCTCAGCACAAACAGAGTAATGTTGTGTATGCTGTTCAGTGTCAGGAGGGCTGTGATCAGTCTTACATCGGGGAAACTAAACAGCCACTGGCCAAAAGGATGGCCCAGCACAGAAGATCAACATCATCAGGCCAGGACTCTGCGGTCTACACTCATCTCCAGGACAGCGGTCACTCTTTCAGGGATCAAGATGTTCACATCCTGGACAGAGAGGAACGATGGTTTGAGAGAGGAGTAAAGGAGGCCATCTTTGTGAAAAGAAATCGTCCATCATTAAACAGGGGTGGAGGCCTCCGGGTTCAACTGTCCCCCTCTTACAATGCTGTTATTGTTAGTATCACTCAACCCCCTGTGAATAGTAAACAGCCATCAGTGTGCTAATGATCCATTTTTAGGCTGATGGTCCTTCTTGCCCATGTGAGCAGCTGGTTTTGGTTGTCAGCAGCAAACTGGTTGATCCACTCGGAGAAGGTGCTATTTAAGAGACTGAGCTGAATACAGCACCTCAGACTGAGGAAGTCTTTCGGATGAGAGATGAAACGTTTCTATATATTTTTTTGCTTTGTTTTGTTTTTTGGGTTTTTTTGAATGTCCAGAGGACCAGATTGCACTTTTTTGGATTTTTCTACCTGGAATATTGAGCATGCATCAGGATATTTATTTTACCTCTTTCAAGGCCAGTTAAATGGCCGTGTGTGACTGGTGAAATATGGCAAAACCTTTTGCCATATAATTGGATTAGGGCTGTTCCGCTGACACAATCAAAAGCCTGACACCGACCAGGCACGCCCATCTAACACATTATAATGGCCTGGCCCAAATTTGGGTCGGGCCGGGCCTGGGTTTGGTCCCGGGTTAGGTCCCAGGTTAGAAATGACATTAAAATGCCAGTAAAATCAGGGAAATTCTGAAGAATTCAAAACCTGGAGCATCACAGTTTGATTAAAGGATAATGACTGAAACACTTCTGGTCCATTACAGATTCTCCAGCGACCAACAGGAAGGTATTTGATGACACCATAATGTTACACAATGCCAAAGCTTCTGACAGCGCGGTGTATCAGTGCGAGGCCTCCAACAAACATGGAACCCTCTTATCTAATGCCAACATCATGGTTATGAGTAAGTCCAACAAGCTTTCTTTCTTTGAGCTACAGTTTCCTACAGCTTTGCTGTGTTTTCTCCGGTGTACAACTCAGTCTTGGCAAAGTCTTTGTTTCACTGGGATTGTGAGGATGTGTCAGACATTGCAGGGAGTCATTTACAGGCTGCTGACTGATGTGCCAAGATGGAGAGCCGGCACTCATGCTGGCATGTGCCCATGAAGCAGTGAGGAGCCCAGGGAAGGAGCACTGTCTGCAGGCTGTGTTCCTTCATTCAGGCCTGCTGCTCTCCATGAAGAGCAACTGGCTGTGTTCTCTACCATTTATATGCTAACAAGTTCACTGCACATTGTGCACACATCCCACCGCCATAAGAAAAACATGCGCTGTTGAATGAGTGCAGATAAAATACCACAAACGGAACAATCCTTTCTGTTGCTGCGTGCAGCTGCACGGCGCCTGCACTCCCTGACACAGAAGTTAATAAAGCTGGACGTTCTCTGAATGCTGAGTCCCAGCTGCCGCTCCAGCAAACACTCAGGAGAGACAGAGCATTTTAATTAGAGGATTTGGCGACAACTGATAAGGTGTAGGAGCACAAATAAATCATTATTCCATTGTTTCCTCTCTGATTTCATTTTCACATTTCTGACAAACCCCACAGCCAAGACATTGTATTTTTTTTACACCCAGGAATCTTCAGTTAATGCTACTCATTGTAAGGTATAAACTCAACATAAAACACTTGTCCTGAACTACATCAAGCAAGGCAGTTTGAAAACATTTACTCCAGTTGTTTTCCAGGTATACCGATAAGTGATCCAGAAATGTGGGTATGCACTCAATGTGGCGCAGAGGTTAGAGAAGGTGGGTCTGTGATCGGAAGATCGCCGGTTCAAGCCCCGGTACCGACAACATCAAAAATGTGGGTGGGGTAGGTGAAGCACCCACACCTGCCCTCACCCTCATTCGCCTCACTCTGGGCCCATGACCAAGGCCCTTAACACCCACCATCTGCTCCCTAAACAGCTCTCTCTTGAAAATGAGTTCTCGTGGCTCAATGAGACTACCTGGATAAATAAAGGGTAAATGGAAAAAAAATACAAACAAACAAAAAACCTTTATCTGTATATTTGGCTCAACCAGTCTGAGTGTAAATACATACCAGTGGATTGAAATTGTTGGACCTGACAGTTCTTCTATATACTGATTGTTCTTTCAGTCACTTCAGATGTTTCCGTAGGTAAACAAACATATAGTTGGCACAATTATTTTTATTTAAGGACACAATAACCATCAATATAAGAAGAACATAAGGCCCTTGAGCAAGACTCTTAACCCCCACCATCTGACCCCCCCGGGCACCCTAGATGGCAGATCTCTGCTCCACACAGAGGGCTGTGGTATCTCGGTGGTCTGTGGTTGCATCAGGAAGGGCAGATGTGTGTAAAAACAATTGCCAAGTCTTCCTGCAAGCTACTTCACCGTGGTGACCCCTGAAGAAGAGGAAGCTGGAATATATATATATATATATATGCTTGTATGTATGTATGTATGTATATATATATATATGTATGTATGTATGTATGTATGTATGTATGTATGTATGTATATATGTGTGTGTGGGGGGTGTTATGTTATTATGTTATGTATGTCATATTTATGTTACCAGGTATAAACGTTGGGAGTTAATCTCACTCCATGCTGGGTTTGTTCAGTGGTTAAGAGCACGTCTTGTTTCCATTGTTTCCATTAACCACTGACTGATCACTGGACCTTGCTACTGCTCTTTGCAGATCTCCAGCCAATAATTCTGACCAAGAATGAGGAGGATTATTCTGCAGTGGAAGGCAACGGAGTGATGCTGCACTGTAAAGTCTTCAGCTCTCCTCCATCCTCAATCAGTTGGTGAGTGGGAAGAGTTTCTCTCTGGCACAACACACCAGCAGAGAGCAGTAGATCTCAACTGGTTGGCTGTGTTCACTTTAACTCAAAGACCTGACAAACAAGACAAGAGCAACATTGTTGCTGAAGTGGAAACATATTTCCATTAACTTATTGATTCTCAAATGTTATAAATAATAGATGGAAGTTAGCAAAAACTAAACTTATAAATTAACTTTTTATGAACTTCCCAGAAAGGCAGCCACCTATATCCACCTGAAAAGGGTCTCGCTCTTCTATCAACTTTGATGCAGCCCAAACCACAAGGTGTACCCCCACAAATTTTATATCAAAATGACCGGTCCGGCACCGTGATGTGTACTATTACTTTTATTGGCATTTGGAGTTACCATGGCAATGTAATTTGCAAACAAATATGCAATTTTTCTAATTAAAAACTCTGAACAGCCTCTAACTGACACAGTGAGGTCACATGACCTAGAGTGAAGAGGTCCCTGAATAAAACATTGATTAACTTTTAGAGCCATTTTGGATCAAGATGGCTTCCACAGCTACCTCAGAAAACTCAACATTGACTATAACTCAGTCATTCTTTGAGATATTGAGCTGAAATTTGGTTTGGTCATAGCTGAGAGTGAGTTGTTACACATTCCTATTGCAAATCAAAAATCCAAGATGGCCGCCTGAGCTAAAATAGAAAAATACTATAAATTAGACATTTTTAGAGATATTAAGCTGAAATTTGGTGTTTCTAGCTAAGAACATTCCTCATCCCATACTTATTCCAAGTTAAAAATCCAAGTTGGATACCATAGCTTAAAAGCAAAAATTAATATAACTCATTGATTTTTTTTACCATTTTGAGCTGAGAGTAAACCCCAACACATAAAATGGACCCAACGTGGCAGTCCCTGTCAAAGTTTCTCAAGGAACTTTCTAGGTTGTGTTTTTGGAATCACCTGCCACTGGAAAACAAAGGCTGGGGACATACAATTGTTGGCTGTGCCTGTATGAGTAGGTGTGTCTGTCTTTTACCAACATATCTCATGAACAACTGAACAATTTTAGTTAAATTAGCAGAAAATAATCAATTCATGAAAGTCTACAAATGATTAACTTTGGAGTGAACCTGATTAAATATGACAACTTTAAAACCGCCACCCTTACAAAATAAAAATGGCACAAGACATAGGATGATCTTAGTCTGAAACGCTGACATGACAGACGGTGCAACATACAAGGAATACTAGGCCTTTGTTTATTTATATTTTGTTGTTGTTTGTTTTCCAGGAGCAAAGAGGACTTCTCTGAATCTGTTGAGGGACCCAGGTTTACCGTTCATAGTAACGGCTCTCTGGAGATCTACAGGGTGGAGAAAGGAGACGCGGGACAGTACACGTGTTCCGCCAAAAACACAGAGGGATCATCGGACATCGATGCCATGCTTTATGTAAAAGGTAAACTTTCAGAGTAAAGACATTTTGCAGCAGCTCAGGTTCCATCCAGCATAACCATCGTGTCTGTTCTGTGGAAGATCCCACCAAAATAGTGGAGGCCCCAAAGGACCAGCAGATCATAAAAGGTACCACAGCCCTGCTCTCCTGCCTGGCAGAGTACGACAAGTCCTTCAGCTACGACTTTGAGCTCCTGTGGGAAAAAGATGGTGCAGAGATTGTTTTAAACTATACTGAGAATTCAGGGTAGGAAAGATAATTTTTTTTTTTTTTTTAAAGATTGCAGTCTCAGCTGAAAATAAGTTGTACTTTCATTTAGGACAGTCAATAGTGAGTCTATATTTTTGTCAGCAGATACTTTCTGGAGAATGGCACTCTTCACATTGACAGCGTGAACTACAGAGACCAGGGTTTGTATACCTGTGTGGCCAAAACTCCAGTGGACACAGCCTCAGCTTCAGCCCTGCTCATGGTGTTAGGTGAGTAAACATTTCATTTTCTTTTCCTAAGGAAAACCCAAAGCTACGTCTATTTTGTGACATGCTCGCAAAGGGATCAAAATGTCAGCATACACAGATGATGGCTTAATTTGAACAGCAGAACATCTGCAAACCAAGCTCCAAGATATTGTTGACAGCTCACAATCGAAAAGACACAAGCAGCAGCTGATACGGTGACTCGGCTCATTCCACATCCTCTAACTCCTGGGATGATTTGATTGAACATTTCTTCCCTTGGCCTTTTCTCACTGCAGAGACTGATGTGTGTGTGTGTGATTTAATAAAGCCATCGTGATTTTCAGATGTCCCAGATGCACCTGAGAACTTGGTCCTGTCCGACCACAAGAGCAAAAGTGTGAAACTGAAATGGACCCCCGGGGATGATCACAACAGCTCAATCACAGGTATGACCAAACAAACATGCATCTAGGTGGAAACACATACAGCAGGGCTGCTCAATTATCAAATAATAATAATGATAATTTGGTCAATATTGTAATAAAATTATTTAATTATTTAATTGATTATTGAAAATAATTTTTCATAGAGTTTGGAAACAATTTACCTTTATTGTACTTGTAAAAACCAGTGAATTGCTTTGAATATGAATTTTTCCTTGATACCTTCCAGTTGAACATTACACTAAACTAAAAAAAATAAATAAAAATGTGTATATATATATATATATATAGGTGACACAATAAGAACTAGGTCATAACATAGTAAAAGCAAATAAATAAAATCAGCAATGCATTTCACTTCCATTATATTATAAGCCCCTATGAAATCTGTCTTCCCACTGCCAAAAAGAAAAGTTCTTAATCACCCGCTTCGAATGTTATCACCCATTAAATGTCTATTAGTTGTTATCATCCACATAGGTTGCCTTCAAACTGCCCCTAATGCACCTCCTAATAGGTTTAAAGGTACATTGTTAGTGCTGATAATACGGTCACGTGGTTAGGTTGAGTAAAGGGTCTGGCGGTTAGGTTTAGGGTCTGGGTTAGGTTAAGGCTCAAGGGGAAAGGTGTTAAGTTGAGAGTCAGTGCTTTGGGTCAGGTGTAAGGTTAGGTTTAGGAAAAGGGTTAAATAAAGTTAACAAAAAAAGACTTCCAGTTTTACACGCGTGCAAAGCAGCATATTATCAACGATAACAACATGCCTTTCAAACTACGAGGAGGTAGGAGGGACAGTCACAACGCAACCTATGGGGATGATAAACAACTAATAATGCGGATTTAATGGGCTGATAACATCCAAAACTGCTGTTTAATAGTTTTTGTACAGCTTCATGCTTTAACAAAATTGTTTTCATCCTAAAGATGTGTTATTGTATGGTGGAAGGATAAAATAGCAATAATCAAGTCAGAGTCAGAGAGATTTATTCGTCATACACACCACGTGTGGTACATGTGGTGGAACGAGATGATGTACACAGGGTCCCAGCTACATCCCACAATAAAATGTAAAAGAAAAACAGCATCACAAGGGAAAATATCCAACATCCCATGAATATTTGCAGATTAGAACAAAAATCTTCAACAATTATTTCATTTCATAGTATTCAGTGATTCATTTAAGTACATAAAAAAACTTGACAGTCTTTATAAATATGAGGCTTCTAGTCTTTATATAAACAAAAGTTACTCTTGTTTGTTTCACATAAAAGTGAATAAACTATGATAATCTTTGAAAAATACAAGTGTTTCACATAAAACCTAAAACTCCCCCTAAATTTTATAATCATTACATGTGATTATTTAATGATCATTACATATCATCATCATCATCAGTTATTACGTATGATGATTGTGGTAATAAAGATGTTGATGATGATGACCCACAGTTTTGAGCATCATTCTGCATGCACAACAGGTTAATTTCATATCATCTTGTACAGTTATTATAATCCGTTATTATCCATGATTTATCTCCCTGAGGAACCCACAAACTAGGAGCAAGGCTTGTAGAACGCTCGGCACAGCTGGTGGTTAGATAAGCAATCTTTAGGAAGAAGCCGCAGCAGCAAGAGACAACTCTGACACTCTGATTGTCTTCTGCCTGTCAACAGAGTTCATTATTGAATATGAAGAGAACAAGTGGGAGCCAGGAAACTGGAAGGAGCTGCTCCGAGTACCTGGTAACCACAACTCAGCTGTCCTCAAACTCCACGGCCACGTGGACTATCGCTTCCGAGTATCTGGCGTGAACTCTGTAGGTGTGGGGCTTACCAGCGAGCCCACAGAGAGATACAAAACCCCCGCAGCAGGTCTGAAATCATCCTCTTCATTGTTTGGTATACAGCTGTTTGATAAGGTCCCTTTGGCCACTCGAGCCACCAACACTGTGACTCTGTGAACTTTAAAAGGCTCCAAACTGCCACATAATTGAATCCGCTCTTGTTGAAAATCTGCTCTCTGTGCGTCTCTTTCACTGGAGAGTTCTTTCACTAACAATGCTGACAAAATCTATACTCCTTCCTTTGTACAGCCCCAGACAAGAACCCTGAAAATATCAAAATCGAAGGTCATTTGCCACATGAAATGGATATCAACTGGGAGGTAAGAACTCAAGTCTGCTCCTTTATTATCCTGTTACTTCTAATTCTGCTGTGTGGCCTACCTTTGCATAGTGAAGTATTCACTTCCTCTACACTTCTGGCAGCCTTAGAATTTCTCTCAGAGGACAGAGATGAAGTTTTATCAATGTTTCATTTTCAATTGCAAATAATTTTAAGAAAAGGAATAGTCTTCTTCTAATATTTCACTCCGAGGATTGGATGTTAAGAAATCCTTTTTTCTAGGATCACTGTGAATATGTTTCTATTGAAAGTAGCTCATTTTCTTTGATTAGAAAGCACTCTGAAGGCTATAAAAAGATTTTTTTTATTTAACGTTCGCAGCCATCCATTTGCCTTTATTGTAGAAAGATGAATCTCTTTTTCCCTTATTATCTGCTTGCCCAGTCATGGTACTGTAGCCCCTGATTCACAGATTCATGAGCTCTCCTGCTGTTAATGATTTGCTTTTGTAGGTAATGGAATCTTATTCTATTTTTCACGGTCCGACTTCTGTGAGGAGTTGTATCTTTTCATCTACAATGACTTAACAAGCTTTGAATCAAATAAAAGTCTCTCTGCTGGACCAGGTCATCTGTTCTACTGTTTTATTGGATACAAGGATGAAACGCTGCGCACAGATCACTGAGCGTGATCGTCATTTTAAACCTACAGCCCAAAAGTGATGAAACGTATCAATGAAAATGTCTTTTTCCCTCCATACTTTTAGCCCCTGCTACCCATTGAGCACAACGGTCCCGGCCTGGAGTACAAAGTGAGTTACAGACGACAGGATGAGGAGGAAGAATGGACGGAACACACGGTGAAGAGGCACTCGTTCGTGGTCAAGAACACGCCCACGTTTGTGCCATACGAAATCAAGATCCAGGCCAAGAACAACCAGGGCTGGGGCCCCGAGCCCAAGATAGTGACTGGCTACTCAGGAGAAGACTGTGAGTTGTTTCATTGTGTAAATGCTGACTCAGCATCAACACTAATGGTTTCCTGTTTATAGTGCCTATGTATTGCTGTTTTGCAGTGAAGCTTCTTCTGCATACTTTGCACTATTTTAACCATCTATACATCAAAATTAACATTTCAACTGAACATGGTATTTCATTAAACATTTACACATTTAAAAATATCTAACTTTATTAACAAACATTTTCTCCACAGATATACATTGTGATCTCTTCATGTCCTTGAAAAACATCCCATAAAAACTTTTTTGCATTCTTGCTCTATTTTTAACTTATTTCACAGCTTTAAGCTACCGCCTTGCTAATTAGAGCTTTTAGCTATGGTTTTCCAATTTATTTGTATTAGTTACAATTTTGCTACAATTAGGCTACGCTCACACTGCAGACAAATGAAGCCCAAATCCATTTTTCTCCCTTTGTGACCCATATTGGATTTTTTCATGATAGACTGAAATCTGAAACAGGTCATATGTGGTACTGAATCAAAAATATGTTTCTCAAAGCAACTTTTACAGTCTGAACTTCATGTAGCGTTTCATCCACCTTGTTTATTAGTGAGGTAGGAGTAAGCAGATTGATCCATTTATTGATAATATTGATATGAACCTCGTGCAGTTTATATCCTGAGACTCGACATGTCTTCAGCTACAGAATAGAAGTCCAGTTGTTTCGTCTTTGTTGTTTTAATTTCCATGTCCTGGATGAATGAATCTACAGCAACATATGACAATAACGTTAGTGTCGGACTGTATCGATGCTAATGTGATGGGATCGATACTTTAGTTCATATGTATCAAACTCAAGGCCCAGGGGCCAAATGTGGCCCTCGTTGACATCTTATCTGGCCCTCAAGATGATACGTGAAACATAAAATACTTATATATCTTGAATTGTTTCAGTAATCTTTGATTATGATGTCAAAAGCACAAGAGAGAACATCAAATAAGACCAATAAAAATCTTGTTGAGGAACCTGTGACCAAGAAAAGATGTTGGGTATCTGGTTTGAGCTAATGTAGTTTCTGAAATTGGCCCTTAGTTTGAAAAAGGTTTTGATTTTGTCCCCCTTTTGTAAGTAAGTTTGACACCCCTGCTTTAGTTTGTTTCTACCTTCAGTTCGTTGCTCCTGTTCCAAACAAAAACGCTGCAGCAGAGGAGCCGTCAGTAGGCTAAATTCAATGTAAACACTGAACTAAATCATAATGTCAGATAATAATATACTTGGTTCTGGTTGTCAAACAGGTGGTAGGGTGGCACAGTTAGTAGAGCTGCTGCCTTTCAGTAGGAAGGTTGCTGGATTGAATCCCTGTCAAGGGCCTTTCTGGGTGGAGTTTGCATGTTCCCTCCGTGCTGCGTGGGTTTTCTCCAGCTACTCCAGTTTCCTCCCACAGACCAAAAACATGCATGTTAGGCTGATTGAAAACTCTAAATTGTCTCTAGGTGTGAGTGAGAGAGTGAATGGTTGTTTGTCTCTATGTGTCCCTGTGATGGACTGGAGACCTGTCCAAGTGAACCCTGTCGCCTCTCACAAATGGACTACTGGACATGGGCACCAGTGACCCCCGCATTGCCCACAACCCAAAAAGGAAGAAGCAGGTAAAGAAAACGGATGACTGGATGGATGAAGGATTGCACAACAACTTTAGAATCCCACAAACTAACGTGTAACATCCATATTAACGTCCTGAAACACAACGTGCTTCAGGACCTCATATTTTCTTCTGTCCATGTGGGTCGCCTCAGAACTGTAAAGGGTTCACACTGGAGTCTGGTGGAGATTGCATTTCTGTGAGAGTGTGAACGACCACACACACACACACACAAATCAGATCTGAGCAAAATAATCATTTTTGAGTTTTAAGAGCTGCAGTGTGAACGTAGCCTTAGAATCTAGCATCTGTTGTGCTACATTTAACCATTAGCTACTGCTTTGCTCATTTTAGGCTTTCTGCGTAAGTTTTGTTCATTTTAACTTTTAGCTATCATTTTTTGATTTTATCTTGTATTTACTCTTTTGTTCATTTTAACTTTTACCATGAGTTTTATTAATTTTGGCTTTTATTTAGCAATTAACATATTTTACCAATTTTAGCAACTTATTTTCTGATTTTAGCTTCTGTTATGCAATTCAGTTACAATTTCATTGTTTCTTGATGTTTATATAAAGCTGTATAAGTGTATGTTTTATGCAGCAGTCACCCCTACATGTAAGTCTTTCATGTTGTGGAAAAGACAAATTGTTCAAGCTGCTTACACACGCAACCATTTCATCTAACACTGGCTTCATCTGAGTAGCATTTTAGCCTCATTTCACTCTGTGTTTCTGATGTCTGATCTATGCTGTAAATGCTGTGATGAATCAACAGTATCCCGTCTGCTCTGCACCAAACGGTAAACATAGTCCAGCTGAAGTAAATGTTCAACTAAAGAACTCAAATATTTCAAGCAGAAGATTGGACACTGAAACAAAGCTGAAAGGAGAGCTGTGTCTGTACAACAAATTTAAGCAACCGGGTTATGATACCCTTCTAGTTATCAAGATCTGCCAACATTTTATTGCTGTTACACAAGTTATTTTGTTTCAAAGTCATTTAGTTATTTGTGTGAGGATTTGGAAAAATACATCAACCAATCAGTGATGTGCAGTCAGGGGAAGCAAGTGAGGCAGTGCCTCTCCTGTCATCATGACAACTAAAATACTGACGATAAGAGAAAATACATTTGACCACTTGACTGTTCTATAAAAGTGTTTTATAAAACTGTTTTCTGAATTATTTTAATACTGCAGTGGTCAAAATTGCAGACTTTATGCATTGCCTGTTCAAACAATGCTGGATGAGGCAGTGTAGTGCTCAAGTTCACCTCTGGGGGCGCTGTGTCACATACGATATATGAAGTAGGTGGTTGGTGCATGACCATTGCTCTCTCTTTACTGTCTCTGCTACACATGTTGATGTTCTACAGTCTGTCTAATATATTGAATGAATGTGTGTGACATATTTCTGCTTTCTAATCCGTCATAATGCACACTGAAAAACACGAGAGGTGCGGCAGAATATACCTTGCCTCACCAATAGGGGGCAGTGCTGTCCACACTATGACAATGAAGCAGGTGCTGCTGTGAGTTATTCTGTTACACAGAGGTGCAGCAGAGGTGAAGCAAACGGTACACTCATTTAAATTTATTTAGACAAAATGGAAGATCATATTTCAAAACTAAAGGATTTTTCTAAACTAGATGAGTCATACACATAAAACAAATGGATTAAAACAATAAAATACATTAAGCATGAATGCAATGCTGTTTTTGACACAGAGTTTAATTTATTTTTTAAACATATTGAATCTGGTTACAGACTTTAAATCGACAGCGAGTGAGTTCCAAATTGTGTCTCATCTCACAGAGAGAGAGCACTTTGATCAAAAGTGTTTCTATGAAAAGGAACCTTACAGTCGCCATTTAAAGCTGCTCTGGTAGATCTGCTGTTACTCTGCAGTTTCTGTATAATTGCTTAATGGTTTGAGTGTAAGTCCATTTAAGCATTGGAAGATCAATTTATAAAAACTGTAATTTATAAAATTGGAAAATTCTAGAATACTGAACTGAGCTAAAATATTACAGTGATGAAATCTGATTGGCTTTTGGTATAAAACCTTCAAGGCCCAATTGTAGAGACTTTTCAATGGTTTAAGTGTAGTTTGGTGAGTCTGTGACCAGACAGTAGCTCCAGAAGACAAATGTGAAAGAATCATTGAGATGAAGAACATCTCTGCACGATGAAGTGTCAAACATTTTCTAATAATTTTAATTTTTTTTATAGAAATATAAGTTTCTATTTTTGGTTCATATATGTGAGCATCCTATTCCAGTCAGTCAGTGCCTCACCTGTCACAAAGCTCACCGCTCGTCACTGCAACCAATGCAGCTTTAAAATAAAAGTTTGTTATTTTAGATAAAAGACCATTGATAAGGAAGAAAACTTTGAAGTTCACTGAGATGAACTATTTCTGCTTTTATTGCATCAAAGTACAGATTATCACAAGTTTTCCGCCCACCTCCAGCTGCCAGTTGGAGCTGGATATTGCGATTTGAGCTTAGAGGAGCTTTGGTGTGTTTAGTTTTTATTTTGTTATGTTGGTTTTCTTTAAACTGAGACTTTAAATTAAATCCATGTATTGATATAATGTGAGTATTTGCTCTGGTTAAGTGTGGATAACTTATGTTTATATGATTAGCACCTCTGACAGATACTGATGAAGATTTTTTTGCTGTAGTTTGAGCATGTTTCAGCTCAGCTGTAGTGTCTTTAGAGAACAGAAGTTTACTGTATTTCCTTTGTTTAGCTTTCTTCTGGACTTGTCCCCTGGAGGTCACCTCAGGTTACAACACTTTTGCAATGCTGTTTTCCTTTTTAAATTGGACGTTTTAATTCTGTATGCTCTGTTACTGGAACAGTTTTCATAAATGTTCTTGTAAAAAAGTGAGCTCATACAGCTTGTTGTAGTTATCACCTGCTGCTGAAAGCAAAAGGAAACAACATGTTTGCTTTTGTTTGTGTCTGCGTGTTAATGTGTCTTAGCAAAAGATCTCCAGAGCCACTTGACTGATTTTAATGAAACTCAGAAAGTATTTGGCCATATATTCAAACTCGTTGACATTTGAGTCAACTCAATTCAACATGGCAGTTCATCGACACTGGCTGACACTAAAATGGCTCTGACAGTCAATTTTACAGATATTAAGCTAAATTTGGTGTGGTCGTAGCAGAGAGCTATCCTCAACACATATGCATAACATAATGAACATCCATCCTTCCATTATCTTTACCCGCTTCTTCCTTTTCGGGTTGCGGGGGTCACTGGTGCCCATGTCCAGCAGTCACTGTATGCGAGACGGGGGACACCCTGGACAGGTCTCCAGTCCATCACAGGGACACAGAGACAAACGAGACAAACAACCATTCTCTCTCTCTCTCTCTCTCTCTCTCTCTCTCTCTCTCTCTCTCTCTC
>NC_056504.1:19042854-19075361 GCF_014905685.2 Nematolebias whitei
CTCTCTCTCTCTCTCTCTCTCTCTCTCTCTCTCTCTCTCTCTCTCTCACACCTAGGAACATTTTATAATTACCAATCAGTCTAACATGCATGTTTTTGGTCTGAGGAAACCAGAGTACCTAGAGAAAACCCACACATGCATGGAGAGCACATGCAAACTCCACCCAGAAATTTTCCCAGTCTGGATTTGATCTGGTGACTTTATTGCTGAGAGGCAACATCTCTACAAATTGAGCCACAACTCTGCACATAATTGACATAGTTTAATTAAAATGGCTATAACTTTCCTTTTATTTTACAGCATAAAATGACTTGTCTAGATTTCTGGCATGAAAAGCAGCAGGTGATATGCATTATTTTAAGGAATAGTAGATCATTGTGTCATAGATGTACCTGTAAAATGGTGAGCTTCAGATACAACCCACTATAGTTGTGTTCTTGTTTGGTTGATAATTAAGTAGTAATTTTAAGAACACATTTTTAAAAATACTCCAACTTATCCCAGTGTGTATTTGTTGTTGCAGTTCCCACCTCTGCACCTGATGATGTTGCCGTAGAGGTGATGAACGGCTCGGTAGTCAAGGTTACCTGGACACGAGTACACAAGGACAAGCTGCGTGGACATCTGGGAGGCTACAGGGTAATACCTCACAAAACATAGCTTTGCTTTTAGACACAGTTTAAAAGGAATGGCCCTGACCTTCCTCCTAGTGTTTGCTTCTCTCACCCTAGTCTGTCTTTGGTATTGACCAAAGACCATTGTTTTCCTTCTTACACTGTCAAACACACACCAAAAATTTTGCTACCCTTTGCTCAGTGTTCCTGCTTAAAAAAACAAAAAAAAAACATATCTGTGAAATACAAAGTTTATGTCTGTGTGTTCTTCCATCTCCTGATTCAGATAAACTGGTGGCGTCTCCGCAGTCTGGTGGACTTGAAGAAAAGCCACGGAGACAAACACACGTTGACGTTCCCTGGGGATCGAAGTCATGCCACATTGCCGGGACTGGTGCCCTTCTCCGAGTACAGCCTCATTGTCATGACCTTCAATGGGCGGGGAAACAGCCCAGGCAGCCATCCTGTGAACTTCAAAACTCCAGAGGGAGGTAGGACAGTGGAAAAACAGCACCACACATATTGATTCACAACTACTAAAGGGAACATCTAATAATAGCCAAGAAAAGTGGGTTGCTGCTTAATTTGTGTGTTTCTTTCTTTGCCCCTATAGTCCCTGTGAAAAATCCAGTTTTCAGGGTCACAGATGTGCAGAGACACTCAGTCTCACTGGCCTGGGCTCCTCCATTGGAGCCTAATGGGATCCTCACTGGGTATCTCCTTGAGTACCAACTCAGTATGTATCCTTGTGCTTTGTATACATTTTTAATTACTTCAGAAAAAAAAATGAAGATGCCGCAATAACCGTGGCCACAAATCAGTGGCATTTTATATTGCACTGTAGTGGACAGTCTGATGCTGTGTGCAGAGTTTTAAGAAAAAAAGAAAGTGTGTTTTTGGTCTGCTGGGTATTGTTCATGTCGTGATCCTCGACACAGAAAGAAAAACCATTGTGCTGCTCTAATAAGTCTGGTGTCAGGGTGTGAGGAGAGAAAATGAGTCAGAGCGAGCGTATCAGCCTGCATGTCACAATCATGTACAGTGCTGGCTCAGGCCACTTTGTCACAGTCTGCTAAGGTCCGGTTTTATTGACCCAATTATGTCGGCCAGGGATATCTTCAGCATAGCTCACAGCTCATGGGGATATCTTTACCGAATACCTCCTACACATGCACACTCTTTGCTGATCTTAAACAAAAGTCATAACAAAGATAATGACTAATGTCAAAAGTGCCTTGGTTCAGCTTTTTCCAGCTAATTGAGTCTGAGCCGGTCACTGCACTGCAGTGTTTCAGGTAAGGACATTTTTGGTGCATCACAGCAATTAAGCTGATGCATTCTTTGAAGTGAGACTTTTGCAAGGCTTTTTGATGGCAGCCATGTGTAAAATGTTGGAGATAAAGTACCCAGCTGTTGGTGAATCATCAGCGAAACAAGTGGAGTCCAAGCTGTTCACAGGCCTTGCTCATCCTCACAACTGCCTTTGATAGCATCGCATCTTTTTAAGTTGTGAAATCTGCTGTGACATTTTTATATTATTCTCTTTATTTGTGGCTTGCAGGTTTCTGCAGATCAATCATGGCACTCAAGACTGTTGTAGGGCTGTTTGTACTGCTCTGAACAGCAATGCTGTCCCACGTGGGAGTTGAAAGTGACCTTGGCTTCATTTCTTTCAGCATTGCAAAATGTTGGCTTGTTTTATGGTGCCCAAGTCCAACATTATTTGGCCCACTAGACTGAAGACTATTTGGATTGACTGTTGTTTGTAGTGAGTGCAAGAGCCAAAGTCTGCAGCTTTCAGCCTGTTCACTCTATAAGTTTGTGCTCCCAAGCTGTCAGACCCAAAATGTTTCTGAAAAAAAAAAATAGAACATAATGCCTTGATGTGATCAAGCCTTCCTGCTTGTGACTTCCTTTTTCTTCTTTATGTTGACACATTTTTAGTTCACACAGAGAACCTTACGTTTTTTCGAATGCTAACAAATTAAATGACATATAACTTTTTTTACTCTCAACACCCACTGGAACAAAAAAAAAAAAAATCTGTCATTGGAACTCTACACCATGTAGCTGAACATGTCCTCATAAGGTCAGATGGGAAGAATAAAGAACAGATATGTATGTAAAAAGCTCTCAAAACCTGTGGATATACTTGCTGGGCCTTTGTCAAGTCAGTGAGAAAATCCCAACCACGTGTCACATTAAAAAACAGGAAGAAGAACAGACGTAAAAACATTGCCATCTCAAATGTTCCTGAAGTAGCTGAGAAACTCAAAAGGATCTTCTCCAAACAAGACATCCCGGTACATTTCAAATTCAAAAGGACCCTCAGCCAGAGGCTGGTCCGCCCTAAGGACAAACAGCCAAACTCAAACTGAGCAGTGTGGTGGCTGCAGGTCAGTGCAGTGAGGAATATTCAGACCTCTGGAGGGAAGCCATCAATGTCAAGCAAGAAAAAAAAACAACTTTAAACATCCATGGATGGCTCCATCCATCCATCCATTATCTTTACCAACTTCTTCCTTTCGTATAATGGGGGTCACTGGTGCCCATGTCCAGCTATCACTGGACCTGTCCAGCTATCACTGGACCTGTCCAGAGGTGGGGGACACCCTGGACAGGTCTCCAGTCCATCACAGGGACACATAGAGACAAATGAGACAAACAACCATTCACTCTCTCACTCACATCTAGAGACAATTTAGAGTTACCAATCATCCTAACATGCATGGTCTGTGGGAGGACACCAGAGTACACAGAAAATGCATACATGGAGAAAACATACAAACTCCACCCAGAAAGGTCCCAGGCTGGGATTTTTGAACCGGCGACCTTCTCGCTGAGAGGCAAAAGCTGTACCAAATGCGCCACCGTGCCACCCCAATCTCAAATTCCACTTATTTCAAAGCTTACAGTTCAGCACTGAGATTGATACCCTACCAATCAAGTTTCCCTCTAATTCACACCTTTGGGCATGGGACCAAAACATCTCTCTTGTGAGCCAGACAAGCAAAAAGCCTACTACTCTCCATTTTGATAGACCTGTAGTTTAATCTGCTTATGGATCTAATTCACACATTCAAGCATGTGACCAGACATCACTACTGTGACTCAACTTTGTGAAAGGTGTGTAACTTAATCTGCATGTGAATTTAGTTTCTATATCTGAGCTTCGCATACAGTTATAAAAGTGTAGAACTCCACACTTCAGTTTAGAATTGAGAACGCTTCCTGGAATGGAGGCGTTCTCTAGAATAGAAATCCATCCATCCATCCATCCATTATCTTTACCCGCTTATTCCATTTTGGGTCACGGGGGTCGCTGGTGCCCATGTCCAGCAATCACTGTGCGAGGGGCGGGGTTCACCCTGGACAGGTCGCAAGTCCATCACAGGGCCACATAGAGACAAACGAGACAAACAACCATTGACTCTCCCACTCACACCTAGGGACAATTTAGAGTTACCAATTAGCCTAACATGCATGTTTTTGGTCTGTGGGAGGAAACCGGAGTACCTGGAGAAAACCTACGCTTGCACGGAGAGAACATGCAAAATCCACCCAGAAGGCCCCGGGACCGGGGTTTGAACCAAGGACCTGCTCGCTGAGAGGCAGCAGCTCTACCAGTTGTGCCACTGTGCTGCCGAATAGAAATCCAATAGTTTTATTTTTTTAACTTGTTTTTTAAATTTATGTACCATGTTCTTGATGACTGAGATCTACACCGTCATAATGTTCACAACATTCTACCTGTGCCAGCTACATGTATCTCTTGGAGTGGAGATCCATGGTATTGCCAAATTTGTATTTTTGGCACTCTGTATGCTTCTACAATTTATTTTTTTTAATCTTTTACAATACTGATGTTCAAATGCCAATAAATTAACTATATACCAATAAGTACCTAAAAGAAGCATAAACTGATTAGAAAAATGTAAACTTTTATTTTTCAAAGTACTGCTCCTCTCCTTCGATCTTCCATGTGGATTTTATGGGTTTCCATGATGTTTTTGGCATCCAGACAATAACAGAACCACTTCATAAACAAGTTTACAGATGTTTTGACATGATAATTGGCCCAAAAAGCAACAATAATAATAATTATAATTATTACTATCTCTTCTTTCATCTGCTCCTTTCTTTAGGGATTGCCACAACGAAATGACTTATAATAGGACTTGGCAATTGTTTATACGTTGGATACTCGTCCTAACACAACCACATACCACCGAGCTACCACAGCTCCTCTGTGTGGAGCAAAGAGCTGCTATATAGGGCACTCGGAAGGGCAGATGGTGGAGGTTAAGGACCTTGCTCAATGGCCCAGAAAGGGGCAAATTAGGGTTGAGGCAGGTGAGGGTGCTTTACGTTTCCCACCTACATTTTTGATTTTGTCAGTATGACGAGTCGAACCGGCGGCCTTCCAATCATAGGCCCACCTTCTCTAATCTCTGCACTACCACTCCCCCTTAAAAAAAGGCAACTATTTTTTTTTTTCATTTACCCTTTATTTATCCAGGTAGTTTCATTGAGCCACGATAACTCATTTTCAAGAGAGACCTGTTTGGGGAGCAGATGGTGGGGGTTAAGGGCCTTGCTCAGGGGCCCAGAGTGGGGTGAATGAGGGTGGAGGGAGGTGTGGGTGTTTCACCTTTTCCACCCACATTTTGATGTTGATGGTACTGGGAGGTGAACCTACGACTTTCCGATCACAAGCCCATCTTCTAACCTCTGCGCCACCACTCCCCCTAATTGTCCCCCTAAACAATAATATTTGATACTTTATTTCTTAGAAATTTATGGATTTTCATTATGGAAAATACGCAGGAACACAATTTTTAAACAAAAATTCAAAAAGTGATTTTTCCAGATCGGTAGGTAGGACTGGGACAGAACAAGACATAAAACAATTAATTCTTGTCAGCATTTCCATTTCCTTCCACAAGAAATAAAGTACTGCACATCTTTCACAGCAAAGGTCACTTCAACACCTGCTGTTTTTGTTTTGTTACAAAGAACATAAATGCCACTTCCCTACCGAATGACCTGTTTTACGTAGTGAAAAATGAGATCCTGTCACAGCAGAAACAGAAGTGAAACTCCAACAACGAAAATACTTCAGTTGTACATGCAGGACGCAACATTGTTATTAGATTAATATTAATTGCTGTTTAATGTATTACTACAGCACAAAAGTAAGAGATGCACCTTTTTGTCTGACACCTGCAAAGGAAATTGTGCTGAAACTGAAATGTCTTATTTTCAATTGGAAGGACTGAGAATAGTTTTAAGGAATATTTTTATTTTGTATCTACTGTGTACAAAACATATTACTATATGTCTGGTTTGGTCATGGAAAATCAAAAAGAGAGACTTAAACAATGATTGAATCCATAATTCAAAATTAGTCCTGAATGCTTACAAAACCAGAGTTATGTTGTTTTCCCATAATTCTGCAGTAACCATTTCTTCCATTAAAACACTAAATGGTGATATCATAGAGCTTGTAGGCACATACAAATATCTTGGTATTTGGCTGGATAAAGATCTTAATTTTAAACATCACTTTACATATCTAATTAAAAAGATTTTTTTTTTTCTGTTTTCTGTGTAGACTGAAATTATGTTACGGCTTGTAACAAGTTATTTTTATCACAGCTGGACTACGGAGACACAATCTATAGATTTACCTCCCCCGCTAACTGGAGCCCATTTACATGCTGCTCTGGGGTATATAACAGGTTCAACCTTTAGGACGCACCATTGTACTTTATATACCCTTGATGGACTCCACTCAATGTTTGAAGGAAAAACATTAGTATTTTTTAATATACAAAGCCATTTTAGGAAAATTACTATCATATATCTACTTCGAGTTCATTTCACTGCAGAACACACAGGGCCAATAGCTGGCTGCGGTTTAAGGTACCCTTTATGTGCACGGAGTCAGGAAAGATGAATTTGTCCTATTTCAAGGTTTAAGTTCAAGGTTCAAGGTTCTTTATTGTCATTCGCATCACATGTGGTACATGAGGTGGAACGAAATTGTGTATACAGGGTCCCAGTTACATGCAACAATAGCAAAAATATAAATTGTAAAAGAAACAGTACAAAGGATACAATACAATGCAATATAACTTTATTTATAAAGCACTTTAAAAACAACACCATTGGACAAAGTGATGTACACTAACACATTCAAGTAAGCTTAAAAACCATGAAATCAACTGATACCATAAAAGTAATGAACTACCCAATCATAAAACAGCAACCAGTAAAAACAATAAAACAAATAACTGGAAAACAGTAAAACAATCTAATATATATGCTGAAACGTTTTGCCTTTGATCCGGAAGGCTTCATCAGTCAAGGAAACATACAACAAAACTTTCTTCCCCCAACAGCTTACTCCAAAGTGGAACAAACCAGTTCTGCTTGTGATTAGATGGTCTCTTTGGTACGCCCCTCCTCCATTGCCGGCCCTCTTCCTTGTTGACAGTCTTGTCAATCTGGATGAAAACAACAAAGTCCATGCACAATAATCCAGGTATAAAATCCAACATTTTTCTGTTGTTTTCAACCAGTTTGACAAGACTGTCAACAAGGAAATGGGCCGGCAATGGAGGAGGGGCGTACCAAAGAGACCATTCAATCACAAGCAGAACTGGTTTGTTCCACTTTGGAGTAAGCTTTTGGGGGAAGAAAGTTTTGTTGTATGTTTCCTTGACTGATGAAGCCTTCCGGATTGAAGGCGAAACGTTTCAGCACAAAAAAAAAAGAAACTGTCCAGATGACCTGACTGAAAAATGTTGGATTTTATACCTGGATTATTGAGCATGGACTTTGGTGTTTTCAACCAGTTTGACATGACTGTCAACAAGGAAGAGGGCCGGCAATGGAGGAGGGGTGTACCAAAGAGACCATCTTATCACAAGCAGAACTGATTTGTTCCACTTTGGAGTAAGCGGTTGGGGGAAGAATCAGTTTTGTTGTGTGTTTCCTTGACTGATGAAGCCTTCCGGATCGAAGGCGAAACGTTTCAGCACAAAAAAAGAAACTGTCCAGATGACCTGACTGAAAAATGTTGGATTTTATACCTGGAGTATTCAGTATGGACTTTGTTGTTAATCTAAGATAGACGATATAAACCAAGAAATACACTAAACTAAAAAAAGCTAAACACTTAATTGTTCAGGGCAGCACGGTGGCGCAACTGGTAGAGCTGCTGCCTCTCAGCGAGCAGGTCCCTGGTTCAAATCCTGGTCTAGGGGCCTTTCTGGATGGAGTTTGCATGTTCTCTCCATGCATGCGTGGGTTTTCTCCGGGTACTCCAGTTTCCTCCCACAGGCCAAAAACATGCATGTTAGACTGAATGGTAACTCTAAATTGTTCCTAGGTGTGAGTGAGAGAGTGAATGGTTGTTTGTCTCGTTTGTCTCCATGTGTCTCTGTGATGGACTTCTGACCCATCCAGGGTGTACCCCACCCCTCGCACAGTGATTGCTGGACATGTGCACTGGCGACCCCCGTGACCCAAAATGGAAGAAGCGGGTAAAAGATAATGGATGGATGGACTTAATAGTGCAAAACAACACACTGAACAACAGCAACAAAAACAACTCAGGTTGAGTGTGTGTGAGTACGGATGGATACAGCAGCATGAAATAAATCAGCAGCATGAGATCAGCCCATATCAACAATCAAAGTGGCATTACAGTGATTTTTTAAATGTATTTATTTTTTCACTGTGATAATCCTGATTAGGGATTCATGAGTCTAACAGCCTCAGGGTAGAAGCTGTTCTTCAGTCTAGTGGTTCTACACTTTATGCTCCCACCAAATTCTGCCCGAGGGGAGCGGGGCAAAAAGTGTGTGTGCTGGGTGAGTGGGGTCTTTCATGATGCAGGTGGCCCTCTTCCTGCATCTAGAGGTGTAGATGTCTGTGGTGGTGGGGAGGCTGACTCCAATGGTCTTCTTCTTCTTTGGCCGATGGTCTTGGAATGATTTGCAGCTTAAGTTGAGGTTGGAGTATTTTACGTGCTGGCTGATATCTTTAAATCCTCCCTGACCCTGGCAACTGTTCCCATCTGCCTGAAGACCGCCAACATCATCCCAGTACCTAAGAACTCTGTAGTGACTGGTCTGAATGACTATCGGCAAGTAGCCCTCACCCCAATGGTCAGTAAATGCTTTGAAAGAATGGTCAAGGTCCACATCAAAGCTAACATCGACATTAGCGAGGACCCACACCAGTATGCGTACCGCAAGAATCAATCAACATAGAACGCCATCTCCTCTGTGGTCCACACTGCTCTCACCCACCTGGAGCAGAAGGACTCACGTCCGTATGCTCTGTGTGGACTTCACATCTGCCTTTAACACCATCAATCCCCAGACCCTAATGGACAAACTACTCACACTAGGACTAAGCCTCTCTCTGCAACTGGGTCCTGGATTTTTTAACAAACAGACCTCAATCTGTGAGGATCCACAATTTCTCCTCCTCCAAAATAAACCTCAATATTGGCACTGTCATGTTGTAAAGTTTGCAAACGATACAGAGGTGGTTGGATGCATCACAAACAACAATGAATTCAGCTACAGGCAGGAGCTTACAGGTGTGCAATGGAGAGCATCCTGTGCTCCAGCATCAACATGTGGCATGGAGGGTGCACAGCTGCATAAAGAAAAGCTTTGCAGAGAGTGGTGAAGGCTGCACAGAAGACTGTTGGAGTCAGACTCCCCACCATCACAGACATTTACACCTCCAGATGGAGGAAGAGAGTCACCTGCATCATAAATGACCCCACTCACCCAGCGCACACATTTTTTGCACTGCTCCCCTCAGACAGGAGGTTAAGGAGCATTAAGTGCAGAACCACTAGACTGAAGAACAGCTTCTACCCTGAAGCTGTTCTTCAGTCTAGTGATTCATGAATCCCTAATCAGGATAATCACTGTGAAAAAAATATAAAAGAAAAAAAAAATCACTGTAATGCCACTTGATTGTTGATATGTGCTGCTGACTATCTATGCTGCTGATCTCATGCTGCTGATTTATTTCATGCTGCTGTAGTCATTCATACTCATCTGCTCATACAGACTCATGTTTGTGCTGCTGTGTTTGGTGTATTATTTTTGTACTATTAGTGCTTAGTGTATTGTTTAATTTAGTGCTCGCATTAAGCGTGTAAATTATAGCCGAACTGAACCTATGAGAATCATGCTGTTGTTTGGTGTATGGTTTTGCACTATTAGTGACTAGTGAATATCTTAGAACTTTTAGCGTACTGTTTGGCGTTCATTTAGCGTATATCTTTAGTTTATATCTTAGATCCTTATTTACCGTTTCTTTTTACACTTTATATTTATGCTATTATTGGATGTAACTGGGACCCATCCATCCATCCATTATCTTTAACCTGAGGCGGCTGTGGCTGAGTGGTTAGAGCAGTCATTCTCCAATGCAAGAGTTGGGTGTTCGAATCCACCAGCAGCCACATGCTGAAGTGTCCCTGGGCAAGACATTGAACCCCTCATAGCCTCTGATGTGTGTTCCATCGGTGTATGAACATGATCTAAAGCACTGATTAGTCTCATTAGAATGATTTGTTCAATTAGCTTTGTAGAGATGTAGAGTGCTGTATGAATAGGTAAATGAGGACACAGGTTGTAGTGTAAAGTGCTTTGAGTGTCTTGAAATAAGATAGAAAGGCGCTATATAAGTACAGTCCATTTACCATTTACCATTTCTTGGTCATGGGGGTGGCCGGTGCCCATGTCCAGCAATCACTGTGCGAGGGACGGGGTACACCCTGGACAGGTCGCAAGTCCATCACAGGGCCACATAGAGACAAACAACCATTCACTCTCTCACTCACACCTAGGGACAATTTAGAGTTACCAATCAGCCTAACATGTATATTTTTTGGTTTGTGGGAGGAAACCGGAGTACCCGGAGAAAACCCATGCACGGAGAGAACATGCAAACTCCACCCAGAAAGGCCCCTGGACCGGGGTTTGAACCAAGGACCTGCTCGCTGAGAGGCAGCAGCTCTACCAGTTGTGCTACCTTGCTGCCCTAACTGGGACCCTGTGTACACAACTTTGTTCCACCACATGTACCACGTGTGGTGTGAATGACAATAAAAAACCTTGAATCCTTAAGACTGTTGCTATAAATGTAATGGCTTGTTTGCACCTTGCCCAGGGCATCCTTGTAAAAGAGATTAATAATCTCAATGGATTTCTTTCCTGGTAAAATAAAGGTTTAAATAATAAAGGTTTAAATAAAAAAATGTTTTCATTCCTCAAAGTAATAAACCTGTTCATTTGTACTTTTTCTATTAGTCAATGACACAGAGGAGGTGGGGCTCCTGCAGACCGTTGACATCAGCAACCCTGACACCACCAAGTGGGTCCTGCGTGACCTGGAGCCTCTGAGCAAATACAAGTTGTACCTGCGATCCTGCACCATGGTGGGCTGCGGGCCCATTGTAAGCGAGGAATTTACCACCGCTCTGGAAACAAGTGAGTACTGGATGGATTCAGAACACCAGCAAACCCGCATATCTGCTTGGAATTGTGGCTATCAGAGAATGACGCTCGCTGAGAAAGGAAGCAGAACTGTCTGGGCCCGCTTGAAGCTACATAAAGCAGCTGATAGTTGTTTCAGCATCGTAAAAATGGCTTTGAGCTACTGGGGTTCGATATTATCACAAGAAGTCAGGCTTTTTATATCTACATGTCCATAATTTTTGTGGATAAACAGTGTCATTTGGCTGTAGTGGAGGTTTTCATTTGTCACTGCCATCAGAGAACAGAGTGTTTATTGATTGCACAGAGCATGAGAAGCACAAAAACATCAGCCAAGAGAGAACAAGGATTTGAGCAGGAGGGAAAATTAAGATGTAATCACAAAAGAGTCTGTATGTTAGAAATTTGAACGAGTGTAACAAGTAATCTTTTGAAAGTTCACTTGACTCACCATAGATAGCCAGTTTCACCTGAGTGTTTGTAAATGTATTAAAGGGACACACATGGATTGCATAAATACATGTGTTGTGTTTTAAATATAAATACGCTGCCAAGAAACTGAGGGAATTATGCAGAGATTACTCAGTGTTTACTGAAAGGATCCTCGTAACCACAGAAAAATATGTAATTAGCTTTTGGCTGTGATTTATTTATAAGCCACAAAAAGGCAGTGAAAGTGGTTGCAGGTTCAGCTTTTATGTAATTACATGTCATTTTGTTGAGCTTTTCCATATGACAGAGTAACAGAACCACAAAAAAAGAGAAGAGAAATATATATTTTTTTGTTTGATTCCCTGGTTTGACATTAAAGTTGCATTGTCAAGACGAAAGTGGAAATGTTAAAGATAGCAATGTTTTCCCAAAAGAAAGTCACAATGTTGAGTTAAAAGCTGTCTTTCAAACCAGAGAAAGTGAACCTCATTGTGCTCCTGAACCCCAAATTATTTTTATTATTGCATCTATAAGTAATGGCTTATGACAGCACTTTTAAGACTTATATATAAAACCGTATGCAGGATTTTAGTCAAAATAATCTGAGGTGCAGTTTATTACTCCCACTGAAGAACTCAGAACTTTCTTCAGTTCTTCACAATGAGTTACCAACATATAAACTGAGCGTTTACCTCAAAATAGTCTCAACTTCTGAAGCCTTTGTAAATATATCCTGATGCATGCTTAATAATCCAGGTAGAAAAATCCAAAAAAGTTCGAAAACTTTTTTGGACCTTTGTAAATACCTTTTTGTTCTTAATGTAAAACAGATACTGCAGTCTGAACCACCAGGAAGTACAAGACTCTTATTGTGAAGGGCTAAAATGAGTTGTATGGCTTCCCTGCAGGTGGCACGGTGGAACAGTTGGTAGAGCTGTTGCCTTACAGCAAGAGGGTCGCCAGATCAAATCCTGGACAGAAACTTTTTCTGGGTGGAGTTTGCATGTTCTCTCCGTTCATGTGTGGGTTTTCTCCGGGTACTCTGGTTTCCTACTACAGCCCAAAAACATGCACATTCGGCTGATTGGTAACTCTAGAACCTGAAAGGAAGAAGAGTGTAAAGATAATGGATGGACTTTCCTGCAGCAGGAGTAATAAACCACATGTCAGACTGGTTCATACAAAAAGTGTGTTATTTTGTAGTTAACCCAGTAGCCTATAGTTTATCCAGCTAAGTTAAGTCAGGTCCTCTGGACTGTTTCTTGTTGTTGTTGAAACATTTTGTCTTTCATAAGACTGAGTTTGTTGTGACTCTTCGGACTGCTGAAGTCTTTTGGATGAACGACGAAACGTTTCATTAAAAAGAAACCGTCCAGAGGACCTGACTTAACTTTGTTGGATTTTTCTGTCTGGATTACTGAGCGTGAATAAGGATAGAAACACTTTGGCCAGTATAGTGTAGTCACAATCAGTAGCACAAGGGAGCTCATATCCTCCAGTTTATTCTTGAAAGAGCGTTTTTCTGTAAATAATAATAGGGCGGTCTGTGCATGAATCCAGCAGTAAATCATGGTTGGATCAGGTTCCTCACAGAAGGATTTACAAAAAACATGGAAACTAAAAACTACGGATAACTATTTAACAGAACATCACTCCAAAACTTCCAAACCTCCTATTTAATTACAAAACAGAAAAAATATGTTCCTCCTTATTATTAATACTTTGTCTGAGTGGCCCCTAATTCTCTGCCATAATTCCATTTGTGTTGGAGCGAAATTAAAATGAGTATGAAAGCTGTGTTATGCAGCTCTGCTTTCAGTCTGTGCATTGAAAATGTCAGTGTTGTTTCTTCTCATAGTCCTCTGTCTGCACTGTCATTCATGGCTAAATTGCACATTTGCTTTTTTTAAATGTAGTTTTGATCAGTTTGTCTGTGATTGTATATGTCTGTTAAGCCATGCAACACTTGTTCCCACTGTCTTTTTTTCTTCTTTTATTGTTTTTCTGCAGCTTCTTCTGTGGCTCTCACTGTTGGTCTCAGTATGTAGATTATTATTTAAGCAGAATAAAGCATGTCATACCAACACACTAACAAGATGCTCTAAAACAGCTTGTCTGATGTTTATCTTGGCAATTCTCCATGTTTCAATGTGGTCCACTTTGTTGGTATGACATGTTTTGGTATTTTTCATTATTTTAGAAGAAAATGCATGTTTCTAGTTTTATTAATGTGGACAGCTGTGCATGCTATAGCCCCAAATCTCAAATAACTGGACACATTTTATTTGTGCCTCTAAAACCATAGCTCCTCAGCTGATCATTGACCCCATCCACTGTTTGCTCTTGCCATCAACTGAGAGCACCCGGTGCCTTGTTTCATTAGAAGAATGTCAACTTTTTCACAGTAAAAGTTTGTGGCTTCTTCTCTAATAGAATTGCTAATAAGTAAGCTAATTACAAATTCACATTAATCTTGTCTCATTAGTGCCTGTAAACGAATGTTGACTTTTATCTGAGCAACAGCCGACACTCAGCTACATGTTCAAGCTCCAGCTGAGGTAATAAATTATGTTTATAGAGCCCAACTGGGGGGAGCACCAGCAGACATTTAAAAACAGGAAGTTAATTTGCTCTTTAGTAAAAATCACTCAGGTAAATGTAGTTTTAAATAGTAGATGTGTAGTGACTAATGTTAGTTGAGAATCGTATGTGTGCTAACATTAGAAGCTAGCTTCCGAGCTCTGGTTTGAAATGATAACCACAAGATTTGTGTTTCTTTTTAGGCAAGTCAGCTTCCGTCTCACCTCCAAGCACTCCAAAGTCCCGCCTGACCAAACCCACTCGTTCCAACATAGGTAGAGCTGCAGATCCTACCATCACAACTAGCACAAAACCACACAGAAAATACCAGTTAAAATGCAAAATAAGAAAGAAAATACATCCTTGTTGTGATGGTTGCCCGGGCCTTTGTGTTTATTGGTTTAAAGCAAGTAATTAATCTTTTTTTTTTCAGGTTTTTAAAATTATTATTTTTTTAAATTACTATTAGCAAGATTTAATATCTTTGGTGTACCACAGGGAAATCAAGATCTATATCTCTCTGAAGCAGTGTGGCTGCAGAGAACAGGACAAATATGTCTAATTGTAAGTGATTGATTTGTTGGGCTCCAGCGCAGCCTGGTTACAGCAATTTATTGACCCAACAGTCACCTGAGATTTCCATAAATATTCAAAAGGGTAAACAGCAACACGGCTCGGGGAAAAGAAGCTGACGGACATCTTAGCTGAGAGGAATCTTTCCGGTGTGCGATGGTGTGAGCTCATACTGGGAGGGTAATATTTCCAGAATAAATAGATAAGTGGAACCTGATGAAGGCTCTTATTTTGAAATATTTTCCAGCCCTTTTTCCCCCCAAAGTTTTCTGACTTTGAAAGGGCGTCTTCCAGGGCACCTGCTCCCTGCTGGTTGAGCAGCTGCTCTATGCAGCGTTTAATAGCAGGCTGAGGAAATGTGACAAATCACAGCAGCCATCTCAGGGATATTTTTAGTTCAGTCTATACCAGACAAAATCATCACACATTTTCAGTGACTGGAATTACCATAGTCACCCACTAATCCATCAGTATTAGTGTGGGAGTGTCAGTGTAGTGGTTGATGTGGACAGCCCAGACACAGGTGTCTTTGTGAACCCAATTATCACTTGAGCTGGAGACAGAGTGAAAGATCTGCATGTGCTTGTCCTGCTGAAAGCAGGTGGGTTGTACTGCAGTGACCACCATAACAGGCTGCTGGTAAAACACGTTTTCCATGCTCATCATCCAGATCACTCATGAAATAAACACATTTCATTATATATGAGAATTAAAGGGATACATCATTTAATTTGTAGTCAGAGAAAGGTTAAGTGGAACATCAACCCTCCATGAAAATATGATTAATGAAGACACTCTTTATTACAAAGCCATGAAAAAAAATTATAAAGCAACTCAAACCATGGTGTCTACTGAAAACACTAATCCACCCTGTGTGTCTTTTTTTTTCTTCATTAAAATAAATTCCCAACATAAATAAAACTACTGAACTGACCAGAAAAGCATAATTCTACAATATTTCTAACGTTTAGGTATGGTTTTATGTCAAAACATCTTTTTTAACCTTCCTACTATGTTAGGGTCTGTAGTGACCCATTTTAAATTTTAAATCATGATACTGTCTTTTAAATAATTTTTTTTGCATCAAGGCTTTTTGACTTTGTCTGGAACCTTTATTTAAATTAAAAAAATATATATTTTTTTTCACTAAATTTAATTTTTATTTTTTATAGAACAACACGCACTTGCCGCGCTGGGGTCATTTGTGACCCAGTTATGGTATAAGACTATCAACCAATAATCAGTGTCAAAACTGAAATCATAAACACACTGTGACCTCACTAACTTTGTCATACATATGTTAGGGCCTTCTGTTTTTACCTGTTTGTCTACTTCACTGACCAAAACATCCCCATTTATCCGTACTACTTTTATTGATAAGTCCCTCATACTCTGCTCCCAAAAACTGAAAAAGTTCATCCAGCTGTAGATGCAGAGACATGTTGAGGCATGCCCATGTAGAGATAAGCCTACCTGGATAGCCATGCCCATCTTGATAGGCAGACCTAGATAGACACACCCACCTGGGTGTGTCTCTACATGGGCATGTAGAGACATGTAGAAACAGACACTCCATTTTACCTAGAGCTTGGCTGCATACCAAAATGAAGAGAAGATTCACAGTACAAGAAGCTCTAGATCACATCCTTGCTGAAAATGATGCAGAGGACACACCTAGTGACACAGATGAGCCAGTTTCTGAGGAGGACGATGCTATTGAATATGAATCAGAGTACACAGACTCGTCGGATGAGGAGGGCACAGGTGCTGAAGCTGCTCCTGTAATTGAAACCTATAAATCCAAAAAGGGTAACATCACTTGGAGTGCGATTCCTCCTGTTTCACATGGCAGGGAAGCTGCTGAAAATGTTATGAAGATGACCCCTGGGATTACAAGGTTTGCTGTGACACGAGTAAGTGACATCAAGACATGCTTTGATTTGTTTATGCCATAGTCACTAAAGAAAGTCATCATTGCTATGACAAACCTCGAAGGGAAAAAAGTTCACGGTGACACTTGGAAAGACATTGATGAGGAGTGCCTGGATGCTTTTATTGGTGTTCTTCTTCTCGCTGGCGTGTACAGATCCAGCAATGAGGCCCTTACTAGTCTCTGGGATGTGTCCACAGGCAGGAGTATTTTCCGCGCAACAATGTCACTTCAGACCTTTCAAATGATCTCAAGAGTCCTCAGATTTGACAACAGAGATACTAGAGCACGGTCTGACAAGCTTGCTCCCATCAAAGACGTCTGGGATAGATGGGTGAAGCTCCTTCCACTGATGTTCAACCCAGGACCAGAGGTGACAGTGGATGAGCGTCTTCTCCCTTTCCGTGGAAAATGCCCCTTCCGGCAATACATGCCCAGTAAGCCAGGCAAATATGGCATAAAAATCTGGGCAGCCTGTGATGCGAAAACCAGCTATGCCTGGAATCTACAGATTTACACAGGCAAACTTGCAGCTGGCATCCCTGAGAAGAATCAAGGAAAACGGGTAATCCTTGATATGACTACTGGACTGCGGGGTCACAATATCACGTGTGACAATTTCTTCACCAGCTATGATTTTGGACAAGAACTTCTCAAGAGGAAACTTACCATGGTGGGCACAATAAGAAAAAACAAACCTGAGCTGCCCCTTGAAATTTTGCAGGTGAAAGACAGGGCTCCACTGTCTTCAAAATTTGCTTTTACAGAAACCACCAGTGTTGTTTCATACTGTCCCAAAAAGAACCGGAGTGTGGTACTTATGTCCACTCTTCACAAAGATGCAGCTGTGTCAACAAGAAGTGACAAAAAGCCTGAAATCATCCTGGACTACAATAAAAACAAATGAGGAGTGGACACCCTGGACAAGCTGACTGCCACCTACACTTGCCAGCGAATGACCAGGAGATGGCCAATGGTTGTATTTTACAACATCCTAGATGTGTCTGCATACAATGCATTTGTCTTGTGGACCCAGATTGACTTGGGGTGGAACGCCAAAAAAACCCACAAGCGGAGATTGTTCCTTCAGGGATGTTCCTTTAGAGATGTGTTCTAATACTTCTTAAAAAAACACTGTTTTGAGGGCATTTTTTGGCTGATTTAAGACGGGTCACAACTGACCCGTTCACATCATAAGTGCGTGTGGGATCTCGCCCCGCTAGGAAGGTTAAACAAGTCTACAATAAACAACCAAAAAAGTCAGTTTAAATAAAAAGAGCAGGATGTGAGAATAGAATATAGAGATTCAATAAATGTAAATGCTTTGAAATGAAGACAACGCAGTCCTGTAAGTCAACGTTTTGTGAGCTTTTGTGCATCGATTGAGAAGCTTCTGGAAAGAGTTGCAGAGAGACTGCAGTGATTACAATCTGCAAACATTGATTGGCTTGTTGCATTAATGTCCAGCAATGATTGAGCTGATTAAGTTATGTGCATTAATACAGGTTACAAACTATAAAAAATGATTTTGAATAAAGTTATGATTAAAATGATCTAAACTTTACCTTTGGCATGATGTATAAACAAAAGAGGTCATAATAAAAATGGTTTAGGATGTTCACCTGATCTCTGTCAAGAAATGCAACGTTTTGTAATAATTGTGTCATTTGAGCCATGTAAACAATGAAATTGTTCAATAATATTTAAATAACATAATTTACTGAGAAGTTTAAGAAAGGACAACTATTTTTACTGTAAATTTAAGCTCCTTTAGTCATATATAAATAATTGATTTAGATTGTTTAAAGTTTTAAACATGCAAATTATTTAATTAGTTATTAGTTAAACACGAAGGGTTTGTTTTTCCAGTGCAGGTAAAATCTCTGAGTATTATGAATAGAAACCTACAGACAACAGTTTCCAGTTTAAACACAGATTAACTCTTCAACAGTGATATGCTCTGGATTACACCATCTGTTGTTTACAAGGACCCCCTTCTCCTTATTTGTGTGCTCAGTGTGCAGTCTGAGCAGATGCTAGTCAGAAATATTTTTCTTCTACTTTTGGCAGCTCTCTTCGTCAGGGGTCACCACAGTGAGCGAACTCGCACAAAGATTGTGCAGTTCTTTCACGCAGGTTGTCCTTCCTGGTCAGGGGTTAATTTGAGCCGGATCATGCCAGAACAAGATCTAGGAACTCTCATTTTGACAGGGTGCGTTCTGGCAACTGTTTGCTTGGATCCGGCAACTCAAATCTCCGCCCCTAAAAGTCCAAAGTCATTGCACATTTTTATTTTGATTATTTATTAAGAAAACAACAAGAGGAGACGTTGTCCAATCTGTGGAGTGGATTTTCCAGATGCAGCACGCGCAGCAGCTCGCTAACACGCTCCTGCCCAGGCTGAAAGGAGCAGCCACTGGAGGGGTGGGGGTGATGGAGTGACAGGATGGTCACATTTATGCACGGCGGTGCTGCACGGAGCCCCTTGCCTGTGGAGCTGGTCTGCAGCCGCTCAGGGTGGATGCTTGAGTATGAAGTCTGAACCCTCTGCGGACAGTGCACGTCGAGTCCGCGCAGAAACTTTTACGTACATAAGTAAATACTTGATACAATAACTATATTAGAGTAGCCTGACCAACCCCCCCCCCCCCCCCATCGACAACTGTCAGCACTAAGCTAACGACGCGCAATACAGAGGCACTAGGTGAAATGCTACAGATGTAGCGGCGCTCCACTTCTCTAACGCATCCTACAAAAAACCCACCTCGGTCAACAACTGCTGGCACTAATGTAGCGCTAAGCTAGCATGCAACACAGAGGTGTCTCCCCCTTCTCCCCCTGCCTCGTAGACAAAAACCACTCAGAGATTAGTTCTCTGCCAAGGCAAGTGACCTCGGGGAAACACTGCATGCGATGTGGTGAGTTGTTGTAGGTAATCAGGAAAACCTGGAGTGGACTTTTAATTGTTTGAGTATTCTCCTATTAATCAAGTGGAATGGATTTGTTCACAAAGAAATAGGGACAGCACTGGGTGAACTAATATTTAATGGTAAATGTGTGTGTGTGTTTGTGTGTGTGTGTGTGTGGGGGGGGGGGGGGGCGTCCCCTTCACATTTAATTGTTGCGATGCCTATGCTTTGTACCCAAGGTGGGTATAAAGTGAGTGGGCTGAGGATGTGGATGAAGAGTGCTGATAAATAATGTGCACAGCATAGACTGCAGCTTTTCAAGCCGTGCACACAAAAATAAGTTAAAAAGATGGCAACTCAGTCACAACCACACAGCTTGCTGCTGACTCCTTAACTAACCTTTATTTATCCAGGCAAATCCCTTGGACATCACATTTCTGAACATGCATGATTTTGGACTTCAGAAGGAAACCCACACAAATATGAGGAGAACATACAAACTCCACACAGAAAGACCACAAGTCCAAATAATTGGTCCCAGGACTTTCTTGTTGTGAGGCAACAGTGCTAACCACTAAGCCGTTCCGTTATGCTGTCCACTTGGTTACAAATGCCAGCGGCTTCGGATGTTATCAGGTCATTAAATGGCCGTTATTAGTTGTTATCATTCCCATATGTAGCAGTCAGACTGTCCCTCCTACCTCCTACTAGATTTAAAGGTACAGTATTATCGTTATTATCGCTGATAATAGGCAGCGTTGCACGGGGGTAAACCGGGAAGTGTTTTTTTTTTTTTTTTCAGCTTATGTAACCCTTTTCCTAAACCTAACTTTACACCTGACCCAGAGGAACAACCTTAAACTTAACCCCCTTACCCATGTGCCTAAACCTAACCAAGACCCTAAACCTAACCCCCAGACCCTTTACTCTAAGGCTCTATTTACACGGACACGATGGGGGGAAACGTGGATTTTTTTCGTATGTTAATTAGAGGAAAAGATTTGCATTGACACGGTCACATTTTGGGTTTACATGCATCTGGAGGATTCCCCCACGCACTCCTGAATCCGCTGTAGTTACCATGCCAGGTCATTAGATGGCGCTGTGAATTTTGTACCTTCACCTAATGCGCATGCGTGCTGCCTCGGCACGTTGTTTTCCTCTGGGCTAATCAGCTAACAACAACGTAACGACAAGTTAAAGGTGGATTCTGGAAAAGAGTCGACAGATTTGACGCCAAGCGGGACCGCTTCGTCTAACAGCTCCACACCGGTCGCTGAGTGGATCAGAACCGAGTCGGCTATGTCGGACTTTACTCCATGATAATCAGTAGCTGTTTTACAGTTAGCTTGTTGTTTACTTCGGTTACAAAACAACCAACTGAGTTTTTATTTTTCACTGAAAGTAGAAGAAGCTGTCCTCCCACCAGATTCTGAACGAGGCCCAGATGAACTGCAGGAGGACGTCGAAGAGAGATGTTGATTAACTATTTATTTAAAATTCCCCTCAGTTCTTTTATTCAATCCATTCAAGTTCAGTTAACGTGTTTTAGTAGTGTGTTCAGTTTAATTATCAGTGTCTGTGACATACAGTTTGTGGTGTTGAATAAATAAATAAAAATTAAACTTGATGTCTTCATTTTCAATTTTAGTGTTCACACTACATGTTTAGCATCATTTTAAATTTGAATTACATAATATCCAGATAGCTTCAATTAGCTCAGAGCTTCTTATATTTCACACTAACATAAATACTGTTTATTATAATTAAACTGTTATTATTTAGCACATTTAGTATGTTATAGTGCAGCGCGACGTGTGCACGTGCCATGTTCTATAAACAGCGACATTAGAACTGGATCTGACTGTGTCTCTTCCAACACAGATGTCGGTCACAGCACCTGGAATATGACGTAGATTAATTACGAGATTAAAAATATATTCCATCAGTCGTAGTTCTGAAAGCACTGTCCGCCGCCATGTTGATAGAAATATAGCGTCTGTCCACGCGAGCGTGTGCCCATGTGGTTTAACACAAAGCCTCAGCGGGAGATGTTTACATTAACAGCAGCGGGTCAGCGAAAAACCTCCACTCTGGAAGGTGGGTTCAGAAACCTCCGGATTCAAAGAGGGGGGCCACTGGTGTCGTGTAAATGATCAGCAGAACCACAGAGAGAAACCTGTGGATGCACTCAAAATACGCGCCGTGTAAACGGCCCCTAAACCTAACCACGTGAGCCTATTATGAGCGCTAACAATGCTAACAACATAGCCTATTATCATCGATAACAACGCTAACGATGAACCTTTAAACCCACTAGGAGGTACAGGAGGTGCAGTCTGACCACTACATATGGAGATGATAACAACCATTTAATGGCTGATAACAGCTGCTCAAATTTATTTATTTATTTATTTATGCAAGTTTTAGTCCCCAGCTTAAGCAGTCCCTGCTCAGTGAGGCACTACCTTAAGGTTCCACCTGTGGCTCCATCTCCATATCAATTCTTGTTTTATACAGTAAAGATAAACAGATGGACCTTTCATTTAAACCTTGCTAAAAGAAGAGCATTCCTTCCTCTTTCCATAACAACAAGCAGCATCTCACAGCACAGAAACTCCTCAACGCTCCACTGCAGTTTCCATCTACTTTAACCTTTACTAACCTTTCTCCACCATTCTCCTCTTTTTCTTCATCCTGCCTCATTACTCCATCAGTCCCGGCCCTGGTGAATGTCAGCTTGGCTGTTAGCAGCAGCTTTGCAAATATCAGCTGGATGTCTGGAGGAGAGCGGCCAGAGTTTTACATAGCATATATGAACAAACGTAAGCCCTTCTGACCTCTTTTTTTCCTCCAGTTTATGATTATAATAGAGTAGAGCAGAGCAGTGTGTGTATCCTCTAGGTCTTTGTGATTCCTTGAGAGCTCCATCTGTTCTGCTTTAGTGTGTTTCCACGAGTGCTGAGCATAATCCTGACCATCACCCCTCTGCGCAGGTGAGGGTCACTGGAAGATATCAGAGACCCTAAACTCTTCTTTGACTTTCTACATCATTGACGGACTCGAACCTGAGACTGTGTACATTGTGCGGCTCATTCAAAACAGCGGGATTGATATGTCTATTATTTTTGAAGAGGTTTTCACGACCCCGTCTACAGGTGAGAAGGGACACTGAGACAAATAGAAAAGGAATAGTAAAGTAGACGATCGACCTCCCGTTGAAAATAATTTAGCTGCTCCCGGAGCGTCCTTGAGCTGCAACTCAAGCCAGAGCATGTGGTCCTTTCTGGTGTCACTGGAATCTAATTTGACTCGCTAAGAGGAATTACATTTGTTCAGCGTTCCTTGCTTGATTAATTAGACAAGCAGGATTAGCTGTTTAATATTAATACTGGAGTGCTTCCATCAGCAGTGCCCTGACACCGCCAGCCTGTGCATCAGATAAGCTTTGTCAATGTAAACATTCAATCAAGTCTCCTGATGAAAAGGCCAAGGCGAGTCAAAGTCACAGAGTTTTGTTCTCCTCAGGTCTGGCCAGCGTCCACCACGGAATATCCACCCAGGGCTGGTTTATTGGCCTGATGTGTGCCATCGCTCTTCTCACACTCATTGTCTTGATCGCCTGCTTTGTCAACAGAAATAAAGGAGGGAAATATTCTGGTGGGTACTCACAAACACACACATCATCATCTTGTTTGAATACAAATTGCCAACTAAAGCTTCATTTTAATTCCATTTGGCTGTTAATGTGAAAATGATGATCAGTCATTCCCGAAGATATTATAAGAATATGTAAGACCATTTTTTCCAGACCACAAAGCTTTTTTTTTTTATCCAATGTAAAATAAACAGCTGCCTTGGTTGTAAAATTAGCTTCTTTTTTTTTTTCTGGATATTCTACATTTGAAATGTGTATGTTTGAGGACGTGTGTTAAAGAGTACAGTGTAAGCAAAGTGCAGGCCGCAGCAAGATAAAAATGCAAATCCTGCACTTGAGGTGGCTCTAAAAAGGAATGATGACACAAGCTCTGTGGTATCTGAGTGTTTGTTGTTCCTCTTATAGGAGGAAAGAGAGTCCTTATCAGCTTTATTATTCACAGCTAATGGCCATCAGGTTGTTGTCGCTTCACTAGTCAGCAGGAAAAAATGAGAGAGACAGCTTTGTGTGTCCTCATTAAGCTCCCATTAACAGTTCTAACAACATTTTCTGTCTGTTCTTTGAGGCCCCGTCTGCAAGGACTTTATTATTATCATTTTTTGTGAATATGTAAAAGTTTTTATTGCTTCAGCTTTGCATCCACATAGGAACTGTATTTTAGGAGCCCCTAAATGATACTTTTTAAAAGCTAAGTTCCATAGTGACAAAACACTTAAATGCAATCCTCTCGTTTGTGTGTGGACTTTAAAACTGCAACCCTTTTAAGACAGTGATGTTAGAGACACAGTTCCTACCTAACCTTTGACCCCAAGCATGACAAGTAAATACAGATGACATGCTTATATTTATGTTGCAGACGCTAGTATCATTCCGTATTACTGTATTTCAGCGAACAGACAAAACTGAACAATTGACACTGCCTTAAATAGAACAGAGCATGAAGCACTTATTACCAATTGATCTAAGCCTAACAAGGCTTTATCAATTTATTGAAGTGTCTACAATACGATAACAAACATTGTAGAAATTTGAACATATACGTTAAGCATCCATCTAAAAAAGGCAGACACGTTTATGAAAAAATTTACCCCAATATCCTGACATTCTTTGAAGATCATTCCTCCTGCTGTCCCTCACTATATTCTGTGCCTGAATTACCGTAATTTCCGGTCTATAAGCTGCTACTTTGTCCACACACTTTGAACACCGCAGCTTAAACAGTGCTGCGGCTAATTTATGTTGTTTTTTTTGACGAGCTAACGAGCGTCATGCTGCTAAAATTAACTTTGTCACACCCGGGTGCTCACATGGCTGCCTAATACACGTCTCTCTTAGGGAGTGGGTTCTCATGACTCAAAGAGACTACCTGTATATATAAAGGTTTAAAAAAATCTGACCAGTGAAATTACTGAACAGATCACAATGGACCAATTTTCATTGGTCCACTGGGGAGCGGGGAAAACTTATTTTCACCCCCTCTCCATTCTCTCCTCCCCTCCTCATCCCTACGGGAGTATCTCCCCTCATTGTACACAAAGAAGTATTTACAGCCACTCGAAATAAGTGTGAATCTCAAATCAAATCGCGACTTTTCCTCGAGACAAAAGTGATGTTGAGAGCGACAATGAAAGAGAGACTGAGGACGTGTGGGATGACATTTTTCTGAGGATGTTCAATTCTGATACTGAAGAAGATGACTTTAGTGGTTTTACTGTTCAGAAAAAAAAAAGTTTTCTGTATGTATTTGTGTATGTATGTATTTATTTAAAAGTTTTAAAAAATCTTTCTGTGTATATATCTTATGTTACAATATGGACACATGCGGCTTATACAAAAGTGTGGCCTATATATGTACTTTAAAAAAAAAAAATAATTAAGTGGCCACGGCTTATATTCAGGTGCGCTCAATAGTCTGGAAATTACGGTAATCTGTAATGTTCAGCATCTGGACTGACACAACGTCCAGTCAAAACTGTCTTGCACATTTTGGTTTTGCAGTTAAACAGCAAAATGACTCAAAGTAGAAGTTTAAAAAAAATAATAATAATTCTTCATGTTGCACGTACAGTTCAAACCATGGACTTTATAGTAAAATACATACAGTCTATAGTTTGTGGATGTGCAAGTTTTATGTTCATGCTCTGAGTTGTATTTCCTGTTTTTGGTGTTTTTTTTGTTTCAGCATTACAGTGCCACATTTTTGGTTGTTTTCTGTGTTTCCATGTGAACAAAAACATTTCTAGAAATTATGCCATGTTTACCAGGATGGTTTTAAAAACAAAACAAACAAAAAAAAAATCAACCATTCCATGTGGACAAGGCCTGAACTGAATTATTTTTTGTATATGTCATTTCACATTTCTATCATTCCTATAATGACATGACCATTTCTCTAAAATATGCTAACTAAAGCTTCAAACAAAGTTGTTTGTGTAAAATTCTGAAATCGGTGACAATCTTTTTGAAATGCTGGCAGGAAGCCAAGATGGTGTAGAGGCAGGGCAGCCGACTCGGGACCTGAAAGTCCCAGTATCAATCCCCTGACATTGCACATCTCGTGGTGTCTCTGAGCAGCACACCCTATCCCCAAATGCTTCCAGGGTGCCTTTAATAGCTGCCCACTGCACCACCTGACGGTGGATGGGTTAAATGCAGAGAGACAATTTTGCCATTGTATGGGAAAATACAATGAGGACAATACATAACATGTTATTATTATTATTAATAGTTCAAGTGGAAGACATTAGTTAGAATTATTCAGAGTAGTTGCTTACTTCCAGTCATCTCTTCTGGACATCTCTGATCTCTCCTCTTCTTTTTGTGAGCAGTTAAAGAAAAAGAAGATCTTCATCCAGATGTGGAGTCCCAAGGCATGAACGACGACACATTCTGTGAATACAGGTAAGAAAACACTGCCTCACTGCTAGTGAGTGTATGGATTTCTCATCCTTTTTTCCATCTTCTCACAGTAATTCTCTGCCTTTTTCCTCTCACTGAAAAAGCCTTCCCGGTACCCAAAAGGTTCACGAGGAGCCTCACACCTCTTCAGACGACATTTGATGGACTGAGTAATTGCATAGTATGTGATGAACAAAGATAGTGAACTGTTTACACCTCGTCAGAGTAGTTGTTCTTAGATTAAGTGTTATGTCATTAAAGTAAAGTAGCTGAAATGCAGTCACGGTGCTGCTCAAATGTTACCATTTTCTGTGCGGATGGAGCTGAAATCGGGCTGCCCAGCACCCGGCAAGAAGCTGAAAGCAATCAGTGTAATTGAATGCAGCTCATCTCCAGGGCAGTAATATCAGGGCACGTCTCATTAATCCTTTAGTGGTCCTATTCATAACAGTCTACCACAGTGTGAGTCCCAGTCTAATCCTCCAATCAGTGGGATCTGCTCCACACAACAAATGCTGATGTGATGAAGTTTAAAGTGGCTCAGTATGACAGCATTTATATTTGATCATCTTCACTTCAGGAGCCTGTTGCATTCTCCTTAGAAAATTTGTTGGATTTTTATCAACTATTACCAAGTTTCAAATTAGTGGTTTGCTTCTATTGGTACAACCAATAAGGGTAAAAATGTTGTAAAGTAACATCCTTTTATTCATAGAAAACCTAAAGTAAGCCAGGTGCAGCATTATGTGGTAAAGTTATGCAAATATGATTTATTGCAAATAGTTTATTTTTTTTTTACAATGCACATCTTTGTAAAGGAAGTTTAAAATGACTGACAGCACTAAGTCTAACTTCTCACACAGTGTGAACAAAAGAATAATGGGTAATTGTTTAGTACCCTAGTTTGTGACCATGAAGTATTTACTGAATGTAGATCTGTGTTTAAGTATAATACTGGTAGTAAGACTGACCATGTGGATATAAAGATGTATAGCTGTATTTAGTATTTACTATATAATCACGATATTGTTAGTATTTAGGACTTTTAAGACAAAGGTTTTGTCCACAGCTACGACATATGCAGCCTGGTTTATCTGATCAGAGGCAAACAGTATAAGTGTTAGAGTAAAAAGACTCCTCAAAGGCCAATACGATTAGATTTCAGTGACTTTTGTTAATATCAAAACAGTTATTACACTGGTACTCCACCTATTTGTCTTTTTTTTTTTTTTTACAGAAAACAGGCTATTTTTAAACAGTTTAATATAAGATGATTCACTGAGACTTTAGCTTAAACTTTGTACTTTCAACAGTATATTAGCTCACTGTTTGTGTGGGGTCAGTTCAGATTTGTATATATATATATATATATATATATATATATATACACTCAAATAATTTGGGTGTGTTATAACTGTCTTTTTCTGATTTCATCTCCACAAGACGTGTTAGTTCCAGGTCTGAATGGGGATTCAATTTAAATTTGATTCATTGTATTTATATAACGCCAAATCACAACAGAACTTGTCTCTGGGGAATGTAAAAAAACATTCACATAGATACAAAAAGCCAATTAGTAAAAGTTATCTATCTAAGGATGCCAGACTCGTTTAATCTTCACTTCTTCACAGTCTCCCATCCTGAGCAAGCACAAAGGAGACAGTGGAAAGGAAAAACTCCCTTTTAACAGGAAGAAATCTCCAGCAGCACCAGGCTCAGGACAAGCAGCCATCTACTTCGGTTAGCTGGGTTTGAGAGGACAGGAAGGAGAAATAAACGAACACAGAATGACAGGTCCTGGTGTACCTGAAAGACAAAAACACATCAAGGATAGAAGAAAAAATTACAAATACAAAACAGGTTGAGCAGAGAAAGTAAAGACAGTAGCAAAGTAAAACAATGTGGTCTGTTTGTCCTCCAGCAATCTAAGCCTATAGCAACATAATCAATTGCTCAGGAAACCCAAGCCAACCCTAACTATAGGATTTATCAAAAAGGAAAGACTTAAGCCCAGTCTTAAAACGTTGGTTACGTACTGTAACCCCAGATTCTATGAGTATAGGTGCAGCCCTTTAAGCTATCGCTAGTGGGTTTATCCCTATGCGCGCAGCACTGAAAAATTTAGTTCACGCCCACCTACTGTGTGGGCCTCATCCCCGGTCCGTATAAATTATGGTGAGACCGGGTAATCGGCTCCCAAATAACTTTTTTCTTCAGCCATTTAGGAACCAGTGAGGCCCAGAGCTTAAAGGGCTGCACCTATACTCATAGAATCTGGGGGTACAGTACGTAAGCAACGTTCTATTTCGAATACCATACCATACCACTTTATTTATAAAGCACTTAAAACAGCTACAAGGCCAACCAAAGTGCTGTACAGACAAAACAACAGGTAACACACAAAGCAAAATACAAAATGAGGTAAATCAGAATATAGACATAAAAACGATGCAGATAATGACGACAAACCAGTGTGGAGCATACAGGATCAAAACACAGATCATCTGGTGTTGAAAGCTACTGAATAGTAGTGAGTTTTTAAATGGGACTTGAAAACCGAGAGGGAGGGGGCCTGTCTGACAAACAGAGGTAACTCGTTCCAGAGTCTTGGTCCTGCTACAGAGAAGGCCCTGTCACCTCTGCGCTTAAGACGACTTCCTGGAACTGTGAGGAGCAACTGGTCCGCTGACCTCAGGGAGCGTGGTGGGTATAGGCTTCGCCCTTTAAGCTATTGCTAGTGGGTTAAAGGTGTAGTAGGATGTAGTCTATGCCTCACTGGGTCCACTCAGACACAACATGAAGCACCAACTTGCACAAAAAAACATTTAATCACTCAGCCTTCTGTGTGCGTAATTGCGTGCTCCATGCGCAGGAGCGCACCGGAGAAAAGATCTCTGGTGAGGAAAAAAGGCTGAGATAGCAGACCTGCTGCTGTGAATATGAACAACGGAGGATATGAATTGTAACAGTGTAACGATAAACAGAGCAGACCAACAGCTCCTCAGGATGAACCGATTAATAACGATAAAATCAGCAGTCATGAACTTGTGACTGAGAATAAATATCTCACACTGCGACTACATGCAGGCAGGTGTGAGCTCAAAAGTGAGGCTCCATGAAACAAATAATAATCATTCTGTCAGAACCCTGAGAACAGAATGTGTCATGGAGAAAGTAGAAACATCACCTAGATAAAAAAACGAATAATTGAACATGGAGATGACCCGGCAGCCGCCATACAAAAATCCTCCACTGTCATCCTTCCATGCAGAGCCATGAAGGATGAAAACCCTCTGGTGGAATGCGCTGAGATTCTCTGGAAGATCCAGTCCAGATGAACTGTAAGCTTCAGAAATAGCCTCACACAACCAGTGTGAGAGGCACTGGGTGGATAGAGGACGTCCTGAAGAGCTGTCCCAGTAATGTAAGAACATACGCTGAAAGCAGCGCAGTGCGGCCGTGTGCGCCACATAACATGAAAAATGCGCGCATGGGACAGAAGGAGGTGAGATGTTGCTTCCTCCTCAGAATTATGAGGAAGAGGATAAAACACATCCAAGGTTATCACTCTCGATCTGAATGAGCTTGTGATGCTTTTCAGAGCAGGGTTAAAACGCAGTACAGCTGAACTACTGTCAGCTTGAATTCTGAGACATGAGGGAGCAACAGAAAGAGCAGATAATCACTCACTCTCTATGCCGACATCAGAACTAACAGCGGGGCTGTTTTTAATCACAGAAAATTAAAGTGAAAACTGATCTAAAGGCTCAGAAGGAGCTTTGATCAGAACGTGCAGGACCATCATTAGGTCTCACTGTGGACTTAGTAGACGTGACACCGGTCTGTGTCTCCGTACACCTTTCAGGAAACGCTTCATCAACAGATGATTAAGAACTGTTTTGTCACCGAAGCCCTCGTGACAGGAAGAAATAGCTGCAGCATAAGTTTTAATTATGCTGAACGCTAGATCTCTGTCCATCAGCTGCTGTAGAAAAGACAGCATGCCACCTAGTGGCCATGAGATGGTGTCCACGTCTTTCTCTGCATACCAGTGCTGAAAAACTGTCCACTTGATGTGTACAGCGTTGTGGTGGAAGCAGCTCGTGCGCAATGAACATACGCACCACATCCTGTGGGAGGCCAATCTTTTCTAAACAGATCTGTTCAGCGGACAGACCCAAAGATGCTGACCTTTTTCTGGTAAACTCCTGATCGCTTTTCCTGCCTAGAGGAGAGCGCCTCCTGGAGATGGCTGAGCATCCGCTCGGCCACTCGTCTTCCGTCACTACACTCTCCAGGAGGGAAGGAGCAGCTCCGCATCGCCTTTCTCGGAGGAATCTTTCAATTCACTGTGTGACTCTGCGTCAAAGAAGGCGGTGGCGTCGTCCCACGCATAGCGTCCCACCACAGAAAAAAACACTCAGCGGAGCTGCTGCCAACAATGCCTTTTTCGAGAGAATCATCCGATTCACCTCAAGAAAAAAATCACGTTAGAAAAGGCGGTGGCGTCGTCCAGCGAGTAGCGGTCCTCCACGGAAAAACATTCAGCAGGGCTGCTGCTAACATCGCCTTATTCGAGGAAATCATTCGATTACGGCGAGGAAAAAACACAGTAGAAAAGGTGATGGCGTCGTCCAGCGGGTAGCGCCGCCACGGAAACGCGCTCCTTGGCGCTTACCTTGAACAAGGCTGCTCGTCTCCGCTTCTCCTCGGGGAGGAAGAGCTCACCGGGACGGCAGGAGGTTGGCGTGGCGGAGACCCAGGCATCCTTAGCAAAGGTTGTGCCAGTCAAAGCTGGACAACTTTTCCTTCTTCGTTCTTCTGACAGTGCTAGCTAGCTGGCTGAAGAAAAAATGGGAGCCGATTACCCAGTCTCACCGTAATTTATACGGACCGGGGATGAGGCCCACACAGTAGGTGGGCATGGATTAAAGTTTTCAGTGCTGCACTGTGCGTATAGGGATAAACCCACTAGCGATAGCTTAAAGGGCGAAGCCTATACGAAATAGAACTGGATAATGTGTCAGCCTCACGGACAGAATCTGGAAGTTTGTTCCACCAAAGAGGATCCTGATAACTGAAAGCTCTGCCTCCCATTCTGTTTTTGGAAACTCCAGGAACCACAAGTAAACCTGCAGTCTAAGAGCGAAGTGCTGTGTTAGAAAAATATGGGACAATAATATCTCAAATATAAGATGAAGTTAGGTTGTTGAGAGCTGTGTAGGTTGGAAGTAAGATTTTAAATTATATTCTGAATTTAACAGGGAGCCAATGGAAAGAAGCTAAAACTGGAGAGATATGATCTCTCCTTCCAGTTCCAGGTCTGAATGGGGAGAAAAGAAGTGACCTTCTTATTTGTTTCCTAACACTCTGCTAAACTAAAACATTGTCATCAGTAGGTTTATGTTCAACAGTTTCCTGCGGGCTCAGTAAATTTCTATCTTATCCTATCTCATATTATGTCCATAAAATGTACTGACAAAAATATGCATTACATATATATTCATGAATATTACCACAGTCATTTCAGTGAATGTGATAAATATGTGATACATGTGTCAGAATGCAGATAATATTTTCAGTGCATCCAGTTGAATATATCCCTTTAACTCCCAGTGGAAAGATACATTCAGCAGCTTCGGCACTGTCAGCATGCACACAATTTACCTGCGCTCCACGTACAAACATGGATGTGATAAAACAGACATTTAGTTGGGAAAACTGCAACAAACTAAATTAAAGTTTTCATGCAAAGTGTAAATGTTTTATATTAGCACAGGTAGAAGTATTTTACATTATTACACCATTATCAAGAAAGATTTGTTTGGAAATCCAAAAAAGTTCAATCTGGTCCTCTGGACATTCAAAAAAACAAAAAACAAAACAAAGCAAAAAAAATCTAGAAACGTTTCGTCTCTCATCCAAGAGACTTCCTCAGTCTGAGGTGCTGTTTTCAGCTCAGTCTCTTAAATAGCACCTTCACAGAGTGGATCAACCAGTTTGCTGCTGACAACCAAAACCAGCTGATCACATGCTCAAGAAGGACCATCAGCCTTACAATGGGTCATTAGCACACTGATGGCTGTTTACTACTCACAGAGGGCTGAGTGATACTAGCAATCACAGCATTGTAAGAGGGGGACAGTTGAACCCGGAGGCCTCCACCCCTGTTTAATGATGGACGATTTCTTTTCACAAAGATGGCCTCCTTTACTCCTCTCTCAAACCATCGTTCCTCTCTGTCCAGGATGTGAACATCTTCATCCTTGAAAGAGTGACCGCTGGCCTGGAGATGAGTGTAGACCGCAGAGTCCTGGCCTGATGATGTTGATCTTCTGTGCTGGGCCATCCTTTTGGCCAGTGGCTGTTTAGTTTCCC
>NC_056504.1:19090361-19144054 GCF_014905685.2 Nematolebias whitei
TTCACGCGTTCAGATTTATCTGTGTAATCTTGGTTTGTCTGAACCGTCAGCACAGCTGTAGCTGTTTCTGCGTGTTCAGCTTGCGATGACTGGTCATCGTTTGTGTGTGTGATTACCCCCCTTTCATCCGATGAGGGGTTGTTTGAGGCAACAACAACAGCGTCTTGGTGTGTTTCACCGACATCTGTAGTGTTGTCATTCGCGTCCAGAGATGCTGTAGTGAGTACCTCACTGCATAGTGCTTTTGGTCGGCTTCCCTTGTCAGTGTGTTTCAAATCTTCTAACATTTCACGCAATTTTTCTGTCTCTTCCGAGTTCAGAGGTGGAGGGCCTTTTTTCTGGGATTTTTGTGATTTTTTCGCCTCTGGACGTTTCGTCCGAGGTGGGGGGCGGCTAGGTACGTCTTTTTGGGGTTCCTCTCGGTTCCCATTTTTTTGCGTCCTCCGCTGGTCCCATTTACGATAATCACGTTCGTCCTCTGGAGGAGGAGCCTTTTTATCCCAGCGTGCACCTTCATGATGCGGTTTGTTAGTCTGAAAATACTGCCTTTTTTCTCCCTTTTTAGGAGGGGGTGGCGATGCACGCCTTCCTTCTAATTCTAGGGAGTGGGGTTTAACCTTAACACCAGGAAACACTTCTATGGGCGTCTTGGCATGACAACGTGCCTCAAACACGTTCACAGCGCACTGTTTAATCTCACTGATGGATTTTTCTCTGTAATTTGCCATCATTTGCACTGACGTTTGAATGTCAGGATGGAGATTTTTGCTGAAAACAAATTTAAAACCTTCTTCTTCCTCCATTCCGGTTTCATTTCTGTTACCAAAATAAGCTTGGAAGATTCTTTTGTAATAAACTTTTGGATGTTCATTCTTGCCCTGCGTGACCTTGTCTGCGGCTGGATACCCAGTAGGCCCTGCGCAGGCGTCGTACTCTTTGATCAGAGCTTCACACAGAAGTTTGTAATCCTTTCTCGTTGCATCTGGCAGACGCTCGATGAAGGTAAACACATCTCTGTCCGAAGTGAGTCGTATCAGACTGATTTTATCTTCTACCGTAGCGTTTGGATAAGCTCTCAATCTGAAATCCAGATCTCTGAGGTACGCTTTCGTTCCAGGGGAGCCCAACGGTTCAGGGATGAAACGTTGTACATATTTTGAGATTTTTTGCAAGTCATCCATTGATGGAGAAGATATCAATGGTCTCACATGCGTTATCAGTTGTGGGGGTGTTGCTCTGCCCGTTTGTGTAGGTGATTGGATGGGTCTAAAAGCAGTTTGTGAGTAAAGAGGTCGTTGAGTAATTGGTGTATTACCCCGATTCTGTTCATGGTCTGGTTTTGATTCCAGGTCACCTTGAACAACATTCTGACCTTTTTCTATTGCTGCTATTAGTTTCGCCTCACATTTTTTTAAATGTTCCTGGGATTTACAGTAGTCACCTTCTAAGAGCATATTTAGCTTTTGTAATATGTGTTTATCCATTCTGAGTTCTTCCAGCTTTTTGTTAAGCACATTTATTTTGCTATTCAGCGAATCAATTTCTGCATTTGCATTTTGCTGTAATTGAAACATCTGTTCAGAATGTTTTTTTGTGAGGATTTCGTGTTCACCTTTAAATTGAAGGAAGTGTTCTTCAATTCTCTGAACCACCTCTTTTTCACTGTATAACCTTAATGCAAGGTAATCAGCTTTCTCAACAACCGTATAGAATGATTCTTTCAACAAAATTGCAATTTTAGCCAGCTTTTCATAACTGGATTTTATGATTTCTGTAGAGGTCACACTTTCTGCAACCCCCTTCAGATTGTCCAATAACTCTTTTGGGTTCATGCGCTCTGTCTGAGTCATATATGGATGTAGGGACGGTGCCAGTAGTGCGAACGCATTCTCCAGGCAGTGCGCCACTCCTTTTGGGTCAAAATCTTTTTCTAACACACCTGTCATGTTTTCACTGTGTAGCAATTTATCTGTTTGGACAGTTGCAAGCTTTAGATATTTTACAGGTAAATATTTGTATTCAAGTCAATGAGTTTTCACACTTATTTTAGCTTTGGGTTTACACAGAAGTACTGTTATAAGTCACTTATTCAAATGTGGGTACCTTTCTCAGGTTTTACCCCAATTGATGAATATTTAAGTAAATGCTCTCCTGGCAGTGTTACTTTTTGTGCTTATTTTTTAACAGATATCAGTTACCAAGCTGTTTTTTAGTGTTTTTACTCTAAAACACTGAATTTTTCATAAACCTGCAAATTTTTCTTTAGTCTCACAGCAATATCAGTTTAAAACGTTTTTTAAACCGTTCTGTTCCAGAAATTTGCTATTTTAAAAAGTTACTCATCAACCCAGGTGGGTGAAAAGAGAAAAGAAATTGATGATGAGGAATAATCAGTCTTTCTTCAGAAAAACTGTACTCCTTTCTCCTGCCAATAAGTGGAGTTGTTAAAGTATGTAAGGCCCCCAAATGATGTCATCATTTGTTGGTTTTAAAGAGGTGTCTTCTTCTTCGTCGCTTGCCATTTTTCTTCTATTTAAAGTTTAAACAGGAGAATTTTAATGTTTTAGGTTTTTCAAAATAAATAAAATCAGCAAAGTCTCTTTGTCTGATGTATTTACTTTTATTTAGTGATTTATTAATTAAACGTGCACTATCCTTTTAGCAAATGAGTAAACTTTTTCCAACTTTGTGAAAATCTGTAACTGTTTCTATTTTAAAAAGTTAATGTTTATTTTTGTACCTTATTTTTAAAGGATTTAACAGTGAAATAAACTTTTTGGTGAATGCTCGTTTGCATAAGTACCTTATAACTTTTAAAATGCAAGATAACAGTAATTTTCAGCTTTAAGGAACGTTTATTGACTCGAAAATGCTTTTAGAAAGATTAATACGTTTTTAATTTCACTATTTAGACCTAATAAGCGAGTGAAACCTGTCTTCTCAAGGTTCGCCAGAAGATGTCAGCCTTACCTTACTAATTTTAACTCAGACACTGTTTGTGTTATCCACTAGGGGAGCTATAACTTCCTGTGGCGTTCGGTTGACATCCTGTTGTTAGCCGCTTAGCTTGAAGTTAGCTTCGGCTAAACTCGGTCAAAATCAACATTTCTGAACGGATTTTTTACACAAAAGTGGCACAATTTCAACAAACACGACTTTTTAGCCTGAACATGAGTTTTTGGAACAATATTTGTAGCTTCCTTTAGTGATTTTAAGCGTAGTTAAAGCTCCGGTCGTTAGCTTGTTAGCTTAAAATTAGCATCGCTAGCTTTGTTTAAAAACATCGTTTTTTGACGAATTTTAAACTGTAACGTGGCAGGATTTCAGCAAACAGGCTTCGAAGCATCTAACCAGTGTGTCAAAACCACTTTAAAAGCGTTTTTTAGCTTTAAAAAGCAGATTTTATTTCCCTATGAAAATGAATTTCATATCCGGGTCACGTGACTGAAATCACCAATTGCACGCAGCGCAGGCTTGAGGGGAGATGACGTAGCACGTCAGTCAAACTTTCAACCAATGGCACGCAGCGTAGGGTGAGAGGAAGTGACGTAGCCACGTCAGTCAAACCTTCAACCAATGAAAGCGCTCCACAACAGCGAATTCAACCAATCAGGAAGCGTTTTCTCTACCTAGCAAGTTAGATTAGCTTAAAATAGTTCGTCACTTTTTCGTCTTTTAAACCATCAAAATGCACTTTTTCTGTTAAAAATTGTAACGAAACAACTTCTAACTGTGTTCTGAGATGGCACTCAGCTTTTAAAACGTTTATCCATCTATTCAAAATACTCGTTCCAACTGAGCAGAACCGAACCACAGCCGGGTCTTAGCAGAACCTCGTACCTTAAACAGAATAACGTATTCCACAGCTCATCAGCCTTTAGTTACACGTAACAGACGTACAATTTCAGCTTACACAAGACTTATGACACAATTTCAGCTCTTAAAACATTGCCAGCGTAACACAGCGTAAAGTTGTAGAGCCGAGCTCCAAGCGCGCAGCTCCAATTTGCGCTGCGTAAAGACGCACGGTTTCAGCACAGCTGTTTAACCGTTACTATTTCAACATGCCAACATTTAAATAATCAATTTACACACGGATTAAACAGTCATTCATGAAATTCGTACGAGCCACCAGTTGTAGTGATACACGTGAGGTACGTGTCACTTGTTGTATGACACAATATATGAATTATATATGCATACAATATTCACGAGTTCTTCATTTTTCTGACTGTAAATGCCGTGCATTGAATTTAACAGAAAAGTGAACGAGAGACGTTATTTATCTTTGACCCATCAAATGAATGGAATCATTTATTTTCAAAATCAAAGTTTAACATCAAACATTTACATTAATTTGGCAAAATATGAAAATAATAACAGACAGTTTCACAGAAAATGAACTTCAAATCACTCGGCGGTGATTTGAGGACTTTGCTTCAGATATTCCTAAAAATATCTGTACTGGTTTATGAGAGAGAAGAGTTTAAGATTAAATTGAGATTTATCTTACAGAGGAAATGTGTGAGGGAATTTAATCTGTTTGACCAGAAGTTGCACGCTCCGTCAGATCTCCAGCCTGTCCACGGTACACTTTAGTCGAAGAAGAGGTCGTTACCTGGTTGATGATAGATCAGCTCAGTAAGAATCCTTTTCAACTGATATCAGCGTCTCCGTTGAAAACAGCTAAAATCCTCGAAGAGTCGTGCGTGGTTAGTTCAAAACAGAATTATAATCCCAAAACCTCTGGATTCTTCATTGCTCTGAAACTTTCAGAACCGGCTGCACTCTCAATCTGCTCATTCTGTTGGACTATCGGACCTGTTGTCAGCTCTCAATCCAACATCTCTCAGAACTCTCAATCTCTTGGAATTCTGGAAATCTTAATTCTTCTCATTCTCCCAGACTCTAACATGAACTGAGAAGTTGCCACATTTTATTTGGGTCGACTTCCTGTTCAATTTAGAGCTTTCTGATTCGTGGAAGGACCAGAAAGAGGAGTGGTTTCTGACGTAAGTTGTTTATCAACAGTCGAGGTCAGAGAATGAAACTTGTTTAACATACAGAAAAGATTATTGCAGAAGCAGCAGACTTTTTGGAGTCTCACACTTTGTAATCTTCTGAAAAAGTAAAACATGACATTTCTTCTTCAGTAAACATTTTAGTTGACCGAAGACCAACCTTTCACATACTTACGACAGCTTGCTCATTTCAGACAGAAAATCAAGAAAGGCATATTCGGGTGATTTCTTCTCTGAATGAGGAACAAAAATCATTACTTACTGTTTATGTAAAATAAAAATTAGTAGTTCTTTTCAACCTGTAAAGCATTGAGTGAACTAACACAATTTGATTATCAAAACATTTGTAAGACAGTAATGATTATAAAGAATTGTCTTTTCTGCTTGATTAATTCAAGAAAGAAAGTTCATCAGATGGCCCAGACTTATTCAGATCAATGAAAATAACAGTCTCTGTCCATCTGGTAGATTTGAGGTCTTCTGGTTCACTACATATATATAGTGTATATTGTACGTGCTGAGTGTCTTTTTATAATTATTACATACACAATTTAGAAGATGTGATTTTTTTTTGTATTGTTTTCTTTTTCTTTTTATGGTTTTAAGCTGCACCATTTGTATAAATGTTAAATGTAAAATGTCACATCACATTTTTCCATATGAGACTTTGATGTCACCGTGAAGCAGGTCGCAGACAAGTGGGCGCGAGCTGATATTTTTCAAGTGGAGCAATTATTACTGACCTTTTTATATTTGAAAATGATCCATTAAATATGATGTAAGATGTGTATAAAGGTTTGCTTATTAACTTATTTTTTTCAGTGGTTTTATAAGTGGCAAAATAACAAGAAATTTTACATATCACTGCATCATTCATGATTCTCCCTGTATGTAGGAGAAAAATACCCAGATAAAAAAATAAGTGTTTATGAGACAACTTAAATCTAATGTTACTGCCCAACACACATCACTGCCAAGATTAGAAAAGAGCTTTTAACATTTAATCTTTTTCAGGTTTTTATTTCTCAAATCTGTGAATAAACTTTTAAATTTTCATCTACGTCAAACAGAATCAATTTGCTGGCAGCTGCTGTTTCACTTCATGTGAAAGTTTGAATGCAAAGTAACCTTTTGTAAGCAATCTAACAAGGTTAAGCCCGGTTCTATGGATGGATTCTTCTTTGTTGAAACGTCTTGAAAGAGAAGTAAAGGAAGCCATCTTTGTGAAGAGAACTTATCCATCATTAAACTGGTGCGGAGGCCTCCATGTTCAACTGTCCCCATCTTAACTGGTCCCTGATTCTGTTATTGCAAGTATCACTCAGCCCTCTGTGAATAGCAAGTGGCCATCAGGGCACTAACTATCGGTTGTTAGGCTGATGGTTCTCCTTTTACATCTGAACAGCTAGTTCTGGATGTCATCAGCAAACTGGTTGATCTACTATGAGAAGGTGCTGTTTGTTGTAACTCCTCAAACTGAAGAAATCTTTTGAATAAAAGATGAAACGTTTCAAGGAGAAGAATCTTTACAGAGGACCTTCTCAACCATGTTCAGTGTTTCCCCTAGTTTACGGTTAGAGAGAGGGAAATGGAGTGCTACCTTTCTACCTTTGTAGCTTTTTAGCTAGCACATCTGTAATGTGTGCTGCTAGCTTAGCACTTCATCAGTGCTGGCAGTTGCCAGGGGTGGCGCAGGGTAGTTCAGTAAGCAGGGCGCTTGGTTCTGTTGACAGGGCGGGGCGCCTTGCTTGTATAATGGTAGGGGAAACACTGCAACCTAGTTAGATTTAACTACATGTACCTGGATTACCTGAGCATGCAACAGGACTTTTGTAAGCAACTCTTTCACACGCCAATAAATGCTAAATAAATACAACAAAGTTGCACCAAGTTGTTATAATTTTGTAATTTTTAAAGCCTAGATGTAGAAAAACAAATAACATTGTATTTGGCATTAAATTCTTGACCAGAAAATCTTTAAAGTTTTGTAAGGATTCAGCAATTGCATGTCACAATTGTTATTTGGTGTTTTTATTTTCATTTTGATGTAATTAAATTGCTTTACTTTCCTACATTGTGGCCCTGTTCTGTGTCAGCCTCTGACTAAGAATCATTCAAGTTCATGACACACTCCAGATATAATACATGCTTAAGAAATTTCCACATTTTTATCTGCAGCCATTAGTTGTGGGACAAACTCTGCACTAAAACATCCTCATTTACTCAGACTATAATCACTGTTCTTGTTTGCAGGCATGTGGACATGAAAGCACACAAACTTTTTCAGTTTTGGAGTTTTATGTATAAGAACAAAATCAATTTAAATCTAAACTCAAGTGTACAAAATGAACCCAAAAAGGAAAAGTTAAAAATAATTAAAAAAAATCCAGATAAAGTGTTTGATGTGTAAATATATAAAGGAGAAATTTCAGCAAACAGAACAGTAGTAATAAAGTGTGGCTGTTTGAGTACAACAGAGACATAAGATGTGCCAGAATGACCTTCTTTTCTAACATTGTAAGTGAAAATATCAATATTGTTAGATGCTTTCAAATAGTCAGAATCAGGCTCCTCTGAAACAATATTTCTCAGATTAAAATGTTATTTAGACACATGTAAAGTAAAAAAAAGAACAGCTCATGGGAGAGACATTCCAACATTGAGGGTCTCTTCAAAATGGCCTTGAGCTCCAGTGTTGCCAGATAGAGTGGAGGTTTTCCAGCCCAAAAATCTGTTAAAAACTACCCCATCACACAAAAACCCGCTCAATCAATATTTACTGTTTGAACCCCCACCCCACCCCACCCCCCACACACACATATATACACACACACAATAACCCCACCCCCTGTAAAGATATATTTGTGTTTATATGTTCATCGATGTGATTAATCAGAATCAATTAAATGTGAGCGTTAGTGTTCTTTATTCAGAAAACCAGCATGTCACATTTCAGGATCTGGTTATTATAGACAGATTGAATGTTCAATATCAATATTTCTATATTTATCACCACAGTAAGTGTTACACACATTAGTAATTGTAAACACTCAAAAGAATATGTATGTTGGTTTAGTGCTTACCTTTAACCTAAATATTTTAGGAGTAAACATTTTTAATAATCATTTTAAAAGTTATAAATGTTGTCGTTGGTGTCTGTTCGTTGTCCATATATATTAGTGTGTGTGAATGACAGGCATTAACAATAAACACTTTGCAGAACGGTGCTTTATAAAGTTCAGTGCATTTCCTTTATTAGTTGACTGGCAGTTCTGCCACATCCAATATGGCAGCCGCTCCGACACGCCGCAACGGGCCAGCCCACTCAACGAGGTGTCCACTAAAATACCTCACCAGTTTTCTGTTCTACGCCCTGACAGATGACAATAGCCAGTCAGTGATGGAGAAAGGTCAGGAGAGCTTTGAACCAATAATCAATCAACCTTTATTTATACAGGTAAATCCCATTGAGCCTCGAGGACTCATTTACAAGAGAGACCTGATTTCAACAAAGAAAGATGACAACAATGGACAACAGCAACAACAATAAGCAGTTATAAAAACTCATACTACAGTTTTTTTTTTTTTTTTTTTTTTAACAAATAGGATGGCTAAAAGGAAAAAGGTAACAAAACCAAAAAAACTGCTAGATTCCAAGACAAATGTATAAAACTAAAAACAGGAACATGTCTGCATTGGTCCCTGCCAGGAGTCCAACAGATTCTTAAAGCCACTTAGAGAGGTCAAGGTCGAGAGCTTCAAATCTTTTTGTAAGATATTCCAGGAAACAGGAGCGGAGTAGGAGAAGGCCCTTTTGCCTAGTTCAGTCCTCACTGAGGGAACACTGCAGGTAATAATGTCCTGAGAGCGCACTCCGTAGCTGCACTCACGCAGAGACATGTAGGAGGAGATGTATGAAGGCAGCAGACCAAGAAGTGATTTAAAGATGAAAATGTACCAGTGAGAGAGTCTGCGTGAAGTTAATGATGTCCAGTTAACCAATGAATACAGGGTGCAGTGGTGGGTACGATAATCACAGCCAGTTATGAATCTTAGTGCACCATGATAGACAGCATCCAACATCTGCAGGGTTCTTGTAGGAGCGTTCATGTAAATAATATCACCAAAATCAATTGAGGGAAGGAAAGTCACAGATACAAGGCGTTTTCTAGCATTCAGGGTTAGACAGGATCTGTTTCTGAAAAAGAAACCCAGTTTAATTTTCAGTTTCTTTACCAAGTTTTCCACATGGAGCTTAAAAGAAAGATGTGAGTCGACCAAGATACCCAAATATTTATAGGAATCAACAAACTCAATGGGGACACCATTTGAGGATAAAATCGGAGGAAGAACTGCTGGGACCAACTTCCTATTTGAAAAAAGCATCCCTTTGGTTTTTTCGGCATTTAGGACAAGTTTGAGGTGAAACAAATCAGTCTGGATGTAGTTAAATGCAGATTTCAGAAGCTGGAAAGCCTTAGCAACTGTTTTAGCTCGACAATAAACAACTGTGTCATCAGCATAAAAATGTATGGATGCATTAGGGATGTTTTTACCTACATTATGTATGTAGATTGTAAAAAGGGTGGGTCCTAGGACTGAGCCTTGTGGTACACCATTGTTGACTGTTAAATAACTGGAGGAAGTACCATTATGTTGAACACATTGCCTCCGGTCTGAAAGATAGTTAGAGAACCAACCAATGGTGTGATCTGAGAAACCGATTTCTGAGAGTTTATGACACAAGATGTTATGATCCACAGTGTCAAAAGCTTTAGACAGGTCTAAGAAAAGTGCAGCACAATAATCCTTAGCATCCAGTGCTTCAACAACGTCATTAAGAACCTTCAGTGAAGCAGTGGTTGTGCTGTGTTGTTTCCTGAAACCAGATTGATGTGGAGGTAAGATGTTAAATGAGTCCAGGTAATTTTTGATTTGAGAGTTTATCAGTTTTTCTAGAACCTTGGCTAAAATGCAGAGTTTAGAGATTGGTCGATAGTTGTTCTGTGAGGTGGGGTCACCTCCCTTCAGCAAAGGAAGAACAAAGGCTGTTTTCCAAGTGTCTGGGATGGAGTTTTGTCTTATGGAGAGATTGAAGATGTGGGTCACAGGGACTGTGATGATATGAGCAGCCAGCCTTAAGAAATAAGGTGGAAGTTCATCTGGTCCTGCAGATTTTTTAGGTAATGATGAATGTGTTAGGTATCCTGATACATGCTCAATAATCCAGGTAGAAAAATCCAAAAAAAGTTCAATCTGGTCCTCTGGACTCACTTCCCACATCCACTCACACCCACATCCACTCTGAGAAGGTGCTATTTAAGAGACTGAGCTGAATACAGCACCTCAGACTGAGGAAGTCTCTTGGATGATAGATGGAATGTTTCTTTTGCTTTGTTTTTTTTGTTTGTTTTTCTTGTTTTTTGAATGTCCAGAGGACCAGGTTGAACTTTTTTTTGGAATGTGTTAGGTATTTTTCTTGTACCTAGAAATACAAAAAAAAACAAAAAAAAACACACAAGACAAGAGAGTAACATTTTGAACCGAGCTTTAGCAAAAGGGAAATTCACAGAGCTGTTTTCTGTGAACTCCAAAGTCTCTTTGCTTGAGCCTGTCTTTTTATTCACAGCAAGTGGGAGTGGGAACGGGAACAAGTTTAGAGCAGCAGTTTACAAAGAAATTCTTATTTTTCACAAAACAGAGAAATTCTTCTTTTCACAAGATGAGATAACAGAGGGTTGGAATATTCTGTGGTTTCGATACAAAAGTCTTCTCTTGCATCAGTACTAGCGGTTCCTGTTAATCGTGTGTGGGTTGATACTGTTTCTGTCAGCTTTGCACGCACAGGAACAAGCAGAAACATCACACAGACAGTGAATTATTGAAACAGGCACTTTTAATAGTTTAAAATGATAAGTAATATTAATAAAATCCTTTACAGAATGATTGTTTGAAATGTGTTTAATAGTTTAACTCAAAAACCGCCGATCTGACTCCAAATCCGCCCAAATTATCCCAACCCATCCAAAGTAATTTTTACCTGCAAATTCAGAATAAAAACTGCCCAATTGGTAGTAAACCGCCCAGTCTGGCAACACTGTCGAGCTCCGGTCTGAGTAACGGTATCTTCAGGGCTGTCACTGCCTCCAGGAAGTGATGGGAGCAACAAACTGAAGGGAAGTCCCTATACTCACCATGTGACCAGCTCGCAGCCAATAAACCCTCACACTCATGCATATATGATCAATGGCGCTTTGCCTATTGCAAAGATGTACAAAATGTCTTCCACCTGAAGGAAACAGAGCCTCTGCTTTGTTCCTCTGGAAAACACAACTTAATCATAAGAAAATGTAAATACATTAACTTCAAAATAACCATAAGACTCAAACATATAAAAAATGTTGACATACAACAAAGAAAATATATTTTAAAAAATCAATAGCAAAGTATTTTTCTTCACATTTGATGTAGATATAAATACACATTCTCTAACCTCTGTTGGGACGTTGTCCATGGACAATCATGAACAGTTTATTCTAATAACAAAGTCATTCCCATTAGTTACAAGTTATACAAGTTCCACTTATGACACCATCCACTCCAGAAGTGCAAACTGCACCATGTGTCCTCCTCATCCGCCCCCTGTTCAGAACACCGGGGATGTACACTGCTCTGATGGAGAGCAGATTTTGGTGTGTCCAACACAGCAGCTGTCTCACAATGTGTAACATTTGGGCTGAGCGTGCACCCCCCTGCCGGTTATGTATGCAACAGTCACTTGTTGTCTGTGTGAATCAACACATGATGATTCCATAGCACAGAGGCAAAGTGTTGAATCACATTCAAAAACCATGACACTCCAAAAACATTTATATAAGTTGCTGCATGGGGTGGCCACATCGCCCCCACAGCTTGAGAAATGCATGTGCCTCTGTGAAGTCTGACACGTGTGACGTAAGTCTGCTGACAGAAACAGCTGTTATCACTCTGACAGTTTCACGTGAGTTGCACTGCTGCCACATGTCTGGAAAAGCGAGTCAGCATCAACAGATGTCCAGCTAAAGCAGAATTCTCCTCCCTGCTCTGTGTGGCAGCTGCAGAGCGACTCAACACATTTTGAATGGAAATGTTGTCTTACGGGAAGCACAGTGGCACAACTGGTAGAGCTGCTGCCTCTCAGCGAGCAGGTCCTTGGTTCAAACCCCGGTCCATGGGCCTTTCTGGGTGGAGTTTGCATGTTCTCTCAGTGCATGCGTGGGTTTTCTCTGGGTACTCCAGTTTCCTCCCACAGACCAAAAACATGCATGTTAGGCTGATTGGTAACTCTAAATTGTCCCTAGGTGTGAGTGAGAGAGTGAATGGTTGTTTGTCTTGTTTGTCTCTATGTGTTCCTGTGATGGACTTGTGACCCGTCCAGGGTGTACCCCGCCCCTCGCACAGTGATTGCTGGAAATGGGCACCGGCAACCCATGTGACCCAAACATGGAAGAAGCGGGTAAAGATAATGGATGGATGGATGTTGTCTCACAGTTCAAAATTGACAAATCTAATATGAATCTCATCCTTCTGGTCCGTTTGGGACCAGGAAGTGACAAGAGTGGAACCCTGTGTTTTCCTCTCCTTCTGGGACCCTGGAAATTACATTTTTAATCAGAATTTCCTGAGCTTCTGCGATGGGGGACGAGATCTGTTCTAGAGATGACATAAAACGTCTCTAGATTTCCTCCAAACTGGGGTTTGAGCTGTACTGCAGCGTGAATCCCCTGCTGATAAAAAATGTTCATCCATCTATCTGGAGCGCACGCTCGGTGCCACTCCGCGTAATGTTCGGGAAGCGGGCACGCGTTTATGCTGTGTCACGTTATTTACGGACGCCAATCACCGCTGTCATGTGTGCTGCTCAGGCTGCGGGCTCACATCTGTGCTAATGTGAGCTGGCGTGCACTGAGGGAAAAAGCAAGTAGGTATCTCTGCAGGCAAATTCGGAAGGCGTATCTGGGCGATCATATCTGATTGGACTATAGGAAAGTGGGCGTATCTGGGTCGTCACATCTGATTGAACGATAGAAAAATAGGCGTGTCTGGCCGGCCACATTTGATTGGACGATAGAAAAATGGGCGTGTCTGGTCGGCCACATCTGATTGGATGATAGAAAAAAAGGCTGAATGATTAAATGCCGTAACCACAGACACATAATGTCTAAAAACAAGGCGTTATTGGCAGATTGTGTTAACCACAGGCATATTATGTCTATGGTGTTAACCGGTTCGACATTAGCGGCGTCTCAGGTTCAACACTGGCGGCGTCTCGGTTCGACATTGCTCCAGTATACTGCCGCGGCATCGCCATAACTTCTTTTTCCGCCTCTCTTAACACAGAACTTCTGGTTACATTTCAAAATAAGAGCAACATAACTGGGTAGTGGGGAGAGCTAAATGTTAGGGTTTTTTTTTAATACCTAGCCGTAACATTAAAAAACAAATTCCATTTTGGTTGTTGAAAAATGTGAAAAAAGTTACAATCGATTCATAAAGAAAGAAAAATATTAATGATACTTAAACTTGTCTGCTTCTCCTCGGGGAGGAGAACTCACCGAGATGGCAGGAGGTTGGCGTGGTGGGACCACAGGCAGCCTTAACAAAGGTTGAGCTGGTCAAGCTGGACAACTTCCCTTCTTCGTTCTTCTGACAGTGCTATTAGCTTGCTGAAGAAAAATGGTAGCCGATTACCCGCTCTTAACGTAATTTATACGGACCGGGTGGAGCCCACACAACAGGTGGGCGTGGACTAAATTTTTTCAGTGCAATGCTTGGCATGACGGGATAAAACCCACCAGCGACAGCCTTAAAGGGCGAAGCCTATACGAAATAGAACAGTGCTGAGTGAAATAATAATTCATGGTAAATTAAGTTCTCTGGCTGAACCTGCCATACATTTAAATGTTTTGTGCATAATGACATTTTCTTACATTTGGTCTATGCCATGTTTCAGTAGAAATCCACAGAAGCCTTTGTTCACGAGGCCCCTGATCATTTTTTTTATTTTTATTAAACCCTGTTGTGTTAAGTCATCAAATACACAGAGAGTATATTTTCTTTTCCCCATGATTGCATTTAACCAATGACAATTTTGGCTCAAGTGTCCATCTGTTGTGAACATGTTGTTTGATCACTTTGGCTAAAGGATAGACTCACAAAAAACAAAATACAATCAATGCAGCAGACAGAGACAGATGTTGAATCAAAGAGTGAGAGCTGTAATCTTGTCTGAAGGTTGAGATTAGTGTGTGGAGAGTGTCAACATAAGGGTTCTCTCTGCATGAGCACACCTGCTTTAAATACCTCCTGCTTGCTGAGCCCTCAGCTTTCATCCACACAACCTTTAGGCGCTCATATTGGACCCTCTTACAGTTATACCAAAGGTCTTCAGCTCTCTGGTAGCAATGTCAACAGCTGGACGTTTCTGTATGCCTGCACATGGTACTGGAGAGGCCAATTACAGAGCTTAATCACAACATAGTCGTTAGCTTGCTAGAGCAACAAATGGAACATCTCAAAGGAAATGGTAAATAAACTGTACGAGCAAAATTTAACAATGGCACAAGGCCATGTGGATTATGCATAATTGAAGAAAATATATGCACGTGCTAAAATAAAATTCAGATTTATATATTAAGACATTTGCTGTACAGAAATATATTGTAGAACTGTGTGGGATTTTACTGATTTGAAGTATTTGGTCTTTCACAGAATGCTCCACCACATTTGGTTGAGTCTGATAGATATCTATTTACATTTCACAAATGATGCAACATCTGCAAGCCCAATAAACCAATATCTTAGTAGTCAGTTTTCAGCTTCAGTAGTTATGCTGTTAGGAAGTAGCTGTTGTTCTTCATGGTGATCTGCTGCAGAGAAAGCTGAGGCTGCTTTGGATTCAAACCAGTTTCTAGCCAGCATGTTATGGAAGTGACAAGTTATCACAGAGGGGGAAAGAAGCAAGAATACAACTAAAGTTTTAAAAGTGTTTCTTATTTTATTTTTCAGGTTTTGCATTACCTATGACCATTAGTTTATTCTAAACCAAAATCAAAGGTCCTAACTCTATGTGTCCCTGTGATGGACTGGAGACCTGTCCAGGGTGTCCACTGCCTCTCGCACAGTGACTGCTGGATATGGTAATTGTCACTCCCGCAACCCAAACAGGAAGAAGAGGGTAAAGATGATGGATGGCTTTATTTTCTTACATTACATAAAACTGTATTTTCCTCAACTACATTTGAGTTTTTATATAAATAAAAGTTTAATTGGGGAGGCAATCCTCATCTTCCAACCCCCCAGGGAATATCCATTCAAGTTCCCAAAAACGAGGTGGAATTTCCACCGTTGCCAACACAAAGCTCTCCGATGAAAGAAAACATCAGAGGCTGTAGTTCTGGTCTATAAACCATACTGATAATAAATAATTATTGAAAACTGGTTTAAATCAACAATTTCCTGCACATCCTTCTAGATCAATAAAGTTCTATCTTATCTTAAATCTGCCAGACTTTATTTCAAATGCATACACATGCAGATTAAACTATAAACATGGTGGTGGATGCTGAGGTGGCCAGTAAAATACAGTAGAACCTCAACTGTCCCTCCATCCATCCATTATCTCCCACTAATTCACCCTTTACTGTCTGAGGACCATAGTTGAATGTCTATGGATTTAATTTTTTTGAAAAGATGATTTGAATGTTAAAAATTTGTATATTGAATAAAATTTTCCCATAAAAATATTGCAATGCATTTATTTGTTTTTATGCCCCCCACCCCCACCACACACAAACACACACACCCCCACCCCCACCCTATCAAAAAAACCTGCACAGCTCCTCATAATAATGAGCATGCTTATAATACAGGCTAAACCTGTTTAAATTTGTAAGAAAATGAGATGAAATTAGCATCAAATACACAAAAAAGCAGTTTCTGTCACACAGTTTTTAATGATTTGTGGCTGGTACACAAAGACGGGGCAAATAGAGAAAAATAAGTGTTAGAATTTTCCTTTAACTATGACCTAATGTCAGAACATTGTAGGTGGCATAATGAGATAAAACAAAGAGTAAAACCACATAAAAACAGTTTCTGTCACCAACCTCTTTAAAAATGTTGTAGTTGGCTCATGTTGGAAGAATGTGGATGAAGGCGCAGTTACAGAATAAAAAGTTTAGTTTTCTGTATGTGATTCAAAATGTCATGAAAATGAACTGTAAATATGTCATTGTGCATGTTTATATTGCTTATGTGCATGACCAAGAATACAGATTTGTAAGTACATAAAAATAGACCATTATTTTCAAAAACAGCTTATTTGTCACCAGTGACCCCGCGACCCAAAAAGGAAGAAGCGGGTAAAAGATAATGGATGGATGGATTGCTAAATGGATGGATGGATGGACTATTCAGACTATGCAGACACCTGACTAGTTGGTTACTTGCTTGCAAAAAATGCAAAGTTCAATAAAACTGGAAATTAACTTATTTTCTCAAACATTTGAGGAATTTTTTTCACCAACTAGTCTCCCAATAGTTGCATTTCAGTGAGATAGGACCTTTAGTTGGCCTGGTACCAAGTAAACTCATGCACCACTCTATGTTTAAACATGATGTTCATTATAAATAACCCATGCCTAGCATGGAAGGGTAAAATGAAAGTACTGTTCGGGTTCAGATCAGAGTCATTTCTCTCAATCACACCTTCGAAAATGACTCCAGCATTCCCACATGAGCACTGAAGTTTTTCAGGAGAACCACAAAATCTTTAGACACTGCTATTCAGTGTATAAGGACAAACAACAATCAGCACTTTCCCTCTTACAACTTGAAAACAGCAAAAAAAAAAGAAACAGTGACTCTCATTCACAGGGAAGAACTTCAACACCTTAGTACGCAGGTAGGACCTAGTGAGTATCCCCACATTGCCCTTGTTCCCTTAGCAGCAAAGGTAAGAGAAAGTAAAGGTCCTCCCCAGGGGTCTGATATGGCTTAAGAGTGTGCAGCTTTCATACTGAAAGTTAGAGTAGAACTTAATGTGAAAAGTGTGTATACACAAAAATATTCAGATTCATCAAACAGTGTGTATACATGCCTTACCTTCATTCATCCCAATGAACATGGAATTGAGCATACAAGACACATTCCCTGAAAGGCCTCAATAAAAATATTAAAAAAGATGCAAATACTATATGTCCTGCATGTGTGATTCTCCTCTCTGAAAGATCATGATCATCAAATGAAGTCTAAATGCAGAAAAATGAGAGATGTCAAAGAATGAGAGTCAGCGATGCTCAATCCTAAATAAGAAGTCGGGCTTAAAAACACATTTGGCACACGGTCCCTTGGAATTTGTGCCATGCACAAAGAGGAACGTGTGTGTGAGAAGCAACACTTTTCAGAGCATCATACACCCACAGAAGTATAAAAAAAGATAAGATGAAAACAAGAGTAAAGCAACCCATCACCTCTCACTCAGTATATGTCAGACACCATTTACTGTACAGGAATTATATGTTGTTATTTTTTATTGAATGAAGTGAACCAGGAGGTGTTGATCTGCCAGAGGTGCAGAGGTGGTTTGGAGGTAAAAAACAAAAACACACTTTCATGTCACACAAGTAAACATTTAGTATAAAAAAATCTGTTCCATATGCATGCAAGCTGCAAAATCAAACACTCCACGGCTGAGAATGGCTGACTCCCATTGGTTTACCCCAAAACAGGATGTCATTACCGGATGCACCATGCTCCAGCAAATTGCTAGCATATCCGGGTTAGTAAAACAAAACAAAAAAATGAAACATTGCTTGTGCACAATGCCAGTTAGAGTAAAAATTATATATGACAAAATGAATATTTGTGGGATTCCTAGGTTTCCAGCCACACTCCCTCTCTCCACAGCTGCTGCTCATCCCAATCAGCCACCACTCCACACCTGCACCTGATTTGGAGGACTGCTCTGATGACTACTTAGGGTGCATTCACACTAGCCCTGTTTAGTCCGTTTTAATCGAACTCTAGCTCATTTTCCTAGAAAGTCCGGTTCGTTTAGGGAGGTGTGAACACACCATCGAACTCTGTCACGGAACAAAAAGGCGAACTCTGGCTCGAGCTAAAACCTAGGTCTCGGTTCGGTAGAAGCAAACTCCAGCGCGGTTCGAGTACAGTGTGAATACAAACAGACCGGGCCCCGCTCCGCAGGGTAAACAAACACGCATTTCTCTGACCTGTTAAAAGGGAGTTCTTCCTTTCCACTGTCACCGTTGTGCTTGCTCAGGATGGGAGACTGTGATGAAGTGAAGATTCAATTCAATCTGCTGGCTTCCTTAGATAGAGAACTTTTATTAATTGTCTTTTTTATGTATGTGAATGTTTCTGTCCAATGCCCTGAGAAAACTTCTGTTGTCACTTGGTGCTATATATATAAACTGAATTGAGTTGAATTGTGTTTGATTTTGCATAAAAAGAAAGTTATTGGTTTGTTGTTTGGAGTAGGTCTGCACAAAGATGTTAAAGTTTATGTATTATTACTATTTAACAGTTTTGCAGCAGCAGTTACGATGTGGTGGTGGTGTGTGTGTGTGTGTGTTTGGGGGGTGGGGGGTGGAACTACCTTAAACATGAAAGCAATAAAGTCCAACAGCATTTGCTTAAGTAGTCTTGTGTCTTATAATGTACATTTCACGCCATGACCCCAGTCCATTACAATAGCTTTGTCAAAGACTTCGAAAACAACAGCTCGACAGTGTGTCTGTACTGCTAATGGAATTCACAGCAGGGAACAGAGGCAAACCTTTCTATTGACTTCACCATTTATTGAGATGAATAGGAGAGAGGGAGGGTCAATGACTGCAAGCACAAGGTGGACGTTCAAGAGCCTCGCTGACATGAGTGAGCTTTTTCTTCCTCAAGCAAAGCACTCCAACAGCGTTTCATGAAAATCTGAGTTATGAAAAAACAAAGACTAAAAAATAAATATATATTCATAAAAATGTCAGAATTTCCTTAAAGGCCTCCTGATAAAGCTGCATTAAGTAGATGAAAAATTGAATCTTTTAGACATTACTGCTATATAAAATTATTTCCAAGTTTTGCCCCCCCCCCCCCAAAAAAAAGGTATAAAGCTAACATTTCGAAAGTACATAGATCAAATTATAATTGCACTGAGTAAGAGAAAAATAAATATCTTCTAGTGTTATTACTACAGTAGTTCAAAGAAATCAAACAAAATAGATAAAGTTGGACTTTTCGATTAAATATTTATTGATTACTTACCTATGCATGACATTTCCCTATTATGTTTTAACAGACAAAACCATAAACCACTTGTTTCATCTTCTGCACTTATTTTTAAGATTTCTAAATGGAAATGAAACCAGTAGATGACTGATCCATTTTGACAGGTGATGCAATATCCTTCACTGGTGGCAGCTAAAGTTACGCTTTCTAAAGCACAGATTTACTTGGATTTCAGCCGAAGTTCCAGTGCCAGCTTAGCTCTGCGACTCTTTCACAACACTAAAGCATCTGGGAGATCTCTGGGATTGATCCGAGCATATCACACTTGCACTGCAAATGAATTGGTTCCCCCAGTCCCAAAGGCTGTCAGAAACTCACTTTGTATGAGAACTTCATTCATCAACACATTTGTCCCTGTGAGCATCGGCTTTTGGAGGAGGAGGCAGTGGCAGGAGTTGGAGAAAAATGTGGCAAATCTTTTGTCTTTTTGACAATTTGGTCCCTTAGGTATGCTGAACATCTACAGTGTGCAATATGTGGTTTTGTGGATTTTTTAGAACCAGCTCCAGGAGTCCCCTGCCCATCACACAGGTGCATCGTATTCCTCAAGTAGAGGTACAGTAGTATAATATTGACATGTCTGAAGATTTTTATAGAAGGTTCTTTTTGGACTAAGAAAGTCTTTGCAGGTGTGAGTATTTAAATACTTTGTATCTAAATAGTAATTGTTAAAACCCATTTAAGTCAAAAGCAGTAACATATATAAATGTAGGATTAAAAGATGTTTGCATCCATTGTTAAAATCCATCCATCCATCCATCCATTTATTATCTTCACCTGCTTCTTCCTTTTCGGATCACAAGGTCACTCGTGCCAATACCCAGTTGTCATTGTGTGAGAGGTGGGGGACACCCTGGACAAGTCTCCAGTCCATCACGGGGACACATAGAGACAAACGAGACAAACAACCTTTCACTCACACCTAGAGACATTTTAGAGTTACCACTCAGACTAGCATGCATGTTTTTGGTCTGTGGGAGGAAACTGGAGTACCTGGAGAGAACTCACGCATGCACGGAGATAACATGCGAACTCCACCCAGAAAGGCCCTTGGCAACCTTCTTGATAGGAGGAAACAGCTGTATAACTGTGCAACTTTGAATGTTAAAGTAAAGTAAAGTAAATAACATGTACTCTGCATTTATGGAAACATATGGGTTCATACACATTCCACTCACTAAAATACTGTTGCAAACAAATCACAGCTGTCATGGCAGTGTCACAATTCAGCATCAGTGGCCTCTCTCAGTGGAACAATGTTCTTCCACATCACATCACATCACATGTCAGATGTGTGGCTTTTGATTACTGAAACATATTTAACTTACATAAACATAGAGAACCAACTTGTCCCAGTGATCAAGTTGTAATAGTCCTGAGGAAGCAACGCGTGACTTGTACTTATTTAATATGTTCATCTAACACAATTTTCTTCTCAGTGAGAATGCAAGTACCCTTAGACAATTCACATGCATTTTACATGCCTCAGTTGTCTTCATGTTTACACCTACACATGACAAAAACAGGAAACTTTACAGTTTACACTGAAGTGAAGTTTTGATCATTTTATAGGCCTGTTGTATGTCATATTGTTGGAGTTTAAATGTAGTTCAGTTTATCGTTTGACTTTAAACCAAAAATGCCAAAGCTTGTGAGAAAGCATGTTTAAATACCCCCTAGGTTTGGTGTGTATGCACCACTGATCCATGAGGTCCCAGGATTCTATGAAAAGCTAGGTTGATGCTCTTTAACAACGGGTCTATCTGTGTGAGGGCAAGGGTAGAGTGGGTGTTAATGGGCAAATCACTGTAAGGTAGATCACTGTTGTGTTTTTAAATAAATGCATACAAGAGACTCAAATAAGCCATTGGACAATTATAATTACTGTAAAGTCAGGTACAGAATGTGATACATTTTAAGACATCAAAGACTCACCCGTTTGTCTTATGAAAACTATTGGGACTCCATCCCAGGGTGTCTGGCAACTCATATGAATTGTGGGTGTGCCTTGACTGGGTACTAGACTTAACAAACAGACCACAGTCTGTGAGGATCCATAACTTTTCCTCCTTCACCATAATAACCCTCAGCACTGGCTCTCCCCAGGGATGTGTGCTGAGCCCTCTCCTGTTCACTCTGCTCACGTATGATTGTGCAGCTACCCATCCAGGCTGTCATATTGTAAAGTTTGCAGATGATACAGCGGTGGTGGGATGCATCACAAACAATGATGAATCCAGCTAAAGGCAGGGGGTGGAACATCTGGAGAGCTGGTGCAAAGAGAATAACCTTCACATCAATGTTAAGAAGACAAAGGCAATGATCGTGGACTTCAGAAGGAACAAACATACCTACACCTCCCTGAACATAAGAGGATCTGCAGTGGAAGTGGTCTCCAGCTACAAGGAATTGAATGTACACCTGAATGACAACCTCAGCTGGGGCAACACCACCACCAGCCTGATCAAGAAAGCTCATCAGAGACTACTTCCTCAGGTGGCTGAGACAAGCTGGTCTGGGAAGCTCAGTCCTCACCTCCTTCTATAGGTGTGCAGTCGAGAGCATCCTGTGCTCCAGCATCAACGTGTGGCATGGAGGCTGCAAAGCTGCAGAAAGAAAAGTTTTGCAGAGAGTGGTGAAGGCTGCACAGAAGTCTGTTGGAGTCAGTCTCCCCACCATCACAGACATTTACACCTCCAGATGCAGTGGCAACACACACATTCTTGCAACGTCCCATTTCATACATCCCAACGTGTGCAAACTTGGTTCACGTGTTTGATGCCACCTGCATCATGAAGGACCCCACTCACCCAGCACACACACTTTTTGCCCCGCTCCCCTCAGGAAGGAGGTTATGGAGCATTAAGTGTAGAACCACTAGACTGAGGAACAGCTTCTACCCTGAGTATCCTGATGCATGCTCAATAATCCAGGTAGAAAAATCCAAAAAAGTTCAATCTGGTCCTCTGGACATTCAAAAACAAAAAAAAAAAAAAAAAAAAAAAAAAAAAAAAAAAAAAAAAAAAAAAAGCAAAAAAATCTAGAAACGTTTCGTCTCTCATCCAAGAGACTTCCTCAGTCTGAGGTGCTGTTTTCAGCTCAGTCTCTTAAATAGCACCTTCACAGAGTGGATCAACCAGTTTGCTGCTGACAACCAAAACCAGCTGATCACATGCTCAAGAAGGACCATCAGCCTAACAATGGATCATTAGCACACTGATGGCTGTTTACTGTTCACAGAGGGCTGAGTGATACTAGCAATCACAGCATTGTAAGAGGGGGACAGTTGAACCCGGAGGCCTCCACCCCTGTTTAATGATGGACGATTTCTTTTCACAAAGATGGCCTCCTTTACTCCTCTCTCAAACCATCGTTCCTCTCTGTCCAGGATGTGAACATCTTCATCCTTGAAAGAGTGACCGCTGGCCTGGAGATGAGTGTAGACCGCAGAATCCTGGCCTCATGTGTTCATGCGTGCTCATCTGCTCACACAGACTCATGCTCATATTCGTGCTGTTGTTTGACGGAATGTTCCATCGTTCCATCACATGTACCACAGGGGTGCAAATGACAAATAAAGAAACTTGAATCTTTGAATCCTTCTATTTAAAAAAAAAAAACTAGGTGTACCATCAGTGACAACTGCACATTAAAGCCAGTCAAGTAAGACAGTAGTTATTAGATGACATGAGTTTTCACTGTTTCTGTTAATTTAAGTCAACACATTTTGGTGCATGTGAGATGCAGGCAGCTATACGAACTCACCTGTATGGCATGTGTTGCGTTAAATCAACAGAAACAGCATTATCAGTGAAACCAGGAGATGTTCTTAAAAAAATTAAATAAAATTTAAAATATACAAACAACCACAGTTCCAAAAGTATGAAATCTAAAAAGAAAGGACACTGTCCCATATGGTTACAGGAACTGCCAAAAGGTTCTCAAGACCTCCAAAAACATTATGAAGTAAGGTTCTCTTAACACTATCCCCCAATAATACCAAATCATCAAAGCCTTTGTAAATATAAAAATATCAAAGGCTGGCATGGGCCAAAATGACTAAATGTGATCGAGGGTATGGGGTTCACAGTGTGAAGGTGGTTAGCTGTGTTGATTCACAGCCAGTATGTCCTGGGTTACAATCTCTGCTGGAACAAAAAAAACCGTTAGAATACCTGTAAATGAGTGGATTTTCTACTGAAGACATTATGTAGAGACGACTCATTACCTTTGTATTCCCTGGCTATAAATGTGCTTTGGCCAATATAATTCACATTAACTCAGCATATTTCACAGTTACTTGCAGTTAAACCTTTTACTGAGGATATGTTGCACACTAATTAGCTGCTTTATTTAAAATAAGGACAATTTTGACATATTAACTTTTCAAATGCACTCTTTTCAAATAAATGTTCAGATGTATGCTTACCGTAATATAGATATATAATATGTGGGGAATATTTTTAAACAACCTAATTTTCTGTCCTGATGCCTGCTCAATAGTCCATGTAGATAGATCTAACAAGGTTGAGTCAGGTCCTCTGGTCGGATTCATCTGAAAACTGAAGTCTTTTGGATAAAAGATGAAACGTTTCAACAAAGAAGAATCTGTCCAGAGAACTTGACTCAAGCTTGTTAGATCTCAGTTTCTGTTTTAATTTTTAAGCTTAAAATACATAATAATTACAATTTCTATATCAAGTTTTGACATATCAAATTTATACATGTTAAGGAAATTTTAAAGATTTGTTAAAGAACTCTGATCTAGAAAGAACATTTAAACTGATCTTGTCTTGTTGTAATTGCTGTCAAGCTTCTTGTTATTGCTGCCATCTTCTCATTTTGGGAGCTTAGCTAATAAAGCACTCTTCTTCAGGTGATGAGGTCTAAACACTAAAATTGTAATTTAGAAGCATTTATTTCATAGTGCTTGAACTACCCTGTGACTCTACTTGAGTGAGGGTAATGACAATTACACAGCAACGGGAACTGTCTGAGCCCGGTACTTGATGATGCGTCATCCAAACTCCTCTGCAGCATGGAGATTCTTTTCAGGGGAGGTGAAAGTGAGGACATGTGGGAAGCCTGGAGTGGATGAAAACTCTCTAAGTGTTCAGGATAGTAGTGGCTGTGGTCAGGAGCCAGCATAACCTGACATATCTAGCACAGACAGACGCTGAATGTAGGCCTGCTAGGCTCCACTCTGAAATGTAGGCTATAGGGGAACACATGGCAGAGAGCAAAGGTAGTAGAAGGCCCAGGGGACACAGGCAGATTGGTCTACATAAGGTTTCTCTGATAGCACTGCTTCTGGATTTATCCCAAGCCATCCCAGGTCATACCAGTGAAGCACATATCTGCCAAGGTGTTTCTCATGCTTGGCCTTACTTCTCTTTTCATCTATAACCACATGCACATTCCTCATTTGGTCTTTGATGGTCCAAAAATAAATAAATAAATGCACTATTTGGTCATAGTTTAGAGTTTGTGTCTTGGTATTGGCATATACATATTTAGAGCCTCAGCTGAGGACTAAGTAATGTTTTTGCTCATCTCTTTCTGTGTGTGTATATCTGTTCTTTCATTGGTACAATTAGCAAAACGTTATGACTCACTAAAAATATTTTAAGGAAACTTTTAAAAAGTCATTGAATAGACATCTACAACTGATTAACTTTTGAAGTCATTCCAGTTCAATATTAAATTCAATTCAGTTTATTTATATAGCGCCAAATCACAACAAAGTTGTCTCAGGGCATTTTACAGTAACATTCACATCCATCCATCCATCCATTTTCTTCCGCTTATCCGGGGTCAGGTCACAGGGGTAGCAGCCTAAGTAGGGAGGCCCAGACTTCCCTCTTCCCAGCCACTTGATCCAGCTCCTCCGGGGGAATGCCGACGTGTTCCCAGGCCAGCCGAGAAGCATAGTCCCTCCAGCGTGTCCTGGGTCTTCCTCTGGGTCTCCTCCCGGTGGGACGTGTCCGGAACACCTCACCAGGGAGGCATCCAGGAGGCATCCTAAACAGATGCCCGAGCCACCTCAACTGGCTCCTCTCGACGTGGAGAAGCACAGGCTCTACTCCGAGTCCCTCCCGGATGATCGAGCTTCTCAGCCTATCTCTAAGGGAGAGCCCAAACACCCTGTGGAAAAAACTCATTTTGGCTGCTTGTATCCGAGATCTCGTTCTTTCGGTCACAACCCAAAGCTCATGACCATAGATGAGGGTAGGAATGTAGATCGATCGGTAAATTGAGAGCTCGTGTGGGAAATTTCCAGAAGAGTACAATGCAACATCTAGCAAGAAGTGATCAGAAAGCTAAAATCTCATTTTGTAGGGGAGACAGGTTAAGCGTGGTCATTGGAATTCCAAAAATGTCAATTAGTGGGTCACTTGGGATCTGGGTTCTAAAAACCCCTGAAAGTACAGAAAAGAAATCGCTCCAGAATTTATGCAAACTTGGACAGAAGAAAAACATATGGCTCAAGTTGCAAGGTGAAGCCCAACATCTGTCACATTGGTCTAAAATTGAATGAAAGATTTTAGATAAAATGGGATTTTGAAAATTGGACTCTGTTTATTACTTTAAATTGTATAAACTCTAATCTAGCACATGGTGTACTTGAACATGTGCTGAGAATCACCTTATCCCACCAAGATTCAGACAGTTCAGCACCTAGTTCACACTCCCAGGCAGTTCTGATTTTAACAGATGAGTTGGACTCAGTTGTCACCAGTGATTCATATATATTACAAACCGGATTCCCAAAAAGTTGGGACACTAAACAAATTGTGAATAAAAGCTGAATGCAATGATGTGGAGGTGACAACATTTAATATTTTATTCAGAATAGAACATAAATCACAGATTTAAAGTTTAAACTGAGAGAATGTATCATTTTAAGGGAAAAATATGTTGTTTCCAAATGTCATGGCGTCAACAAATCCCAAAAAAGTTGGGACAGGTCCATTTTTACCACTGTGTGGCATCCCCTCTTCTTCTTACAACACTCAACAGGCGTCTGGGGACAGAGGAGATCAGTTTCTCAAGTTTAGAAATAGGAATGCTCTCCCATTTATGTCTAATACAGGCCTCTAACTGTTCAATCATCTTGGGCCTTCTTTGTCGCACCTTCCTCTTTATGATGCGCCAAATGTTCTCTATAGGTGAAAGATCTGGACTGCAGGCTGGCCATTTCAGTACCCGGATCCTTCTCTTAAGTAGCCATGATGTTGTGATTGCTGCATAATGTGGTCTGGCATTATCGTGTTGAAAAATGCAGGGTCTTCCCTGAAAGAGATGACGTCTAGATGGGAGCATATGTTGTTCTAGAACCTGAACATAGTTCTCTGCATTAATGGTGCCTTTCCAGACATGCAAGCTGCCCATGCCACAAGCGCTCATGCAACCCCATACCATCAGTGATGAAGGCTTCTGAACGGAGTGTTGATAACAACTTGGGTTATCCTTGTCCTCTCTGGTCCGGATGACATGGCATCCCAGTGTTCCATAAAGAACTTCAAATCGTGACTCATCTGACCACAGAACAGTCTTCCATTTTGCCACACTCCATTTTAAATGACCCCTGGCCCAGTGCAAACGTCTGAGCTTGTGGAGCTTGCTTAGAAATGGCTTCCTCTTTGCACTGTAGAGTTTCAGCTGGCAACGGCGGATGGCACGGTGAATTGTGTTCACTGACAATGCTTTCTGGAAGTATTCCTGAGCCCATTCTGTTATTTCCTTGACAGTGGCATTCCTGTTTGAGGTGCAGTGATGTTTAAGCACCCGGAGATCATGAGCATCCAGTAGAGTTTCACGGCCTTGACCCTTACGCACAGCGATTGTTCCAGATTCTCTGATTCTTTTGATGATGTTATGCACGGTTGATGATGATGTAGTATGACATATGCTGAGATATATTCATACATTTAACGGGTTCTTCATTTTTCTGGACTGTGCATTGAATTTAACAGAAATGTAACGAGAGACGTTATTTATCTTTGACCCATCAAAATGAATGTGGTCATTTATTTACAGAATCAAAGTTTAACATCAAACATTTACATTAATTTGGCAAAATATGAAAATAACAACAGCATAGTTTTACAGGAAGTGAGAACAATACGGCAATTGTTTTCACTTTTCAGCTAAAACGGCAGACATCAATTAATCAGTTTTACAATCAGGAAAACCATACGGCCATGATTTTCCGTTGCATCACCACAGACATTAATGAAAACATCTGGATTAATTTTCTAGCAGGAAGGAGAGTTTAAAGATGGAAAATGGAGATTTATCTTACAGAGAGATGTGTGAGGGAATTTATCTGTAGTACCAGAACAACACGCTCTTTGGAAAATCAGCTTGGCCAACGGTACGCTTGGTCGAAATAGAACTTTTACCTTGCAGATGCGTCGGTGTAGAGTTCTCCTTTTGACTCTTTTCAGCGTCTCCGTGAGGACAGCTAAGAACCCTTAGGAGTTGTGTGAGGTTATCCAAACAGAAGTTATAATTCCCAACATCGTCTCTGGATCAGCTTGAATGCCTGCGTTTGCATCCAAGAACTCTGAACTCTTTGTCTCCCACTCTTTCAAGCTCTTCTCATCTCGTCTCGTCTCATCTCGACACACACAGAGAACTGGGAAGTTGCCACATTTAAATGGGTTCGACTCCCGGTTCATTTGAGAGCTTTTTGATTGGTGGATAGACCAGAACAGAGGTGTGGTTTGTGATGTAAGGTGTTATGGAAAGTCAAGGATAGAGATTAAGATTGTTTAAAACAGACAGAAAGATTGTTGGAGAACTTCAGACTTCGTGGAGTCAATTCACCTAGTATCTTCTGTGAAAGTTAAACATGACATTTCTTTTCAGTAAACTTTTTAGTTGACCGAACCTCGAACTTTGACACACACTTACAAACTTGCTCATTGAAGACAGAAAATCAAGAAATGCATATTAACCTGATTTCTTCTTTGAATGAGGAATAAAAATCATTACTTACTGTTTATGTAAATAAAAATGAGTAGTTCTCTTCAACCTGTAAACATTGTTTGAACTAACACAATTTGATTATCAAAACATTTGTAAAATAGTAATGATCATAGAGAATTGTCATTTCTACTTGATTAATTCAAGAAAGAAAGTCTCAGGATGGGTCAAACTGTATTTCTGGATGCAGATCAATGAAATTACAGTTTCTGTCCCACAAGGTTCTTAAGGTCAAGGGTTTTGACCTTAGGCTTAGTTTTGACATCAGGTTAGGTTCACTACAATGATAACTTAAAAGTCTTTGCTATTTTACGCTGGGTAACACCATTCTGGTATTGTTGCACTATATTTCTGCGCAACAGTGGTGGAATTGGTGATTCTCTTACCATCTTGGCTTCTGAGAGACACTGACACTCTGAGAAGCTCTTTTTATACCCAAGTCATGTTGTCAATTGACCTAATTAGTGTTAATTGGTCTTCCAGCTGTTCGTTATATGCTCAATTTCCTTTTTCCAGCCACTTATTGCTACTTGTCCCAACTTTTTGGGGATTTGTTGACACTGTGAAATTTTGAATCAACATATTTTTCCTATAAAATGTTACATTTACTCAGATTAAACTTTTGATCTGTCATCTATGTTACATTACGAATAAAATATTGACATCTGCCATCTCCACATCATTGCATTCAGTTTTTATTCACAATTTGTTTAGTGTTCCAACTTTTTTGGAATCCGGTTTTGTAGTAAGTGGTGATTTCTGATTAGGCCTAAGAACCAGAAGGTCAACCCATGGTGGGTCAGCAAGGAAAGTTGGAAAATTTGGCAATAATACAGTGTCTAATTTGAAACTAGAAAAAACAAGTGGGAAGGATGAAGGTTAAAGTTTGAAGACAATTCAGAAAAACTAAGAAAAATACCATCTTTGTAAAGGTCTGCCATGGTTTTAATGCCTCTTTCATGCCAAATCATATAAGTGGCATTAGTAGCAGCAGTGGGAAATAGATACTTTTTTTAATAACGGCATTCTGTTAGAGGGAGTCAAATTTGAAATGAGACCTAAACTGAGACCAACACTTAATTGTAGAGTGCACTATGGGATTTGAAGTAACAGAAGATAATTTAATAGGAAGTGATGAATAGATAATAGATGCCGGTGAAAAATACGGAGAAATTGATGGAATTTCAAGATTACACTCAATCAAATTAGGTGAATTTAGCCACTGTCAGTTTGTGAATATGTGAAGACCAGTAATACATTAAAAAAATTGGGTCGGGAAAGACCACCATTAGAGGTAAACTGTTGCAATAGAGAGAGTCTGAGTCTGGGGGCCTTTCCACTCCACAAAAAAGAAGAGACCATCTGGTCTAAAGATTAAAAAAAATGTTTAGGGAAAAATAGGGGGATACATTGAAATTAAAAAAAGAGACATCTGGGTAGTACATTAATTTTAATAGCACTAATCCTGCCAATTAAGGTCAAAGGAGAGATTTCCACCTCTGGAGATCTGATGCAGTTTGCGAGACCTGTGGGGCAAATTTATTTTTTGAAAACATTGAAGGTATTGTCCGTGTAATATTAATTCCCAAGTACCTACCTAAACCCCAAGGAGCTGAGTTTAAAAGGAATGTCAGACTGCCTGAGTCCTAAAGCTAAGGAATTTATAGGGTAGCATTTGCTTTTAAGTAAATTCATTTTACAGCCAGAGAAATATTTCAACTTTTCCAGAACAGATAAAATCAGAAGAAGACTACATATGGGATCAGAAACATATAAAGGAGGTCATCTGCATACAAGGATAACTTGAGTTCAACAGCGGAGCAGATGATTCCATGGAAAGAAGAGAGGGATCGCAGCGCAACATAAAGAGGCTCTATGGCTAAGGCAAACAGGAGGGGAGAAAGAGGACACCCCTGTCTAGTGCCACAACATAATGGAAAATAATCAGATTGAATCGAGTTAGTAGCTATAGCTATGTGTACATGGACATAAGTAATCAGATCAAACGGCTGTTCAGAATAAAAACGCGTCATGTAAACACCCCATTCAGGTTATTTTTTGTTTATTCAGCGTGCTCCGAAATAATTTGTGATCAGAACGAGACGGGTGGTTTATGCCAATTCATAAACCAAACGGTACACATATAAACACTTGATCTGTTCATTTTTATCTGATGGTGAAAAACTGACCTGACTGCGCATGTGCGACTTTGTCATTTCTGCCTGGCTAATGCTAATAATATTAGCGTGTAATGGAAGTAAAACTGGTGGGTGAGCGACACATTTCTACTAGAAACTTTGAAAGAAAAAAATATCTGTGTTACCTGTAGCTCAGTCAGGGAGTGCAGTAACGTCTCCACCGTCATTAAAACGTATTGCGGGTCCATTTTGGGTGCTCAGGTTTGTTTACGCTCATCCTAGAAATAAACCGGAAGTAGAACTTCTTCTTCTGTGTTTTTTTTAAAGGAGATTTTACCACTCTGCACATCAGTACTTCTGTTAAGACTCAAAGCCCGCTGCATGTAAATGCTAGTCGTAAATGGACTGTGCCCATGTAAACGATACATTTGAATTATTTAATCTGAAAACATTTCCATCTGGTCAAATAATTTTGTGCATGTAAACATGATGACACAGGCCTGAAGGGATGTATAGAGAAGTTTGATCCAGGACACAAACCTTTCTCCAAAACCAAAACTATTGAGAATGACTCAAAAACTACTTGTAGTTTTTGCCATTGTAAAAACTTGTAAAAACTACAAAAACTGAAAATCAACACCTATGTTAATGTTTTGATATTTACATAAGTTAGAGCCATTGGACTCATTACTGTAGAGTTAATTGTGCTGCAAGTACAAAAGAGAAAACAAGGCACAATTACAGTGATTGACATCACATACATCAGTGTCAGATCAAAAATAGAACTTATTCTGCAAAACTTCACAAGTTGATCGCCATAAGATGTCTTATAATCAGCTCTGTGATATTAAACGCTTTTTTTTAGGTACATTTATACAAGGCAATAAATCGTTGGTCAGACTGTTTTTCTCTTGTTGGCTCTGTACAGTAAAGAATAGTGACCACATTGGGTTCAAAAACAATCAGAAGGAACAATAAACCTAAAAGAAACTCCAAATACGAACATCCTCATGCATATTTCAGAATGAGTTGTATGGAGGAGTTGACATGCAGAGTGCATACAGGATGACACAGTCGGCTGTCTCAGAATAATCCTGAAAAAAAAAAAAATAATCAACAAGGTTTACGAGTCATATCAGTTATTTATTACAACAATCATTTAGGGGCTGTAGGCTGAAATCACTATTTGCCAACTAACACACCAGCATCAGCTTGTGGAGAAACTTCTGCTTATATGCTGGCTTGAGCTCAACAGGTCATCAGCAGCAGCTGCACCAAATGAGCTGCACCTGTCACTCAAGAACTAGAGGATGGAGAGTTATTAGAGACATGCAGAAACACAGGACCTGTAATCCCCATAAAAAAATACCCTCTCAAACAAACAAATAAACAAACTGTCATATTTTCATAACAGGACATTCCCTAATATTGCTCTTAATTTTATCTTCACTCAGTTGACTGCTGAGTGAACGTTATAATTGACCTCCAGACATGCAGATAATAACTGTTGCTTGTGTGGGTCATGTCAGCTACATAGGTGTTCCAACGTTGAGGTTCTGGATGGATTGTGACTACTAGATTCCTAGATGTATGTAGATAAAAAGGATCCAGACAATCTCCGTAGGTGGTCTTTGTGAAGACAAAGGTAGGGCAAGCTGCATTTAGCTGGGATCAGAGTTTAGATGTCAGTCTCAAAGTGCATTTTATTGAAAAGGTTTATAAAACCATTGAAAACCATGAGTTGTCTGACAATTGGCATACGCTCTGTCTCCCCTCCTCCTGCATTCTACTTGTCCAGAAGGAACCTATTTATTTACTCACCCAATTTATGAAAACAACTTAAACAAAATGTCGAGGAAAATCAACAAAACAACTCAGACTTTTCAGCCTATTCACCTTTTCCTCTCATTGGTTCGGAGATACATGGAGAAAAGACACAATAATCAAGTCAGAGAGATTCAAGTTAAAAAGTATTACCAACATTTATTAAAGCTTTCAGCTGTAAGGAGATGCTCTTACCCCAAACCAACAGAGATACAGCAAAAACAATCCAGACGCGTCTGGGTTTTTGTTGTGTTTTGTGGTATAAACAGTCAAAGCTTAAATAATGTCAAGTTTTATTCCGGGTTCAGACCTGTAATTACTGTTAATTCGTCGGATCAGGTGGGGTTCAGAGATGATGGCTACGAACTGGGGCTAGGTCGGTTCGGATTGTTTGGACCCGAGTGCAACTCTAAATGGGAGGCTGGACAATAAAGAGGACAAGAAGGACTTGTACCGATTGGTGAGATAGAGGGATCAGGCTGGAGAGGATGTGCAGCAGGTAAGGCTTGTTAAAGATAGGAATGGCATTTTTTCTAAAAATTGAGAAGAGAGAGATAGGAAGATGGAAGGAGTACTTTGTGGTCAAGTCCAGCTTTTTTTTTTTTCAATTAGCCGTTATTATTGTTTTATTTTAAGCCTGTATTTTGTATTTCTGTAAAGCACTTTGCGATAGTATCTATGAAAACTGCTATATAAATAAAGTTTACTTACTTATTTGCTTACTTTGAGAACCTAATGAATGAAGAGATTGAAAGAGAAAGAACACTAGAGGTCATAGAAACGGTGGCCCAGAAAGTGGGAAAGATGAGGGAAGGTCAAGTCCAGAAAGGTCTGAAAAGAATGAAGAAGGGGAAGGCTGTAGGACCTGAAGACATACCAGTGGAGGTTTTGGAATGTCTTGGAGAGATGGAAGTGAGGTTTTAAGTCATATATTCAATGCTACAGTGCCTTGCGAAAGTATTTGGCCCCCTTGAACTTTTCAACCTTTTGCCACATTTCAGGCTTCAAACATTCATCCATCCATTATCTTTACCCGCTTATTTCATTTTGGGTCACCGGGTTCACCGGCGCCCATGTCCAACAATCACTGTGCGAGGGGCGGGGTACACCCTGGACAGGTCGCAAGTCCATCACAGGGCCACATAGAGACAAACGAGACAAACAACCATTCACTCTCTCACTCACACCTAGGGACAATTTAGAGTTACCAATCAGCCTAACATGCATGTTTTTGGTCTTTGGGAGGAAACCGGAGCACCCGGAGAAAACCCACGCATGCACGGAGAGAACATACAAACTCCACCCAGAAAGGCCCCTGGACCGGGGTTTGGACCAAGGACCTGCTCGCTGAGAGACAGCAGCTCTACCAGTTGTGCCACCGTGCTGCCGGCTTCAAACATAAAGATATAAAATTGTTTTTTTTTTGTGAAGAATCAACAACAAGTGGGACTGTAGGAGTTCTGGTTCTTGTGTTGTGCCACTCACTCTCTCCCACAGTTTGCTACAGGCAGCAATCAGCTGATTAGCTGCACCTGTTCCCTGTCTGGAGGACTGCTCTGCCAGACTACTTAAGCTGCTGCCAGACTCTCCTCCAGTGTTGGGACATTACCTTAGAACGGTAACGGTATGGTAATGTTCAGCCTTGTTGTCTTCAAACATTTTCTCCTACAACAATCAATCAACCTTTATTTATACAGGTAAATCCCATTGAGCCTCGAGGACTCATTTACAAGAGAGACCTGATAACAAGCTTGAATGCTTTATGTTTCCAGTGACTTCCACGTCCTGCTTCAAACCAACCTTCCTAGGCCTCAACCACCAGTCAACGACCTCCAGCCTGCTCTTGCTCTCTCTGCTCCCACAACAAACAAACTCCTCAACAAAAAGGAACTCACCTTCTCATCCTGTGGCTGACTTTTCAGGAACCAGGACATCACAGTGTGCTCCTCCAAAGATCCTGTTAAAAGAAACTACCACCCAACTCCCCTTTTCCTGAGAAAATAAACACAGATTATTTTTGATAAACGCTGTGCCAGTTTTCCTTTTTCGGTTCTGCCATCTGGGGTCAGATATGGATAAAACCATAACAGGGACACAATCGTGAAGTGGAATGAAATTTATTGGATGTGTCAAACTTTTTTAACAAACAAAAAACTGAAAAGTGGGGCATGCAATATTATTCGTCCCCCTTGCGTTAATACTTTGTAGCGCCACCTTTTGAGGTGAAAATAATGTTAGATAGGGTGATGTGCCTGAAGGTAGAAGTAGAAGGTCTAATGCTAAACATTGTCATTGGTTATGCTCCACAGGTTGGATGTGATGAGGAGGAGAAAGATACATTTTGGAAAGATCTGGATGAAGTGATAGAGTATTCCCAGGGAATAGAGAGTGGTGATCGGAGCAGCCCTGAATGGACATGTTGGTGAAGGAAACAGAGAGGATGAGGGAGTGATGGGTAGGTTTGGTGTCAAGGAAAGAAACCAGGAAGGACAGATGGTGGTGGATTTTGCCAAGAGAATGGAAATGGCTATAGTCAATAACTATTTCCAAAAGAGGGAGGAACATAGAGTGACCTATAAGAGTGGAGGAAGGAATACGCAAGTCGACTACATTCTGTGTAGAAGAGGAAACCTGAGGGAGATTGGGGACTGTAAGGTTGTGGCAGGGGGGAGCATGGTCAGACAGCATCGGATGGCTGTGTGTAGAATGACTGTTGTGAAAAAGCGTAAAATCAGAGAAGAAGACCAAATGGTGGAAGCTGAAGAAGGAAGAATGTTGTGAGAAATTCAGAGAGGAGCTGTTAAAGGCTCTGGGTAGTAAGAAAGAGCTTCCAAATGACTGGGCTACTACAGCAACAGTAATTAGAGAGACAGGTAGGAAGGTACTTGGTGTGTCATCTGGACAGAAAATGGATGATAAGGAAATGTGGTGGTGGAATAGTGAAGTGCAAGATGCCGTTCAAAGAAAGAGATTAGCCAAGAAGAAATATGACAGTGAGAGGACTGAAGAGAGGAGACAAGAATATAAGAAGATGGGACGTAGAGCAAAGAGGGAAGTAGCTAAGGCAAAGCAGAGGGCGTACAATGAGCTGTATGGGAGACTGGACACTAAAGTGAGTGAGAAGGACTTGTACCAATTGGCAAGACAGAGGGATCAGGCTGGAAAGGATGTGCTGCAGGTTAGGCTTATTAAAGATAGGAATGGTAATGTTCTAACAAGTGAGTGATGGGAAGATGGAAGGAGTACTTTGAGGAGCTAATGAATGAAGAGAATGAAAGAGAAAGAAGAGTAGAGGTCAGAAACTGTGGTCCAGGAATTGGGAAAGATTAGTGAGGGTGAAGTCCGGAAAGCTCCGAAAAGAATTAAGAAAGGGAAGGCAGTAGGACCTGATGACAAACCAGTGGAGGCCTGGAAATGTCTTGGAGAGATGGCAGTGAGGTTTTTGACTCAAATATTCAATGGCATATTTGAGGGTGTGAAAATGCCTCAGGAATGGAGATGAAGTGTGCTGGTGCTCATTTTTAAGAACAAGGGTGATGTACAGAGTTGTAGCAACTACAGGGGAATTAAGTTGATGAGCCACATGATGAAGATCTGGGAGAGAATTGTGGAAGCAAGACTTAGACGAGAGGTGACAATCTGTGAGCAGCAGTATGGTTTCATGCCGAGAAAGAGCACCACAGATGCCATATTTGCTTTGAGAATGCTGATGGAGAAGTACAGAGAGGGTCAGAAAGAACTCCATTGTGTCTTTGTGGATTTAGAAAAAGCATTTGACAGAGTGCCGGGGGAGGAGGTGTGGTATTGGAAGAGGAAATCTGGAGTGGCAGAAAAGTATGTTAGACTGGTACAGGACATGTATGAGGACAGCAGGACAGTGGTGAGATGTGCTGTAGGAGTGACAGATAGCTTCAAGGTGCAGGTGGGATTGCATCAAGGATCAGCTCTGAGCCCCTTCTTATTTGCTCTGGTGATGGACTGACTAACAGATGAGGTCAGGCAAGAATCCCCATGGACGTTGATTTTTGCAGATGACATTGTGATCTGTGGTGAGAACAAGAAACAGGTGGAAGAGAACTTGGAGACTTGGAGGTATGCATTGAAAGAAGAGGAATGAAAGTCAGCCGTAGTAAGACAGAGTAAACGTGTGTGAATGAGAGGGAGGCCGGTGGAACAGTGAGGCTACAAGGAGCAGAGGTCACAAAGGTGCAGGACATCAGGTACTTGGGGTCCACTGTCCACGAAAATGGGGAATGCGGTAAAGAGGTGAAAAAGAGAGTCCAGGCAGGATGGAGTGGATGGAGAAATGTTTCAGGAGTGATTTGTGACAAAAAGGTGTCAGCAAAGGTCAAAGGAAGAGTTTACAAGACAGTGGTGAGACCAGCTATATTGTATGGTCTGGAGACAGTGGCATTGACAAAAAGACAGGAGAAAGAACTGGAAGTGGCAGAAATGAAGATGCTATGGTTCTCCTTAGGAGTGATGAAGCTGGATAAGATTAGGAATGAGATCATCAGAGGTACAGCACAGGTTGAACAATTGGGAGATAAAGTTAGGGAGGCCAGACTGAGATGGTTTGGACATGTCAAGAGGAGGGAAGGCCAAAGAGGAGATATATGGATGCAGTTAGAGAGGACATGAAGGTCATTGGAGTGAGGACAGAGGATGCAGAGGACAGAATGAGGTGGAGGAGGATGACTTGCTGTGGCGACCCCTGAAGAGGGAAAAGCCGAAAGAAGAAGAAAAAGAAGAAGAGGGTGCTCAAGTAATATGGCAAGCCAAGTGTATTATTAATAGGTAAAAGTGGCTGTTAATGAGACACTTGGCTTGCCACAACAAGCCACCTTTGTCTTGCTTTAGAACTCCTGGAGCAAAAGTCAAATTAGCTGCATTTCGTCGCACCGCCCAGGCAAAATGCAGCTGATTTGATCATTAAAGTGCATTTATTAGGGAAAAGTTTAACTGAGACGCACCTTTACTATAATGTCGAGCAAACAAATAATTGTTTTTAGGTGGTTATCTTGTTAATTTTCAAAGAAATGCACAGGAAATCCTCCCTCTGCTCGCAACTGCAGCCACAAATCAACTTTTGAAATGCAACTGATTTGATCATCAAAGTTTAATAAGGAAAAGTTAAATTGTGACACACCTTTGCTATAATTTTGAGCAAACAAATAATTGTTTTTAAGTGTTAATCTTTTTAAATTCTTGTTAAAATCCTCCTGTCCATGCTCCTGCGGCCGATTTTTGGCACAACGCTGGCCCAGGCTTCTGGGTGGTCAGTGGTGACAAATAACGAACGCAACACATCAGCGGTGGTATAATAGATGTGATTTATATGGTGAAGCAACATATTTATGTTTTTTCCACTTTATTAGACATATGTGCACTGATTCAAGGATTCAAGGTTCTTTATTTGTCATACGCACCACATGTGGTACATGTGTTGGAACGAAATTGTATACACAAGGTCCCAGTTACATCCAACAAAAGTATATAATGTAAAAGAAAAACAGTAATAAGATCTAAGATATTAACTAAAAAAAACATTAACTAAAAATACACTAAGCACTAGTAGTACAATGCAACTTATACAACAGTGCAACGTGTACGGCAGCAAGTATGGTAAGTAAAATAAAATTAAATATTTTGCAAACTGTATACATTATAAAACCTGAAAGCTATAGCACCCATTTGATGAATATATTGACTGTTTTGATATATGAAATGCTAAAATAGTATAGAATGTGCAAAAGTGTTAAGATGCCAAAAAACTAATCAGAAAAAAAAGGTAAACAATGGTGTAAATGTCGAATCAGCATCCATTTCATAATGACTAAATTCCAGCCACTATAAATGTTCCACAATTTTAGGTTGACAGAATATTTTGAATTTGTAAAATCAGCCTAAAATATTCAGAACGGAATGGTTGCTTTTTAATGTCATTTTAGCATTTCTTGATTCATGAGAGCTCTAGAAGATGCTTTTTACATTAGGTGGTGGGCAATTTGGTTGGGATACACAATTTAATAAACTGTTCCTGTTGTGATAAGCTTTTCAGGGCATTATCAGTTTAATCTACAAACCATCAGGGAAAATGTAATTCAGACAGGCAGATTAGAATGTGTCCGCTCTTTATGCAGACATGAGCATCTCTCCCTCAAATTAAGCTTTATTGCAGTCTTTCTGTTGGGGAGGAAATGAACGGCTTAATCATTATCACCTGCTCTCATTTTCAAAGCTGTGCATAAACACAGGGACAGGAAACAGAAAGATGCATTGAATATGGAGGAAGAGCAGGATGTGAATAGATGTTTAAATGAATGGAGTTAATTGTGTGAAACACTCTGGTACTAAAACAAAAAAATCAATCCAGCGGCCTTAATTATGCATGTGGTCAGGAACCAACTCCAGGCCTAATTTTGTTCCAGTCAGATGAATACAAGATATAGAATGGCCATTTAGGCACATTATTATGTAAAAACTGCTGCTGCGTAATATGTCAGCAGGATCCTCTGTCCATCTGACTTGATATGTGGGGATGTGTTATCCTGGGGGTCAAACATAACCTGAGGTAACAATAATGACTCTTCTTACAGAGAGCTCAGCCTAACTGATTATGCTTCCTCACCACAACCTCCAGCTAATATACTGTATTATCACTTGAAAGGCTTATTTTCTCAGAACCAATCAGAAAATATTTAATATGATCAGATAAAAGTTCATCTGCAAAGACTGAGGGAGGAGGATATCAGAGGGCAGTATTTCAGAGATTTCAACCCACGTGTTTCTCAGCAGGTATCGAAAGGCAGGTTCTGAATATGTTTGCATTGCCAGTTTTCATCTTCAAAAGGAACAAAAAAGATAAAATAGTAAATAAACGAGCAATTGAAGCAGTGGCAGCTGGTGGATTTTTGTCCGAAGGGCCCACACACACACACGCACACACACATACACCCTTTCCAAAAAATTAAACTATCATGGAAAATTTGTTTTAACTTCCATAATTCCATTCAAAAAGTTGATCTTTAATAGATGATAGATTCAGGACCCACAATTTCAAGTATTTATTTGTTTATTTTATATAATTTGGGCTTCCAGCTCATGAAACCCACGAAAACAGGATTTCAAAAAATTAGAATATTGTGGACATCAGCCCACATTAAGTTTTTGCAGAAAAAAAAGAAATTAGGATCACAACCAATCAATCAAAACATGGTACGTTCAAAATGATGTCAATCTTCAATACTTGGTTGGGAATCCCTTTTCCTTAATCACTGCCTCAACGCGATGTGGCATTGAGGCAATCAGCCTGTGACATTGACTGGGAGTTATGGAAGCCCAGATTTCCTTAATGCTTGCTGTCAGCTCTTTGTTGTTGGGTCTGGTGCCCCTCATTTTCCTCTTGAGAATACCCCATAGATTCTCAATGGGGTTTAGGTCCATCGAGTTGGCTGGCCACTCAAGCACTGTGGCATGGGCATCAAACCAGGTTTTGATGCTTCAAGCAGCAAGGGTAGGGGCCAGGTCTTGCTGGAAGATGAAATCTGCATCTCCATACAGACCCTCAGCAGAAGGAATCATGAAGTCCTCGAAAACATTCTGGTAGACTTGGATTTAAGAAAGCAGAGTTTACCAACACCTGCACCGTACATTGCACCCCAAATTATGACTGACTGGAGGAAGAAGGGTGAGGGACAGAACCCATACTGCTTGAGGTCTAGTGTGAAATATCCACAAACCCTTGGACCTTGATTTTCGTATGAAAGACACACTTTACTTTTATCGGAAGAGGACCGAGGAACCCGACAGTTGTAGCCCATCTCCCGGATGCGTCTGAATGTGGTGGTTTTTGAAGCTGTGACTCCCGCCTCATTCCACTTTTTCTGGATCTCTGCCAGATGCTATGAACTAGCTATGAACTTTTTTGGCTTACCCATCCTATGTCTCCCAAGCTTTAATCAGCATGTGACGATTCCGACACGTGGAGACCGCACGCTGGACCGTGTTTACACGAACGTAAAAGATGCATACAAAGCTGAACCCCGCCCCCACCTAGGACTGTCAGACCACATCTCAATCTTCCTGGCTCCTGCTTACATGCCCCCGCTGAGACGCTCCAGACCGGTACAAAAGAAAGTTAAATGTTGGAGCCAGGACAGTGGACCCATACTGAGAGACTGTTTTGATCGAACAGACTGGCAGGTTTTCAGAGAAGCTGCTGAAAATGGAGGTTCGCTTGATCTTGACCAATACACATCCTCAGTACTGGGTTACATTAGTACATGTACTGACACAGTCTCCACTATCAGAAATGTTAAAAGCTACCCAAACAGAAAACCTTGGCTGAATGCAGAGGTGCGTACCCTGCTGGAAGCCAGGAACACTGCCTTCAGGTCTGGAAACTCAGAGGAGCTGAATAGGACAAGAAAAGAGCTGGTTGCTGGTATTAAGAAGGCCAAGGCCGCATATGCAAAGAGGATTGAGGGTCAATTCATCTCACAAGACCCTCGGAGCATGTGGAGGGGCATTAAGTGCATAACAGATTATAAAGGAAGGAGCGAACAATGTCCCAAAGACCCATCTCTGCCTGATGCCCTCAACAAGTTCTATGCACGCTTTGAAGACCCGAACAGACCACCCAGCACCAGACTCACCTCGCCACCGGATGAAGAGCATCTCAGCGTGACCTCAGCAGAAGTAAGGAGTACCTTCAGGAGGATTAATCCGCACAAAGCAACTGGCCCAGACAACATCCCTGGAAAAGTGTTGAAGGAATGTGCTGATCAGCTCTGTGAGGTGCTGGCAGACATCTTTAACACCTCACTTACCCTGGAGACAGTTCCCACCTGCCTGAAGACTGCCACCATCATCCCAGTCCCAAAAAGCTCTACAGTGACTGGTCTGAATGACTATCGGCCAGTGGCCCTCACCCCGATAGTCGCTAAATGCTTCGAAAAACTGGTCATGACTCACATCAAAACAACCATCAACATCAACGAGGACCCTCATCAGTACGCATACCGTGAGAACCGATCAACAGAGGATGCAATCTCCTCTGTGGTCCACACTGCACTCAACCACCTGGAGCAGAAAAACTCTTACGTCCGTATGCTCTTTGTGGACTTCACATCCGCCTTCAACACCATGATCCCCCAAACCCTGATGGACAAACTATCCACACTAGGACTAAGCCCCTCCATCTGCAACTGGGTCCTAGACTTCTTAACAAACAGACCACAGTTAGTGAGGATCCACAACCTCTCCTCCTCCACCATAACCCTCAGCACTGGCTCTCCTCAGGGATGTGTGTTGAGCCCCCTTCTGTTTACTCTGCTCACATATGATTGTGCAGCTACCCATCCAGGCTGTCACATTGTAAAGTTTGCAGATGATACAGCGGTGGTGGGATGCATCCCAAACAATAATGAGTCCAGCTACAGGCAAGAGGTGGAATACCTGGAGAGCTGGTGCAAAGAGAATAACCTTCACATCAATGTGAAGAAGACAAAGGAGATGATTGTGGACTTCAGAAGGAACAAAAACACCTACACCCCCCTGAACATAAGAGGATCTGCGGTGGAAGTGGTCTCCAGCTACAAGTACTTGGGTGTACACATGAATGACAACCTCAGCTGGAGCAACAACACCACCAGCCTGATCAAGAAAGCTCATCAGAGACTCTACTTCCTCAGACGGCTGAGGCGAGCTGGTCTGGGAAGCTCAGTCCTCACCTCCTTCTACAGGTGTGCAGTGGAGAGCATCCTGTGCTCGAGCATCAATGTGTGGCATGGAGGCTGCACAGCTGCAGAAAGAAAAGCTTTGCAGAGAGTGGTGAAGCCTGCACAGAAATCTGTTGGAATCAGTCTCCCCACCATCACAGACATCTACACCTCCAGATGCAGGAAGAGGGCCACCTGCATCATGAAGGACCCCACCCACCCAGCACACTCACTTTTTGCCCCACTCCCCTCAGGAAGGAGGTTAAGGAGCATTAAGTGTAGAACCACTAGACTGAGGAACAGCTTCTACCCTGAGGCTGTTAGACTCATGAATCTCTAACTAGAATAATCACTGTGAAAAACCATATCATGTTGCTGCTGATCTGTTTCATGTTGCTGCTGATCTGTTTCAATGTTGATGTGTTCATGCGTGCACATCTGCTCACAGACTCATGTTCATGTTTGTGCTGATGTTCAATGTTTTATGTTATGGGTGCTTAGTGTATATTTAGTTGATGTTTTTCTCAGTTCATATCTTAGATGTCATTACTGTTTTTCTTTTACATTTTATTGTTGGATGTAACTGGGACCCTGCGTACATAATTTCGCTCCACCACATGTACCACATGAGGTGCGAATGACAATAAAGAAACTCTGACTCTGACTCTCTGACTCTGACTATGGAGGGTATCAATGATGGTCTTCTGGCCAGTTGTTGTCTGCAGTCTTCCCCATATTGAATCGAACTGAGACAATTGAACCAAACTGAAGCAATTTAATTACACCTGGGGAAATCTGTGCAGATGATTTGAGTCTAGTAGATGATTAGTGTGTCACACTCGGTTTTAAACATTCACGCCCTGCAAAATTTGGGCTGATTTCTCCACAGTATTCTAATGTTTTTAAATCCTGTTTTTGTGGGTTTCATGAGCTGGAAGCCCAAATTATGTAAAAAGAAACAAATAAATACTTGAAACTGTTTAAATTGTGGGCCCTGAATCTATGATCTATTAAAGATTAACTTTTTGAATGGAATTATGTAAATTAAACAACTTTTCCATGATATTCTAATTTTTTGAAAAGGGTCTGTATATACTAGACTAAGCCCCTCCATTTGCAACTGGGTCCTAGACTGCTTATCAAACAGACTGGAGTCAGTGAGAATCCATGACTTCTCCTCTTCCACCATAAACCTCAGCACTGGCTCCCCTCAGGACTGTGTGCTGATCCCGCTCCTGTTCACTCTGCTCACGTATGACTGCGTATCGACCCATCCAGGCTGCCATATTGTAAAGTTTGCAGATGATACAGCGGTGGTGGGATGCATCACAAACAACGATGCTACAGGCAGGAGGTGGAACACCTGGAGAGCATCCTTCACATCAATGTGAAGACGACAAAGGAGATGGTTGTGGACTTCAGATGGGAAAAAAACACCCCCACCCCCCGAACATAGGAGGATCTGCGGTGGAAGTGGTCTCCAGCTACAAGTACTTGGGTGTGCACCTGAATAACAACGTCAGCTGGGGTTACAACACTACCAGCCTGATCAAGAAAGCTCATCATAGACTCTACTTCCTGAGACGAGCTGGTCTGGGAAGTTCAGTCTTCACCTCCTTTTTCAGGTGTGCAGTTGAGAGCATCCTCTGCTGAAAGAAAAGCTTTGCAGAGTGGTGAAAGGCTGTTGGAGTCAGCCTCCCTGTTGTAATTGTAGGTTTTTAAAGGCAGAACCCAAGGATGCAGACAGGACTCGGAAGACTCGGTGGTTAAATAAGAAAGCACTTTTAATAACACAAAAACAAACAGCTGTCGAGGTAGCAAAACTTACATTATTGAGACACGTAGAGAATCACAAGGAGGCACTCAGGAAACACCAGGGACTCAGGAGGATTATCAGAAGAATATAAGACGATGCCCAGATGAGGACTAAACACAAAACACCTGTCAGGCTCACAGGTGTGGGAAAAGGGAAATCACACAAGGGGAAACAGGACAGAGACACACCACTAGGGGCAAATTCACCACACTCCCCACCATCACAGACATCTACACCTCCAGATGCAGGAAGAGGGCTACTTGCATCATGAAGGACCCCACTCACCCAGCACACACACTTTTTGCCCTGCTCCCCTCAGGCAGGAGGTTGAGGAGCATTAAGTGTAGAACCACTAGACTGAGGAACAGCTTTTACCCTGAGGCTGCTAGACTCATGAATATCTAACCAGGGTAATCACTGTGAAAAATCACATTGTGTTGGTGCTGATCTGTTTCATGTTGCTGTGTTCATGCATGCTCATCTGCTCACATACTCATGTTCGTTCTGCTGTTCGGTGTATTGTTTTTGTACTACTAGTGCTTAGTGTAGTTTTAGTTATCGTTTTTCTTAGTTCATATCTTGGATCTTATTACTGTTTTTCTTTTACATTTTATACTTTTGTTGGATGTAACTGGGACCCTGTGTACACAATTTTGTTCCACCACATGTACCACATGTGGTCAGGGCCAGATTAACACTTTGCTGTACCCTGGGCAACAATCTTCAAGGGCCCCATCATCACGACCCCAGAATCACCATAATCTGGCAAAATACAGAATACATTACCATAATATACAATAAATATACTTCAAATTCTATCTATCAAGTGTATTTTTATGTATAAAACTCCAAATGCTCATTGACACAAATCATCAAGACTGAATTAAGTTGAACGCACTTTGAACACCACATGACACCATATGTGTACTTGTTTAGTAACGTGTTGACCACTGGTGTCAGAAGCATTTATAATGTGTGTGTTGGGGAGACACACTAATGGGGGGCTCTGGGGGTCCTCCCCCAGAAAATTTTGAATAAAGTAGATGCCATTTCCTGCATTCTGGTGTATTTTAATGGTTGTTTAACATCTAGTTTTCCCTACAAAGCAAACACTTGGAGCACCTTGGGATTCCCTTGGAGGAGCCGGCCCAAGTGACTGGGGAGAGGGAAGTCTGGACCTCCCTACTTAGGCTGCTACCCCCATGGATGAATGGAAGTAAACACTTGATTCAGTAACTATTTTAGAGCTAATGGCACAACAAGAAGTAACCTGACCAACAGCTGATTCAATTAATTAAAAATATATATTCAAAGGTGATGATTTGTTGCCTAAATTAAAATTAAATGCCTGCAACTTAGATTACTTCAAATGCAATAAGATTATCAATGAATGTTTGCAACAAAGGATTTACTCAGTATAACAAATATTCCTTCAAGAAACCTCCCAGTATAAATCATAAAACCATAATGACTTCTGCTCATTCTAAATTTGTCAAATGGCCTAAATCTCCTAAAGTGAAGGAAAATCATTATAAAATAATAAGATATATCCTGTAGTCATGTTTCTGCAAAGATTTAAATTTGATGTTTATTTGTGTGCCTTTTGTAAATCAGAAGATGAATCCCTTGAGCATTTTTTTTTTCATGTCAATACAAAGTGTTTGGTCAGACATCAGACACTGGATTAATCTCAAATTTAACATTCCTTCTTTTCATGCTGATGCCATTTTCAGGTCTCTCTTGTAAATGAGTCATCGAGGCACAAAGAAACTGTGACTCTGACAATAACATCTAAACAGAAACGTTTTAGGCTCAAAAATTACCCCTCAAGGGTACACCCACTGATGCAGAGCTACACTGATGAAAACTTTCTTTAAAACCTTTGCGTGGCAAAGACAAATTGGTTGCTGCCCCTTTTTCATGCTGTGATTTGTTGAATCTGAGGTTTTCCACCATCTCTGTAGCATCAGCCACACCTTCCTAATGGCGATTGACCTCCTCTGATGCTTCTGGTTCATGACCTCAGACGTCTTTTGATGTATCAGAGGTTCAGGTGTGGACGCTTTGCCTGTTTCCAAGATGTTCTGAAGCCTCCTCTTCTCTTTCTCCAAGTCTCCTGTGATCATAAGTGGGAAAATGATCTAAATGGTTTTCAGGAAGCAGAAAACTTTAAATGCATTTCTGTGCAAGTGTAAGGTTTCATGAACATACAGGTCCTTCTCAAAAATTAGCATATAGTGATAAAGGTCATTATTTTCCATAATGTAATGATAAAAATGAAACTTTCATATATTTCAGATTCATTGCACACCATCTGAAGTATTTCAGGTCTTTAATTGTTTTAATACTGATGATTATGGCATACAGCTCATGAAAACCCAAAATGCCTGTCCCAAAAAATTAGCATATCATGAAAAGGTTGTCTAAACAAGCTATTAACCTAACTATCTGAATCAAGGACGTAACTCAAAACACCTGCAAAAGATTCCTGAGGCTTTTAAAAACTCCCAGCCTTGTTCATTACTCAAAACCGCAATCATGGGTAAGACTGCCGACCTGACTGCTGTCCAGAAGGCCATCATTGACACCCTCAAGCAAGAGGGTAAGACACAGAAAGAAATTGCTGAACAAATAGGCTGTTCCCAGAGTGCTGTATCAAGGCACCTCAGTGGGAAGTCTGTGGGAAGGGAAAAGTGTGGCAGAAAACGCTGCACAACGAGAAGAGGTGACCGGACCCGGAGGAGGATTGTGGAGAAGGGCCGATTCCAGACGTTGGGGGACCTGCGGAAGCAGTGGACTGAGTCTGGAGTAGAAACACCCAGAGCCACCGTGCACAGGCATGTGCAGGAAATGGGCTACAGCTGCCGCATTCCCCAGGTCAAGCCACTTTTGAACCAGAAACAGCGGCAGAAGCGCCTGACCTGGGCTACAGAGAAGCAGCACTGGACTATTGCTCAGTGGTCCAAAATACTTTTTTTTCGGATGAAAGCAAATTTTGCATGTCATTCGGAAATCAAGGTACCAGAGTCTGGAGGAAGACTGGGGAGAAGGAAATGCCAAAATGCCAGAAGTCCAGTGTGAAGCACATACAGTCAGTGATGGTCTGGGGTGCCATGTCAGCTGCTGGTGTTGGTCCACTGTGTTTTATCAAGGGCAGGGTCAATGCATCTAGCTATCAGGAGATTTTGGAGCACTTCATGCTTCCATCTGCTGAAAAGCTTTATGGAGATGAAGAATTCATTTTTCAGCATGACCTGGCACCTGCTCACAGTGCCAAAACCACTGATAAATGGTTTACTGACCATGGTATTACTGTGATCAATTGGCCTGCCAACTCTCCTGACCTGAACCCATAGAGAACCTGTGGGATATTGTGAAGAGAAAGTTGAGAGACGCAAGACCCAACACTCTGGATGAGCTTAAGGCCGCTATCTAAGCATCCTGGGCCTCCATAACACCTCAGCAGTGCCACAGGCTGATTGCCTCCATGCCACGCCGCATTGAAGCAGTCATTCATGCAAAAGGATTCCCGACCAAGTATTGAGTGCATAACTGAACATGATTATTTGAAGGTTGGCGGTTTTTGTATTAAAAACACTTGTCTTTCATTGGTGGGATGAAATATGCTAATTTTTTGGGACAGGCATTTTGGGTTTTCATGAGCTGTATGCCATAATCATCCCTAATAAAACAATTAAAGACCTGAAATATTTCAGTTGGTGTGCAATGAATCTGAAATATATGAAAGTTTCATTTTTATCATTACATTATGGAAAATAACGACTTTTATCACAATATGCTAATTTTTTTAGAAGGACCTGTACGTGTAGGACCAGGCCAGAACTTTTCCTGCACGTAACTGTTCCCCGATCGACAAGACTCAGCGCTTCGTCTTTGAGTTTTCCTCGGCAGAAACATCCAGACGCTCGACGGAGACGAAGGATCAGCGGTCCGAGCTGAGGCTGCCCAGTTACAGGGGAAATGTTTTAATAACAAAAAATGTGATATTATGATATGTTAAATAATAATAGATGAACACTTTAATAAAATCTTCTTCTTCTTCTTCTTTCGGCTTTTCCCTCTTCAGGGGTCGCCACAGCGAGTCATCCTCCTCCACCTCACTCTGTCTTCTGTATCCTCTGTCCTCACTCCAACTACCTTCATGTCTTCTCTAACTGCATCTGTCACGAATCACGTCCCTCAGATTATATTTTCTGTCACCCTGATCACCTTTTAAAGTTTGTAATAGATCTATCCTGTAAGTTTCATTTATTCTGTCCGCTCCTGTAGTGTTTATTTAACATGTGCGTTTTAGTTTGTCTTCTTTGCATGCTGGTAAAGGGCGACGTCACGTTTGTTTAGCTTTGTCTTCAAGGCTGCCAGCAGCAGCTGATTAGAGCTCAACTGGCTGCACTTGTCACTCTCACCCTATGTAAGCTTCACTTTTTCTCCTCTTCGGTGCCCGGTAGTTGAAAACAGTTCTCTGCAAGTAGATATCTCACGTTCATGATCCAGTCTTGTTTCCCTCTAGCCATAGTGTTCCCCTGTCATAGTTTACCTGTTCTCCTCATTCCTGTCCTGCTCCTGGTTCCTGTCCTTACCTCTCGGCTCGACCTCCCGGCTCCTGACCCTCGACTCACCTGGACATCGTCTCTTGCTCGACCCCTTGGATTATTAAGCTTTCGGTCTTCGGTTCTGAACTTCGCCTGCACGACTACGACTCTTCGTCTACTCCTCCGGTACCTTCAGTCTTCTGCTTTTTGGTTTTGAACCCTGGCTGGTTGGACCACGACTCTGCGCCTAACGGACTCTTCACCTGCCTGTCACTGCGGCCGGCTGCATCCCCTCACCGGACTCAGCTTCTCCAGCAGCGATCCGAATCAGTTTGAACTTCTTCAGTCTCCAGAACCCCCAAGATCATCTGAGACGGTTAGTGGTCCTCTTTATTTGACTTTTCTGCTCCCCATAGTCTCCTGCATGACCACTAACTGATCTCTACCTCACAGACTTGTTCCTGATCCGGAACCAGTACCAGAACCAGAACCCGAACCAGAACCTGTACCAGAATCGGCCCAATCTTCAATATTTCACCTAGAATATAAATACCATTTAATTTTTACATTGTGTGGGGATTTTGGTCCAAATTTAAGGGGGTTCCTAATAGCATCCATATATCTTCTTTTTGGCCTTCCTCTTTGTCTTTTTCCTGGCAGCTGCATTTCTAACATCCTTCTACCAATATACCCACGGTCCCTCCACTTGACATGTCCAAACCATTTCAGTCTGGCCTCCCTAACTTTATCTCCCAGTTGTACAACCTGTGCTGTACCTCTGATTATCTCATTCTTAATCTTATCCAGCCTTGCCACTCCTAAGGAGAACCTTAGCATCTTCATTCCTGCCACTTCCAGTTCTTTCTCCTGTCTTTTTGTCAATGCCACTGTCTCCAGACCATACAATATAGCTGGTCTCACCACTGTCTTGTAAACTTTTCCTTTGACCTTTGCTGACACCCTTTTGTCACAAATCACTCCTGAAACTTTTCTCCATCCACTCCATCCTGCCTGGACTCTCTTTTTCACTTATTTACCACATTCCCCATTTTCCTGGACAGTAGACCCCAAGTACTTGAAGTCCTGCACCTTTGTGACTTCTGCTCCTTGTAGCCTCACTGTTCCACCTGCCTCCCTTTCATTTACACACATGTACACATGGACTAACAGTAGCACACTTTCCGTCGGCACCCTGTTTGTCGTTTGTCCACAGCACCAGTGGCAGTCGTTGTTAACCCGGGCCTTGACTGATCCGGTATGGTTTTGCTTTGATGAACTCGCATTATTGTTTTGGCAAAAGTGTTTTACATCGGATGCCATTCCTGAAACAACCCTCATCATCTACACGGGCTTGGGACACTAGTTATTGCTCCCTAGTTGTCAAGTGGTTTCTCCCACTTGAAAGGGTACTTCCTTCAGAAGATTTTGGACTGGACTTCACTCAATGACCAATAATCAGTTCTTTCTTTTATCTCTTAAATTTTGAAAGTTGCAAGGTCAAAACAGGTGAAAATCCTAAGAATACAAACAAGAACATGTTCAAGATAAGGCAACCCAATAGGCCAAGATCAATTAACATAACCCTCAAATTAAATCATTTTTAAACAACTAGAATTTACCCTTTAAATTAAGTATCTTTAAATTAAGTACAACAAATCCACATATATGACACCCAAATTCAATTCAACATATTTTAAATATTCTTCAGTGATAATTTTAGCCATGCACTTTAGCAGCTCTAAACTCCCTTAAATGCACAAAAGCACATTTAACTATTTACTTTTAGCTTCCACACCTTTTAAAAATACACATTTTAACTGTACTTTAAACATATATTACTTGCAACTTGTATTTTAAATCACAAGACTTTAACAATTTATATTTTTAACCTAAGTGTAAACATTTGTCTTGACATGATAGTCCACAGTTCCAAAGACAATATAATTGAAAGCTCACCGGCTCCTCCTTCCCTTTTTTTTTTCTTGAACCAAACCTTAGTCCTGCAGTATCTTTTCCCAAGGTAAAATTCTCCCAGCATTTCTCTCCCTATTGTTTGCCTTTTGCTGCTCTGTGAGTGAACACCTTCAAACTCTGATCATCACATCATCTGCACCTGGACCAAAACAGTCTGCTGCATCCTAGCTGAATCCGACTCAATTTTTGAGTTTCTGTTGATCGGTTTACTCTGGGAACAAGTGAGCTTCGATTCCTCTTTTCTTACTGAACAAAATATAAACCACAATCACTGCAGTGCTGAATGAACACATAAAAACAAAAACCATGCACACACACACACACACACACAAAAACTAAATCACATCATGAATAAATCTGACATGAAGTTTTGTTTTTCATTTAACCTTTATTTAGACAGGTAAATCCCATTGAGCCTCGAGGACTCATTTACAATAGAGACCTGATTTCAACAAAGAATGATGACAACAATGGACAACAGCGACAACAATACAGTTATAAAGTCATACAGTCATACAATTTATTTTTATTTTTTTACAAATAGGATGGCTAAAATAAAGAAAAGTAACAAAAAACAGCTAGATTCTAAGGCAAATGTAGAAAACTAAAAACAGGAACATGTCTGCATTGGTTCTTGCCAGGAGTCCAACAGATTCTTAAAGCCATTTAGAGAGGTCAAGGTCGAGAGCTTCAAATCTTTTTGTAAGATATTCCAGGAAACAGGAGCAGAGTAGGAGAAGGCCCTTTTGCCTAGTTCAGTCCTCACTGAGGGAACACTGCAGGTAATAATGTCCTGAGAGTGCACGATGTCGCTGCACTCATGCAGAGACATGTAGGAGGAGATATATAAAGGCAGCAGACCAAGAAGTGATTTAAAGATGAAAATGTACCAGTGAGAGAGTCTGTGTGAAGTTAATGATGTCCAGTTAACCAGTGAATACAGGGTGCAGTGGTGGGTATGATAATCACAGCCAGTTATGAATGTTAGTGCACCATGATAGACAGAATCCAACATCTGCAGGGTTCTTGTAGGAGCGTTCATGTAAATAATGTCACCGTAATCAATGGAGGGAAGGAAAGTCACAGATACAAGGCGTTTCCTAGCATTCAGGGTTAGACAGGATCTGTTTCTGAAAAAGAAACCCAGTTTAACTTACAGTTTCTTTAGCAAGTTTTCCACATGGAGCTTAAAAGAGAGATTTGAATCGACCAAGATACCCAAATATTTATAGGAATCAACAAACTCAATCGGGACATCATTCGAGGATGAAATCAGAGGAAGAACTGCTGGGACCAACTTCCCATTTGGAAAAAAAGCATCCCTTTGGATTTGTCGGCATTTAGGACAAGTTTGAGGTGGAACAAATCTGTCTGGATGATGTCAAATGCAGATTTCAAAAGCTGGAAAGCCTTTTCAACTGTTTTAGCTTGACAATAAACAACTGTGTCATCAGCATAGAAATGTATGGATGCATCAGGGATGTTTTAACCTACATTACGTGTGTAGATTGTAAAGAGGGTGGGTCCTAAGACTGAGCCTTGTGGTACACCATTGTTGACTGTTAAATAACTGGAGGAAGTACTATTATGTTGAACGCATTGCCTCCAGTCTGAGATAGTTAGAGAACCAACCAATGGTGTGATCTGAGAAACCGATTTCTGAGAGCTTATGACACAAGATGTTATGATCCACAGTGTCAAAAGCTTTTGACAGGTCAAAGAAAAGTGCAGCACAATAATCCTTAGCATCCAGTGCTTCAACAACTTCATTAAGAACCTTCAGTGAAACAGTCATTGTGCTGTGTTTTTCCTGAAACCAGATTGAAGGCGAGGTAAGATGTTAAATGAGTCCAGGTTATTGTTGATTTGAGAGTTTATCAGTTTTTCTAGAACCTTGGCTAAAATGCAGAGTTTAGAGATTGGCTGATAGTTGTTAAGTGAGGTGGGGTCACCTCCCTTCAGCAAAGGATGAACAAAGGCTGTTTTCCAAGCATCTGGAATGGAGTTTTGGCTTATGGAAAGATTAACGATGTGGGTCACAGGGACTGTGATGATTTGAGCAGCCAGCCTTAAGAAATAAGGTGGAAGTTCATCTGGACCTGCAGATTTTTTTAGGATCAAGATCTTTTAACAGTTTATTATCCTCACTGACTGAGAATGGAGAAAAAGAGGAGTGATTAACTGAGGATTGACTTGTAAGAGGGATTTGATTTGTAGAAGTTTGATTATTAAGTGAAGTGACTGATTTTCCATTAGTAACTGTGTCAAATAAAGAACTAGAAGCAACAAAATGTTTGTTGAAACAATTCAGGATCTTGTGCTTATTTGACACCGAAACAGAATTAACGAGAATTTGTGATGAGAGGTCAGACGATTGGTGGGTGCCTGAGAGAGATTTGATGGTTTTCCAGAATCTGTTAGGGTCATTTAGATTTTTGGAGGTCTGAGATAAAAAATAGTTGTGTTTTGCAGCTTTGACAGCAGTTGTGCATTTATTCCTCATCTGTCGAAAACTCATCCAATCAGTGTCTGAGTCAGATTTTCTCGCTGTGGCCCAAAGATGATCTCCCATGTGCAGGAGGTCAGCTAGCTCTGGAGTAAACCAGGGGCTGTCTCATCCCTTTATTTTGAACTGATGAAAAGGAACATGCTTGTTCACAAAATAAATGAAACTATTATAGAAATAGTTTCTAGCAGAGTTCACGTCATCAGTTTATAGAATACGATGTCAGTCAAAGTGAGACAAATCCCAGAGAATTGACTGTTCACAAAAACGTTTCAGATCCCTTTTTTGAATTAATCTGGGCTTAGAAGGTGGAAGTTTAATATCTCAAAGAGTCGCTGTTACACAATGATCACTCAAAATGTTAGCGAATACACCTGTACCAGGGAATGTGTGAGGCATATTTGTTAGAAACAGGTCTAAGATAGAAGATTTTTCAGGACGGTTTTTGTTTGGTCTAGTGGGAGAGTCGACCAGTTGGTTAGATTGAGTGACAGTTAACATTCCTTGAATTTATCACAGAGGGTGGTCGACATCCCAGTTAAAGTTGAAATCTCCTGCCAAAAAAATCTCTTTGAATTTTAAATTACTAAGGCATTCTATCAGGGAGGACAGAGCATCATGTGTTGCTGAATGGGGATGATAACAACCCACTACAGTTAATATCTGGCCTCCATTCAAAGTGATGTTTACAGTTAAGGCATCAATTTGGTTTGGAATTGTTTTAGAAATTTGGAATTTGTTTTAGACACAAGACTAGCAACCAGAGAATTTCTGATATAAATAGCAAAGCCCCCCCCCCCCC
>NC_056504.1:19144154-19148485 GCF_014905685.2 Nematolebias whitei
GCTCAACTTTTAAAGCAGCTGGTGGTAGATCCGTGGACAAAATCCTCGTAAGTGAAATGCAGGCTACATACAAGTGCTCCCTGGCTTTAAGCAGAAGTTGGGACCCTCATCTCTTCTGATCGCTTGGATCCACTGCCTCCTTTGGTCTGGGTACATCGTGAAAAGCATGATAGGACAGATATGGTTGTTTTCTTGTCCCACAAGAACAAACAGGAACTGATATTAGGAAACATAAATTTATATAACAATTTTACAAATATCAGGCTAATCTGTTGTGTAGTAGTCCGAGACTAATTCAAAACCCTTACTTTATACAGTATGTTGCCCTTCTTTTGCTTAAAACTTTTGCATTGATTGTTGGTGTAAATCATATCTATCTGCGCAAGAATCTTAGCCCATAGACTCTCATTAAAAGTTGGACATGCGCAGTAGCTCCCCTTCATTACAAGAGATAGGAAAATTCTGGGCGCACCACTCTACCACACCGAGTACCGGCGCATCATATGGATTGTGCTTCCGGTCCCGCTGTCCCTGTAAGTTTTATTTATTTATATTTGTTCTGAAACAAATCGCCAGTGACACACAGCCAGGCTATGTATGAAATATTATTTAGCTGTCAGACAGAAGCGCATTTAAAAGAGGCGCAGTATTAATTTTGACCAGGCAGATAGTTGGAGACCTGCCGCTCCGATTTGGCACAGTTTTTTTTTATGCCAGCCGGGACTGGATGAGACATGGAAAATCGACGGAAGTCATCATTAATGTGCCTTATTGAAATTAGGGATGCACCGATCCACTTTTTTTTACTTCCGAGCCGATCCCGATACCTAAATCTAAATATCGCCCGATACCGATCTAGTTCCGATATCATGATCATCATTGATTTTATATGAGGCTGTAATAATCTCCTCTCAAGTACAATTTGTCAAATATATGCATGCATGTTGTGGAAATTACTTATTTACTTATGGTGGGTTTAAAGTCAATTAAATTAATCAGTTTATGGTGTTTACTCCCTTTCATTATAGATGTGTTGTCACATAGAGACAAGGTGGGTGTGGTAGTTTGACGTAATTTGTTTTGGACAACGAGTAATGTGGGTTAACTTGTTTTGAACAAAGACGGGTCTGGGGTTTCACATTATAGGGGCAGTTAGAAACTCTCCCAAAAGATACAGATAGTAAAACTATTTTATCACTCTGAGGAGAAGGGGCATAGGAGGAGCTCGATGTCATGGCAACAGTATGAGTGAGCAGATGATTATCCAATCGAAAGAAGATCCTCCTAAAAAGGGGGACAGGCTTAGGAAAGGTTTATAACATTGTGTAATGAGGAAGTAAAGTCAGACACTCCTGGGTGGCCATCTTAATGACCTCAAGGTGACATACTCTGTCTCTCTCCTGAAATGCATTTCAGTCTGTGTTCTGTTTTTCTGTTTTGTCTTGTCCTTTAATTTTGTTTAAAATAAATCCTACAAAACTAAGGTGAAGTCTCTGGAGCAATACCTGTCCGATCAAACAAACACGCAGAGGGAAAACTGGTAACCCTCAACAATGTCCAAAAAGGCAACTTGGGGTAAGTTGTATTAATGTTGGATACGTTTTAAAGTTAGAATTAAATTTTGCTAACACAAAACATGTTTCTTTTTATTCCTAGTTTTAAAGTGGATATTAAAGTGATTAATTTAAGGGATTGTTTAAAGTTATTTTATATTTTTTTAAATAAGGGGCAGATATAAGAATTATTTTTCTTCTTTCTCACTCTTTTCATTCAATGTTTTCTTTTTGATGATTTTTTATTTATTATTTTGTTTCTTTTAAATGAATGAATAGATGAATTAAATAAAATAAAATGTTAAATGACTTCAAACACCTGGCATAAACCAACAGGCATGTTCCTGTTTTTAGTATTTTACATCATTTTATAATGTAGCTGTTTTTGTTTTTAATATAATTTTCAAATCATATGTTTTTTATGGTTGTCTACTGTTGTACTGATAAATATCTCCTGGAGGGTAAACTATATCTTGGCTGCAAGTATCAAGTTGTGAAATCTTTCGTTTTCTACAACTGATAATGTTTGGTCATGAATCATGATGAAGTTTAGCAACTTCTCTGTAAACATTCGAGCTCCGGGGCTTCAACGATGTCTTCTTCTTGTTCAATCCGAAGCAGGCAGCTTGATTTGGGGCAGCCGCGCTCAGTCTGCCCCTCCTCAGACACGGGCAGATTAAGCGGGGCAGATTGGACGTGGCTGGCCGGGGTCGAGTCGCCTGTTGTGGGTTGAGCAAAGAGCAGTGCCCCGCTGAAGCCACGGAGCTCGAATGTCCATCGTAAAACTAACTTTACCGTGGTTTAATGTGGCGCTATGGCTCTGCAGACATTGCACAATGCTGTCTTGTTTTGTGGTGTTTCTAGTGTAAAATACTTCCACACAGTGGACATGTTTAGATGAAAAGTTGTTAGCGGTTAGCCACAGTGCTGCTAACTCAGTCCTCACGTTGTAGCTGGCTACAAACTATGAAATGGATTTCCTGAATGTGAGGCGGGTCTTATTACTCTGGGTTCATGAGACACGCCGCCGTTCAGGAAATCCATTCCATAGTTTGAAGCCAACTTGCATCATGGATCGGAAATATCGGCAGGTGGATCGGAAAAATCTGATACGTAAATTATGCTGTTATCGGAGGCCGATACCGATACTGGATCGGATCTGCCCCATCCCTAATTGAAATATTATTTGCATGTAGCTGTCAGACCCAAAATGGATGAAGCGGGTAAAGGATGGATGGATGGATGGATGGATGGATGGATGGATGGATGGACGTAGCTGTCTGCTCATTTAAAAGCGCAGCATTCATTTTGACCAGGCAGATAGTAGTAGAGTTGCATTTGGGCCCAAAAAATCTGATCCGACCCGGCCCCAGCCCACAGTCATAATTTTCAAACCACACCCGACCCAACAAATTAACAGAAATTGCAGATCCAAACCCGGAAATAAAACAGACATTTTTAATTAATTATTAACATCAGGGACGTGCAGTTGAATAAATGGGGCAGAAGATTCTGAGCTGAGAGGTGTTTGCATGTTCATGGCCATACAAAAACATTTAAACCCCGTTTCTGCCTGTATTCTTCTGAATTACTGAAACACGTGGAAAGCTCTGATACACGCGTCAGCTTTGGGATCTCACCTGTTTGGGTCGTCGGCCACCTGCGTCCGCTGAGTGCAGCGGCAGAATGAACGTCCCTTTGGGCGATGGATCACTGCCTGGTAGTACAGTCCCATCTGAAGTTTAACTGAACTTTTTACCTCTTTCTAGGCCAGTCAGCTTGCGGTGAAATGGTCGCGGGTGGCTAGTGGAAGTATGACAGGCCATGTTATCATATAATTGGATCATGGCTGATCCTGACCTGGGCAGCATGGTGGCACAACTGGTAGAGCTGCTGCCTCTCAGTGAGCAGGTCCCCGGTTCAAATCCCGGTCCAGAGACCTTTCTGGGTGGAGTTTGCATGTTCTCTCCGTGCATGTGTGGGTTTTCTCCGGGTACTCCGATTTCCTTCCACAGACAAAAAACATGCATGTTAGGCTGATTGGTAACTCTAAATTGTCCCTAGGTGTGAGTGAGAGAGTGAATGGTTGTTTGTCTCTATATGTCCCTGTGATGTACTTGTGGCCTGTCCAGGGTGTACCCTGCCCCTTGCACAGTGACTGCTGGACATGGGCACCAGCGACCCCCATGACCCAAAATGGAAGAACCACGTAAAAGATAATGGATGGATGGATGATCATGACCTAACTAATAGCCTGAGACAGGCCCAGCCTTAATCCAGTTTGGTCCGGGCCAGGTTTTGGGTTAGAAATGACAGCTCTAGATAGTAGGGAGACATGCTGCTTTCAGTGCTAGCATTTTTTTTTCTTTTTTTTTTCTTCTTTGTTGTGAGCTCAGTTTAAGTGTAGAATCATTGTGAAGTGTTTCAATGAACTTATCATCATCGCTCAATTATTATTATATTTTTTTAAAGAAAGAGAAGAAAGAAGAATAAATAAATAACAAAAGAGAAGAAGATAAGACGAGAGACCACCATGACAAAACAACATGCACAGCACAATGCCACCCACAATATCACCATGAAACATTCGACATCGCACAAGGAATCATCTAGCTTCCACCACTACCCAACCTAGCGTGCATCTGTCAAAGCACCTGAATCCAAACACCCGCGCAAGCATGCCCACCACCACCAGATTTCTCCAAAAGAATGCCCAATAGTGGACGCGGGGGCCCACAGACCCGCCCCCCCAGGACACAATGGCAACATAGGGAGGAC
>NC_056504.1:19148585-19150383 GCF_014905685.2 Nematolebias whitei
CCCCCCCCCCCCCACACACACACACACTTTTTTTGACGATCACAGCAGTAGATGTTAAATCCATTGATTACCAGGTCATTATTCCGTACCGTGTTGAGCCAGGCTTCAGAGATGAAGATTACATCTGCCCCAGAAGAACTGACCATAATTTTCAAGGCATCAAGTTTTCTCAGAAGGCTATGTGCGTTTACATGCAGAAAATTAAGTCCTGACATGTTTTTAAAGTCATTTGGTGTCCTATAAATAGTGGGGGGGTCCAGGGTTGGGCTGAATCCCTGAGAGCAGTAACAACATTATTATCAGACATTTTCTTGAGTTTTTCGTGACTGATGTGTAATTACAAGAGTTAATAGTGTAACAATTAGCCCCCATAATTTAACCATGAGAAACATTAATAAAGACGCGATCATTCAGAACCCCAAAACAGTGAAAGTTGCAGTGATGGGCAAATCAAGGTGTATTAACAAGATTCAGTGACTCCAGATAGTCTGAGATCTGAAAATAATGACAATAATATGAATGGTGCAGAAAAGTTTCAGAACATAAAATGTCACAAATCAAATGGACAAATAAACACGACGAGGTTGCCCAACTGCAGTTAGAGTTGGGCTAAGGGGGGCTCCTGCCCCCCCTGTGAAGATGGATGGATGCTCCCATGAGAAACAGAAGATGGGTCCAGAACCAACAGGCAGAAACATATAATTTGCAGCAAATAGCAGAGCGAGCTGCCAGAAAATCCTCAAGACCATGATGGCCCTTCTTGATCATGTGAGCAGCTGGTTTTGGTTGTCAGCAGCAAACTGGTTGATCCACTCTGAGAAGGTGCTATTTAAAAGACTGAGCTGAATACAGCATCTCAGACTGAGGAAGTCTTTCGGATGAAAGATGAAACGTATCTACATTTTTTTTTGTTTTGTTTTGCTTTGTTTTGTTTGTTTTTTTGTTTTTTTTTGAATGTCCAGAGGACCAGATTTTACTTTTTTAGATTTTTCTACCTGGATTATTGAGCATGCATCAGGATATTTTCATTGTTATATTTGAGTGTTTTTAGTGCCACTTTCATATATTTTTTCAACTCAAAGAAGGAAAATATATTTTGACAAAGTTAGCAAAAATAAAAAAAAAAGACATGAAACTACTGACCAGTTCTTTTATGTTCCTTTAGTAAGAAACATGGCATTAAACAAGAGAATTAGAGGACAGGTGTTTGCTTTCAGCTGAAAGAAGCTATTTGTTAGCTTTAACCTATCATGAGATCAGGGATTTGCAACATTTACAGTTAAAAGAATGTTTCTGCCCCTTCAACAAAATTTATTTTGTTTAAAGCAGTAAAAACCTCTTTTAATACTGAAATAAAGCAAAAGTGGAAAATGTAACTTATTAAGTTTTATACGCTACATCTAAAACAATTAGTTTGTTACAATACCTCCATCTCTCCAATGTCCATCTTCCACTGCTTGTTTGTGGTCAGGTCATGGAGACAACAGGTTCAGACAGACCCTCTCTCCTTTCTACACAAGAAGACCCCGACCGATGTAAACAAATGCTAGCACTAGCCGGCCCTCCTCAGCTGCGGCTCCCTGCTGCTCTGCCCCTTGGGCTGGGGCCGGCCTGTGGTCGCTGTCAGGTAGATGGTGCATGCGGTCGGCCCGACAGAGATTCTGTCGGGCTATCTGTGTGTGCCTGTTGGTTGCTCAGGTTGGGTTTTTGGTGGTCCCCCCTCTCTTGGATCAATTTGGGCCCCACGTTTGGTGTGGGGCCCACTCCCCCCGGTCGTGCCCCCCCTTTGGCGGGGGAC
>NC_056504.1:19150483-19152177 GCF_014905685.2 Nematolebias whitei
CCCCCCCCCCCCCCCGGTCATGCCCCCCTTTGGCGGGGGACCCCCTTGCCGCCGGTGCATTGATGGCTCTCTGTGTCTGGGCTGGGTGGTGGAGTGCACGTCGGTCCGCCCTGGTTGCTGCCTGGCGGGGCCTGGGTGCCCTGGCTCTGTCAGGGCTCTGCTGGGGGGTGGTATGGCCTCGGGGCTTGGGGCTCGGTGTCCATGGTCGGATCTACCTGGGGGGGGCATGGGTCGCCGGCCGGACCTGTGGGCTTGTCGCTGCAGCTTCCTGGAGGCTCTGCATTGTGGTGGCTGGGGTCACCCGGTTCTTTCCTCTGCTCCTCTCTGGGGGGTGCGGTTCTCCCTGTTGGGAGACTCTTGGGGCTCCGGGCCTGTGGGCCGCTGTGTGTCTGTGGCTCCGGTCCTCCCTATGTTGCCATTGTGTCCTGGGGGGGGCGGGTCTGTGGGCCCCCGCGTCCACTATTGGGCATTCTTTTGGAGAAATCTGGTGGTGGCGGGCGTGCTTGCGCAGGTGTTTGGATTCAGGTGCTTTGACAGATGCACGCTAGGTTGGGTAGTGGTGGAAGCTAGATGATTCCTTGTGCGATGTCGAATGTTTCATGGTGATATTGTGGGTGGCATTGTGCTGTGCATGTTGTTTTGTCGTGGTGGTCTCTCGTCTTATCTATTTCTCTTTTATTATTTATTTATTCTTCTTTCTTCTCTTTCTTTAAAAAAAAAAAAAAAAGTACGCTCAGCACTGTAATGACCAGAACAAGGATTACCATGGAGAAAATGCATTGTCTCTGTAACAAGTGTAGATGGAATTAACACTTGATAAACCTCAGATTTCCCTGGTGCACTCTGACCTTTGCGACAAAGCAAGTCATTACATAGTAATAACTTGGGAAACTGCCACCAAAGTTTTCTCTGCACTCTACCTTTTACCTGTCTGAGGTAGGGCCATTTCTTGTTCTTTACCCAGGTATACACTTCAAAGAAAACAGGATCAGCGAGTTGTGCAGATACAATGTCCAGGTTATGATTAGATAATGTCTGTTGTAATGTGGCAAACCCCATATTTACCTGTATCCTATCCTTGTCCACACAACACACTTGTGGTACAACATTGGTAATTTCTGAATGTTCAGTGCTTGCGCATGGCAACTCAGCCAGTGAGACAGATGATTCTGTGTCACTAGGAGAAGAGTGACCATCAGGCAGTGCTGAAACTGTTACTTCAGTTAGGTCCTGCCCCAATGGTATCCGTGACATGGCATCAGCATTTGTGTGTTTCTTGCCATCTCTGTGGGTGATTGTCCATTGATACGGTCCAACTCCAATGCCCAACGACCCCTGCGTCCGTTAGGATCATGCATGACATCCATCTTCCTTAGGCTGAGTAAGGGACGATGATCAGTGATGATTGTAAAAGGATTACAACTCAGATAATGTTTAAAGTGTCTAATTGACCACACAATGGCATACAGTTCTTTGTCATATGTAGACCACTTTCGCTCCGTTTTTGAAATTACATGACTTGCAAAAGATACAACCCTTTCTTGTCCCTGTTGTGTCTGGGACAGTATGGCACCAACTGCAAAATTAGATGCATCTTATTGATGGCCTCCCTTCTCCCCTTACAGCCATCCTCTCCACACCATTATTATTAAATATTTATTATAGTGACATTCTAGTGTAGGGTTTTTTTTTTT
>NC_056504.1:19152277-19153271 GCF_014905685.2 Nematolebias whitei
AAACACCCGGCCACTGTCTGTTCACCTGCAAAGAACATGACAAAACACAGCAACAAAATACATATGTATAAAGAACTTAAAATATTCATGGCTTTGCAGTAAGTTTCAATAAATATATATACCCATACCTACGCCTATATACATACATACATACATACATACACATGAATATACACTCACATACATATCTATATATCTACATATAAAGCCTACATAAACATCCCTGCTTCTATTTGTGTGTGGTTGTGAGCATGCATAAGTGTATAAGGCTTCTCTAATAGAACATTTATTAGTAATTGTGAAGCAGCAGAGACCCGACCCCCAAGACCAGAGGCAGACGAAAAAGTGGGGACCAGAGCCCAAGACCCCAGGAGGGACCCCGACCGCGGAGCCCCCAGAGCCACCCACACAGGGCGAACCACCCACCCACCCCCCAGAAGGGACCACAGGGGAGAACCGGAAGATCCCCACCAGCAACCACATACAGTGACCCCCCGGGGCCAACAGCGACAAACTCATAGGCCTCCGTCGGCACCCGCCACACCGATGTAGGTCCAGGTCCAGGCACCGAGGCCCGGGCACCGAGGACTCACACCACCCAGGCCAAGGCCCGACAGGGCCAGAGGACCCGAGCCCCACCAGGCAGACACCAGGCCGAGCCGACACACGTCCAAGCGCCCAGCCCCCGATACCAAGGGCCCCAAGCGCGCCGGCAGGCAAGGGCACACCCCACCAGGGGGCCGCGCGATAGGGGCGCGATGCCAAGCACCCCCAGTTGTATCAAAGAGGGGGCAGTCCGAGTCTCAGCCTAACAAATACCCATTCATACACATACACAATCACACTATCCCAACCTCAATCTCACATTCATTCACTCAAAGACATACAATAACGATACATTTCATTCTTATGGCTGTAAGGGGAGAAGGGAGGCCATCAATAAAAAGAAAAAAAAAAAAAAAAAAAAAAAAAAAAAAAAAAAAAAAAAAAAAAA
>NC_056504.1:19153371-19156765 GCF_014905685.2 Nematolebias whitei
GTTAAGGCCAGAAAATCAGCAGTTATTTATGGTATACTTTGATTTTGTGTTTGCTACAATCTGTAAATTATGTCGGACTCAATGATGATAGACTTCTCATTTTGCCATCACGGTGCATCTTAGAATCCAGAGATTTGATCAAATAGGAATAAAAACGAGACAAGTTTTTAAAAATGTAAAAAATTAATAAAACAAAATAACTCATTAGTTTTTTTAATAACTTGTCCTCTAGTTTTGACTTTCTTGCAAAATAAATAAATTATTTGTGCCATAAGAATAATCTGAGCTTGTTTTTAGCACATTTAATGTTAAATACCTTTTTTCTAGTCACAGATTTGGTGATACAAAAATCAAGTTAATTTTACACACACACAAAAATAGTTTTAATGGAGAGAAAACTGTAGCATTTAAAATCCCAAGATTCTTCATAGGACTTATTGCTGTTAAACATTCAGCAACTTCCAGTTTAGTCTCTTTATGGTTTTATGGATGCTTGAAAATAAAGTTCAGGTGATGCTTAAAAAATTTTGAAAAAAAAAAAACAGCTCAAAGCACACAAAAAAAAAATCAATCTAGTATTGGGATTTTTTTCCTTTTTAATCAGCTTTCTTTAAATACTAGTTATTCGTTTGTAGATTATTCTGATTTGGTTATATATTTGAGAGATGGTCTTAAAGTAATCTCTCTTTTTTTAAATCCTTTTAGTTACACAAACAAATGCTTGGATACACAGAGGAGGCTCCATCAAGTTCTGAGATCAGTGAAGAAGAGTATGTTCCTGAATCTGATGAATCTGAGAGTGACAGCCTAAAAAACAGTGACAGTTCAGTAGATGTTAAACAGCTCAAGAGGAAGAAAAGAGCCCAGAAAACAACTCCAGCTTCCTCTTTGGAAGTCCATCCGCTTAAGAGAAGGCGTGTGACCACTTCTAGTTCCTTGGCTGCAAAAGACCCTGGAGAATCTTCTTCACCTGATGTGACAGTCATGACCCTGAAGAAGAAGGAAGATGGCAGTAGGGTATACAATAAAAGGTATTATTGTGTATTTTGTAGTAAACCTTACAGCAAAATGGCATGCCATCTAGAAGCAAAACACAGTGATAAACCAGAAGTGGCAAGTGCACTGAAATGTCCCAAAGGCTCTAAAGAGCGACTGTTGCAGTTGTCTTTATTGAGAAACAAAGGAAACCGTGCCCATAATAATAAAGTGATTAAAGAGGGAAAAGGAATGCTCATACCCTGTCAACAATCCATTAAATCTGCTAAAGCTGATGATTACTTGCATTGCATCAACTGTGAGGGTTACTTCAAGCGGAAATCCTTGTGGAGGCATATGCAGAGGTGTTACCTCAGTCAAAAAGTCAAAGGACTTAAGCCAGGAACATCTCGAGTTCAAGCCCTTTGTAAATATGCAGAGCCAGTACCAAACAGTGTCAATGCACAGTTTTGGAAACTAGTACTTGACATGCACCATGATGACATAACAAAGGTTGTCCGCAGTGAGAAGTGCATTTTGAAATTAGGAGAACATATGTTCAATAAACATGGTCAAGATGTTACAAGACACGAATACATCCGACAGAAGATGTGCGAGACCGCACGACTTGTTCTTCAAGGACGGAAAGGTGGCAAGTTGGAGACGCTGTCAGATTTCTTTGTGCCAGCTAACTTCTCTCATGTCATAGATGCTGTTAAGAAGGTGGCTGGCTTGGATGAGAAAACAAACGTCTTCAAAACGCCATCTTTAGCACTCAAGTTGGGTCACAACCTCAAGAAAGTGGCCAATGTTCTTGAATGTGAGGCTATGATCTCAGGCGAAGAGAATACCATTCACAATGTGCGAGTTTTCAAACACATCTGTGAGACCAGATGGAGCGAATGTGTCTCTTCCCATGCCCTTAGGAATTTGAATGAGGCTAAATGGAATGCTCCTCAGCTTATTCCCTTTGCTGAAGATGTTAGAAAAATGCACCAGTATCTTGACACAAAAAGGATGGAGTGCCAAAGGAACCTGAAGGAAGAAGCAGTAAAGAAGAACTGGGCTGAACTTGCCAAGATCACACTTTGTGAAGTGATAATATTCAACCGGAGAAGAGAGGGAGAAGTATCCAAGATGCCTCTGAATGCTTTTACCTTAAGAGATACCTCTGTCACACATCCAGATGTGGAGCTTGCTTTGTCAGAACTTGAGAAGAAGCTGTGTAAGCACTTCCAGCGAATTGAGATAAAAGGAAAACGTGGCCGAAAGGTTCCCATTCTCCTCACTCCTGATATGACGTCATCAATGGAGTTGCTTGTCCAAAATTGTCGTAATTGTGATGTTTTGGATGAGAACCCATACATGTTCGGGAGACCACAGACTCGCAATCACTTCAGAGGATCGGATATTATTCGTGAAATGGCTCAAAACTGTGGAGCAAAACACCCAGTAGCATTGTCCTCAACCAAACTGAGGAAGCACATGGCCACCATGTCAAAGGTACTTAACCTAAAGGACAATGAAATGGACAACCTGGCTGACTTCCTAGGCCATGACATTAGAGTCCATCGTCAGTATTCTAGATTGCCTGAAGGGACGTTACAGCTGGCAAAAATCAGTAAAGTGTTGCTGGCGTTGGAAAGAGGACAGCTCTCCAACTTCAAAGGAAAAAATCTGGATGAGATCATCATTGATCCACAAGGTAAATTGGTGTGAATTATTAGTGAAGATTTAAGTTGGCATGGCAGACTTTATTTATTTTGATGCTGTTCTGTTCTTTTTTTTCTTATAATTAACCAAATTCAACAAAAAAAAAATTCTAACAATGCTTTTTATAGATGGTTTGAGTGTCAGAAATTGACACCTGTAGGAACAAGTAGCCCAGTGGGAATTTTTTCATATTATATAGTTTAATTCTTGTTTTGGTAAGGGTTTTTTAACCTTGGGGCGATGGAACACATAATTTCCCGTGGTACCACTTTACAATAAGGCTCCCCTTATAGATACTAATAAATAGTTTATAGATGTTATTGATTCTTTACAAACACTTCATAAATCATTAATAAATGCTTCTTATGCATTAATTAAGGGTGATAAAAAGACAAAATTGATCAGTTTTTTGCCAAATAGTGAGCCAAATCTGTTCACCTACATATTTCTTCTAGAGTTGTTATATTAAACATTTCAGACTAAGTTACTACCTTATAAGCATGTTAACCAATTTCTTTGTCATATAATATTGTACTTTATCACTGCATTGTAAGTATCTCGAACTAATATTATAGCCTAAAAAATAAGGTTTACAAATGCTTATTGTGCTTACAAGGTAGTAATTTAGTCAGAAATGTTTAATATAACAAATGTTTACTCTAGCAAATACTTTTGGCACACTATAAGTGTGTATATATATGTATAT
>NC_056504.1:19156865-19160240 GCF_014905685.2 Nematolebias whitei
GGTGTCTGTACCTTCACTTCGTTGTTGGTTCCTGGATGGTTCTTTTTTCGGTAACAATTTTGTAATTACAATTAATTCTAACAAGAAGAAAATTATTTTACACATTATAGTACAAATCTTGAGTTTTATTTTGATGACTTTTTGTTTTTTTCTATTCTAAGCAGTTTTCTTACATAAAAATAAATAATTTCTAGGTCAAAAGACCAGTTGCAAACCAGTGACAAGTCAGTGTCTAATGTTCACTGCTACACACTAAGGACCTTTTCACTTATCAGTTTTTCTTCAGAAAAATCAACATGTCTGTTTTCTCTGGACACAAACGATGCTCCTGACTGATAGTGTCTCCAGTAGTAGATGTTCACTCTTATAGTGTGGATGATTGTTGCACACACAGATACCTGGTTGTCAGTTTAATAGCAATGACATATTGTCCCTCACATTCCACCAGCAGGTCACTGGATTCACTGAGGTTAGAGTTGATGCAGACTTCTGCACCTCTGTGTCTCTGCCTGAATCTTCTCTGTGATTCTCTGGAGTTTAGGACTCTGATCATCTCCCTAATTGACATGAGAACAAAACATCAACAATAATATGGTTGTGTTGTTATTATTGCTCAAAAATCATTATCTAAGCTGAGAGATCAGAGTCAGAGTCAGAGTTTCTTTATTGTCATTCGCACCTCATGTGGTACATGTGGTGGAGTGAAATTATGTACACAGGGTCCCAGTTACATCCACCAATAAAATGTATAAGAAAAACAGTAATAACATCTAAGATATGAACTAAGAAAAACATCAACTAAATATACACTAAGCACTCATAACATAAAACATTGAACATCAGCACAAACATGAACATGAGTCTGTGAGCAGATGTGCACGCATGAACACATCAACATTGAAACAGATCAGCAGCAACATGAAACAGATCAGCAGCAACATGATGTGATTTTTCACAGTGATTATTCTAGTTAGAGATTCATGAGTCTAACAGCCTCAGGGTAGAAGCTGTTCCTCAGTCTAGTGGTTCTACACTTAATGCTCCTTAACCTCCTTCCTGAGGGGAGTGGGGCAAAAAGTGTGTGTGCTGGGTGGGTGGGGTCCTTCATGATGCAGGTGGCCCTCTTCCTGCATCTGGAGGTGTAGATGTCTGTGATGGTGGGAAGACTGATTCCAACAGATTTCTGTGCAGCCTTCACCACTCTCTGCAAAGCTTTTCTTTCTGCAGCTGTGCAGCCTCCATGCCACACATTGATGCTCGAGCACAGGATGCTCTCCACTGCACACCTGTAGAAGGAGGTGAGGACTGAGCTTCCCAGACCAGCTCGCCTCAGCCGTCTGAGGAAGTACAGTCTCTGATGAGCTTTCTTGATCAGGCTGGTGGTGTTGTTGCTCCAGCTGAGGTTGTCATTCATGTGTACACCCAAGTACTTGTAGCTGGAGACCACTTCCACCGCAGATCCTCTTATGTTCAGGGGGGTGTAGGTGTTTTTGTTCCTTCTGAAGTCCACAATCATCTCCTTTGTCTTCTTCACATTGATGTGAAGGTTATTCTCTCTGCACCAGCTCTCCAGGTGTTCCACCTCTTGCCTGTAGCTGGACTCATCATTGTTTGTGATGCATCCCACCACCGCTGTATCATCTGCAAACTTTACAATGTGACAGCCTGGATGGGTAGCTGCACAATCATATGTGAGCAGAGTAAACAGAAGGGGGCTCAACACACATCCCTGAGGAGAGCCAGTGCTGAGGGTTATGGTGGAGGAGGAGAGGTTGTGGATCCTCACTAACTGTGGTCTGTTTGTTAAAAAGTCTAGTACCCAGTTGCAGATGGAGGGGCTTAGTCCTAGTGTGGATAGTTTGTCCATCAGGGTTTGGGGGATCATGGTGTTGAAGGCAGATGTGAAGTCCACAAAGAGCATACGGACGTAAGAGTTTTTCTGCTCCAGGTGGTTGAGCGCAGTGTGGACCACAGAGGAGATTGCATCCTCTGTTGATCGGTTCTCACGGTATGCGTACTGATGAGGGTCCTCGTTGATGTTGATGGTTGTTTTGATGTGAGTCATGACCAGTTTTTCGAAGCATTTAGCGACTATCAGGGTGAGGGCCACTGGCCGATAGTCATTCAGACCAGTCACTGTAGAGCTTTTTGGGACTGGGATGATGGTGGCAGTCTTCAGGCAGGTGGGAACTGTCTCCAGGGTAAGTGAGGTGTTAAAGATGTCTGCCAGCACCTCACAGAGCTGATCAGCACATTCCTTCAACACTTTTCCGGGGATGTTGTCTGGGCCAGTTGCTTTGTGCGGATTAATCCTCCTGAAGGTACTCCTTACTTCTGCTGAGGTCACGCTGAGATGCTCTTCATCCGGTGGCGAGGTGAGTCTGGTGCTGGGTGGTCTGTTCGGGTCTTCAAAGCGTGCATAGAACTTGTTGAGGGCATCAGGCAGAGATGGGTCTTTGGGGCATTGTTCACTCCTTCCTTTATAATCTGTTATGCACTTAATGCCCCTCCACATGCTCCGAGGGTCTTGTGAGATGAATTGACCCTCGATCCTCTTTGCATATGTGGCCTTGGCCCTCTTAATACCAGCAACCAGCTCTTTTCTTGTCCTACTCAGCTCCTCTGAGTTTCCAGACCTGAAGGCAGTGTTCCTGGCTTCCAGCAGGGTACGCACCTCTGCATTCAGCCAAGGTTTTCTGTTTGGGTAGCTTTTAACATTTCTGATAGTGGAGACTGTGTCAGTACATGTACTAATGTAACCCAGTACTGAGGATGTGTATTGGTCAAGATCAAGCGAACCTCCATTTTCAGCAGCTTCTCTGAAAACCTGCCAGTCTGTTGGGTCAAAACAATCTCTCAGTATGGGGCCACTGTCCTGGCTCCAACATTTAACTTTCTTTTGTACCGGTCTGGAGCGTCTCAGCGGGGGCATGTAAGCAGGAGCCAGGAAGATTGAGATGTGGTCTGACAGTCCTAGGTGGGGGCGGGGTTCGGCTTTGTATGCATCTTTTACGTTCGTGTAAACACGGTCCAGCGTGCGGTCTCCACGTGTTGGAATCGTCACATGCTGATTAAAGCTTGGGAGACAGTCCTTTAGATTCACGTGGTTAAAGTCTCCGGCTACCACGTAAAGAGCCTCGGGGTGTTTGCTCTGCAGCGAGCTGATGATATCATGAAGCTCCTGTAGTGATTCATTAGCATTAGCATCCAGAGGAATGTAAACAACTGTGATAAAAGTCACTGTGAACTCGCGGGGTAGATAATGTGGCCGACATTTCACTGTTATTTGCTCCAAAGCCTTCGAGCATGAGCTATTTACAACAGTACAGTTCGTGGACCAACTCTTACTCACGTAAATGCACACTCCGCCCCCCC
>NC_056504.1:19160340-19162118 GCF_014905685.2 Nematolebias whitei
GCGGTCCGCTCGAAAAAAAAAAAGTCTGTCATCCAGCTGGAAGACTGAGTCCGGCGTTTCACTTGTAATCCACGTTTCCGTGAGGCAAAGCACCGCACACTTCTTCATCTCTTCTGAGGCGCCCGCTCTCAGACGAAGTAAATCCACCTTGTTGTCCAACGAGCGGACATTCGACAGAAAGAGAGACGGCATGGGGAGTTTACCGGCTTTAGCCTCACCATAACCCCCGCCCGGCATCCTCTCCTCTTAAGCCGGGAGCAGCGCTTCCTCTTCTGCCCGCTGGAACGCCTCTGCTGCAGCTTCCAGGTAGATGACTTTAAGATCTGCATTCTGCCGAGCGTAGCTTTGAGTTTGTTGCTGATAAAGGTTTAACTGTCAACAATATCCTTTACAGCTTAACTTACCTCTACCGTGCAGCCTCCACTGTAGAAAAAGGCAGCAAACTTTTAACAACAAAGTTTGTGACTGTCCTGTGGCTCCCACCTCGCTTTTCTTTTGTCTGTCTCTGTCCTCCTCACATAAGTCAGATGCTCCTGTGAGGAGAACGTAAACATAAACAGTGACCATAAAGTGAATTGTTTAATCAGCTGACCCAGAAGATCCTGCTGGCGCTCTTTTTCTGTGACCTGATCTTGTAAAGTCACAGCCTGCTGATGAAGTGAGGCAACTTGCATTTGGTATTTGTTGCTCATTTCATCATTTACCAGTTTGGCTTCATCCAGCAGCCGCTGGAGAGCCTCAGTTTTCTCTTTCTCCAGCCGGAGTTCAGAAGAAAACTTCTCTTGGCTCATGACGTGAGCCACTTCGAGCTGATTACAAGAAGCTGAGATTTGCTCAAGCTCTTGTCTCAGCTTTCGCTCTGCGTATTCCGAGATCATACGCAGAGACTGGATCTCCTTCTCCATGGATACTTTCAGAAGATCCTGTTTAAACTGGTTTTGCGTGGCCTGGTCTTGTAAAACCACAACCTGTTCACGAAGTGAGGCAACTTCCACTTGGTGTTTGCTGCTCATTTCGTCGTTCAGGCATTTGGCTTCATCCAGCAGCCGCTGGAGAGCCTCAGTTTTCTCTTTCTCCAGCCGGAGTTCAGAAGAAAACTTCTCTTGGCTGACCACGTGAGCCACTTTGAGTTCCTCGTAGTCCTGCTGAAGGTCCTTCTTTTTCTTCCGTTTGATGGAACTCTGTACCTGAGAGCCAATCTTGGCAGAACTTAGAGTGTCTGCATCGGTGTAATTCTGCAGTCGCTCATATTCTTTCCGGACCTCCTTCTCTTTTTTAATAAAGATTTCTTTGAGGTTCTTCTGCCTTTCCAACTGGGCCTTGGTTTCTTGAAGCTCCTGCCACAGTTGGTCCGCTCGATGGTACGCGTGGAACGACCTTCCCTTTTCTTCGTTGAGAAGGGCGTTCAACCTGTCGATCTCTTCATGGACCGACGGGCGCTCCATCCGGGCTCCCTGGTTCCTGCCTCGTCTCGGATTTGGTTGCCTCTGATAAGACATTTTCCAAAATTCTCTGTCAAAAACTTGTGCTACACTAAAACGATACTTCTCTGTGAAGAGGTTCAAGTGATATGAACTCAAGACAAGAGCACTTGTATATATAGACAATGTTGGATGATGTCACAATGACATCATCCAACATTGTCTATATATACAAATATAAAACTATTTACCAGATGTAGTTTTAAGTAATTAGACTTGATTAAGCAATAAGGATTAATCAAGGAATAACTTTCCTGAATGTGAGGCGGGTCTTATTACTCTGGGTTCATGAGACAC
>NC_056504.1:19162218-19172113 GCF_014905685.2 Nematolebias whitei
CTGGATGAGCTTAATTTGTATTTCTGGATTCAAATCAATGAAATAACAGTTTCTGTCCCATGAAGGTCTTCAGGGTCAGGTTTTGACCTGAGGCTTAGTTCACTACAGTCCCCCCTTTGGAAATCATCGCCTGTCCATGGGGATGAATTCCAACATGAACTTACGCCTCGGAATGTCCTTGAGCTTGATGTAATCCAGCAAGAGGAAAACAAAAGTCAAAGAAGGTAATTCCATAATGTTATTGGTAATTCCATAATGTTGTTGGTAATTCCATTGTAGCAATGCTTTAACCCCTTGGAAACAAAGTCTGTAATCCATTGGAAAAAGTAATATAATCCACAACGGTAATTCCACAACGAATGGAGGTGTTGATTAATCACCATACAGAGGGGTTCCCTTGATTGAACCGCAGAGGTGACCACTGGATAAAGATTGGAGACCAACGTCAGGATTGCAGGTCCCCTCCAGCGATCCAGTCGGTGCCGTTCTGGTTCTATGTGTCATGCAATTATGTGGTTTAAGGCGGGCTTATGAAGGGGATTTTACATAAGGCTTTAACCTGGTGTGTAAGCTATTATGATTGGGAACGGCTACAGCTACCAGTTAAGGGGTGGAGCATGCTGAAAAGGGTAGCTATAGGGGTCTATACCTATAGAAGGTGTTCCAACAATACTACCATCACTAACCCTGTCTATGTTAGACTTACATGGCCACTATAGTTAGTTTACTTGTCTGTTGCCTTTTAGACGAACGACTTGAGATTGGGTGTTTGGTTTCCCCATAAATGTTTTTGGAGTCTATGGCGAGACTCATCAAAAAGAATTAGCCATCCCCCCGAATAGAATTGTTTGAGTAGGTTTGGCTTAAGCGTTGTGAGACCAATGTAGATTATGGTACTTAAGGTAGCATTAATCTACATTGACTCCGCAAAGATTAGGTTTTAACGAGTGAACTGCATGTTGGCATAGTTAAAGTCCTTTACAGTCTCCAACTAAAATACATACAAAACTCATTCTTACCTCAGAAACAAATATCAAAACCAAATAAACAACGTTTCAACATCGACAAGAGTAGTGACTAAGCAACTAGAAACATTGTTTCACTGCTTCACCTCACCCTGGTTGTCAGATTCAATCACGCTGTCCCATAGGAATTGTTTCTTTGCACACCTTGTGTGGTTTAACCTGGTTTCGGTGTACCCATTTAACAATTGGCTCTTTTTGGCCTTTACTGATTTTTATTTGATAGACAACTGGAGACAGTTTGTCTGTTATCAGATGGGGTCCAGTCCATCTGGGCATCAGTTTACGGGCGAGAGTTCCGGTCCCGGACTCTCTTCTCCCAGTTGTGAGGGCAAACGTGTAGTACCAGACCCTGTCTCCCACTTGGAGTTCCTCGTGAGAGGCCTTTTGGTCGTAGTACGCTTTGCGTCCTTCAGCTGATTTTTCCAGGTTTTTCTGAGCGAAAGCAAAAGTGTTTTTAAGGTGTTTTTCCAAGTCTTTCATGTGTTGTTGTGTAGTGTAGGCTGTTGCCATGGCAGCATCGCCTGGTTGGTACAACAGGTGTAGAGGGAGAGTCATTTGTCGACCCGTCATCATCTTGAAAGGAGAGATGCCAGTCGATGTGTGTGGAGTGGCCCTTATGGCCATGAGGACCAGAGGGAGTTTCACGTCCCAGTCCTTGTGGTTTGCGGCTACGTATTTTTTCAAAATACTCACCACAGTCCTGTTTGCTCTCTCAACCTGGCCTGAAGCCTGTGGATGGTAGCCAATATGGAAGTTGGCTTTGACGCCTAGCGTCTTCCACAGTTCTTTCATTACTTCACCTGTGAAGTGTGTACCTTGGTCTGAGTTCACCCTGAGGGGAAGTCCAACCCTTGAGAATACATGATTCATTAATAACATAGCAGTAGTTTGTGCTGTGTCATTAGGGGCTGGTAGACATTCTACCCATTTGGTAAACGCGCAGGTTACCGTGAGAAAATATTTATTTCCTCTAGAACTCTTAGTGAGTGGTCCAACCCAGTCAATCTGGAGGTCCGACCATGGAAATGCAATGCCTCTGCTATGCAGTGGTGCTCTGTAGAGTGGTCTGGATGGCTGAAACTGGCCACAGACCAGGCACCCTTTTATGTAGTCTTTGACATCCTTCTTCATTCCAGGCCAATAAGCAATCCGTTTTAATGCTTTCAGCGTGGCATTGTCACCCTTGTGTCCTGCGGATGGAAGGTCATGTGCATGAACTAACATCACCCCCCTGTGGTCATGGGGGGACCACGAACACGGGTGAGGACGTCCGTCCATGAGCAAAAGTTAGGATGCCCTTAAGTAGTTTTAGCTGTTTGCGCAGCTGAAAGAGGACTTTAAGGTCTGGATTGGAATCCAGTTCGCCTTTCGATGGAGTGTATTTGTCTGGGTCAGTCAGATACAGTATCATCGAGTTAATTGCAGGATCCAACTTCTGAAATTGGATGATGTCTGGGTCAGTCAGTATTGGGCGTACAGAAACTGTGTTATCAGCAGGTTTAGCTGCAGCTTGTGCACGTGTGACTGCCATTACCTCAGCTGTAAGTTGTGTCGACTGAGTGTTGAGTAGCCAGGAGGGGACAAAGGACCACGTGGGCCCGTCAACTGCTCCTCCCTTGGCTAGGGAGTCTGCAAGGTCATTGTAGTGCTTGTCATCGCCTGGGACTCTGGAATTTCCTGGAACTTTCTTCCAGAAGATCTGTAGATCATGTGATGTCACCAAGTGATCACATGTCATGAAAAGCTCTTTGTGTTTGACCACCTTTTTGTTGCTTGTGAGAAAACCGTTCTGTTTCCACAGAGCGAGATGACACAAGAAACTAAGTCGAGCATAGTTAGAGTCAGTGCAGATGACTAGCGTCTGGATGCAGCGTTCCACTGCCATCTGTAGGCCTATTAGGATTCCTGCTATCTCAGCGTACTGAGAAGACTGAGAGCCTAATTTATAGCCAAATGTGACCTGTTCTAGGTCTTGGAGCAGGACTCCTCCCACACCTGCTTTGCAGATTTTCTCGTGGTGGAATGAGCATCCATCCACGTACAATGTCGCCATATCTTTACAGATATTGCTATCAAAGAAGTGGTGATTTGGGTCCTCAGTTACTGAGGGTTTACTCACAACTGGCTGTTGGGTGGCTGGTACATCCTGTGTACATTCTTGGCAGATTGCCAAATCAGTGCCCAAGTGTGACTTCTTATTTTGACCGTAGCAGATGTCTAGGTTAAAACTCTGAAGTGCCATAAGCCATGTGGCTACACGTGAGTTTGTCACCACACCATCTCTGATGCGTTGGCTGTTTAGAAACGTTACAGGCTGGTGTTGTGTTTCAACAATAATCCTCTGTCCACCAATATAGCAGGAGAAATGTTTCACTGCCCACACAGTGGTCAATAGAGCCTTCTCACAGTCTGAATACCTTAATTCAGGGCCTGCCATTGTTTTGCTGGCGTAGGCCACAACACGCTTGTCTTTGTTGTGTATTTGGTACAGACCTGCACTTATGCAGTGAGTTGAGAAGCCCACTTCCAAGTAAAACTCTTTGTTGTAGTCTGGGTAGACTAGACATGGGGCTAACTTGAGCCTGTCTTTAAGAGCGTTCATTGCCTGCTGCTGTGTATCAGTCCAGACAAATGGGACGTCTTTCTTTAAGAGTTCAGTCAGTGGCTTTGCGAGGTCCGCATAATGCTCTATGAACTGGCGTGAGTAATTACACACTCCCAGAAAACTCTGTAGTTATTTGAGATTGGTGGGGACTTTGAGGTTGTCTAGGCCTTGGGTGCGAGTCAATTGTGGTTGTACTCCGTCCAGACCTACTAGGAGGCCAACGTAGTCCACCTTGGTTCTGCACCACTGGCACTTTGACAGTGAGATTTTAGCACCAGCAGTTATTAGCTGATTTAGGACGTGGTCGATCTCAGCCAAATGAGAGTCCAGTGTTGGCTGCCTCAAAAGGATGTCGTCCACGTAGATCAGTGTCCCACGCTCGTGGGCGTCTGGACAAGCTTTGTTCAAAAAGATGTTGAACTCTGCAGGTGAGTTAGCGTAGCCAAAGGGACACCTGGTAAAGGTGTATTGTCGGCTGCCAAAAGTGAAAGCTAGTTTGTGTTGGTCCTCGGCGCGCACAGGGATGGTCCAAAAACCAGAGGCGACGTCGAGGGTAGAGAAGTACTTACCATTGGTGACCTTTGGCAGTTCCTGTTGGAGCTGAGTCATTGGCCACCTGGATAAGGGGACTTGTTTATTTAGCTTTCTGTAGTCTATGGTAAGTCTCCACTTACCATTTGGTTTTAAAACTGGCCATAAAGGCACAGAGTAGGTGCTATTACATTGTCTGATTATACCTTTGACCAAAAGGTCATCAACGATCTCCTGGACAGGCTGATGTACTGCCAGAGGGATCTTGTATTGTCTGACAAATGTTGGTGGTGCGTTGGGTGGGGTTGGGATGCTCATTGTGTGGAGTGAGGTCAACCCACAATCTGTTGAGTCAGTTGAAAACGACTTTTCATATTTTAAAAGAACTTGGCGAAGTTTGTCCCTTTCTTCGTCAGATGTCAGAGCGTCGGCTTGGGCGACCACTTGTTCAATCTGTGATGAGACCGATAAGGGTTCTTGCTCTTCAGGGAGCTCCAACGACTCCCTTTCTGAGTCGTCGGACCTGTCTATGGGTAAGACACCATAGGTTTGAGGTCCTTGGTCGACGTCATCGGTTGAGAAAAGAGCTATGGCCTGTGTTGGTTTTGTGAACCATACTGGCCCAGCTTCTTGACTTGGTACCAGGTTATCTGGGAGTCCTCCCAGAAATGGAATGCCTAGTTCAAAATCATGAAAATCAGTGGAAATCAACCATCCTAGTATAGTGTTTTTTGGGATCATCACCTCATCCGTGCCCGTGTTACACACAGCAACAGATGTGGTCCTGGAGTCAAGGCTCACTTGGTTCGTGGCTTCCACGGACAGTCCCAAGTTGAAAAACGCAGGAGAAGGTTGAAAATATGCCTGTTTATGGCTAATAGCTTGTCCAGCTACGATGTGGATTCGCACCATTAGGTTAATCACCTGAGGTGGTACTGTGGTGGTTTGCTTGTTAGCAACCTGGCAGGCCTCTGGAATGGTCTGCCCAGCCTTAAGGTTTGTTGTGTCTAGCACAGGAGGATCCTTTGTAGCTGGTTTTAGGGACCACAGCACCTTGTTAATGGTGTCCACATGGACACCCAACCTTACCAAAATGTCAGAGCCTATGTAGGTTGCATGTGGTAAGTTTTGGATCACGAGAAACGGGTGAACCAGTTCTCGTTGGTTCCAGTTTAGTTTTAGGTTAATGACTCCTTCCGCGGTCATTACCTGTGAACTATTGGGAACTAATGGAAAGCGGAAAGCTTTTTTAATTAGTTCTAGATCCACGTGTTTGTGAACCAAGGTTTCATAGAAAGCTCGGTTAATTGCTGATTTATCTGTCCACAGAGACAGAACAGCATCGTTGGTGTGGGATCCTTGGATCTCTACACCCTTAACTACCAGTGGTAGGTAGTGTTTGGTGGACTCTGACTGCTCCAGCTCACAGAGGAGGCTGTCTTGTTGGGTCAGAGTTTGGACCACCGGGTGGGTCTCTTTGGTTTCACATGATTTCAAAGGAATACTCACCGGGCTCGTGTCCTCGGGTGAGGAGTCCTTTGCGCCCTCCGCGGTACCTGCTGTCAGGCAGTCTGTGTTACACTCCGGAGGCATTTCTATTGGCAGTGGTTTGCTCACCTTGGCCCACATCGTCTGATCACCATAATCTATAATCGCGTCGAAGCGATTTATAAAATCCTGGCCAACCAAAAATGGGAATGAGTCAACACTAGACACGTGTACCGGGTGGTATAGTGTCATTCCGCCAATCTGCATGTGAACCATTGCTATAGCTGTCAGGGTTGTCCTCTTCTCTGAGAGACCCTGCATTTCTATAGTACATTCTGTGAGAGGTATTACCCTGTTAACACTGCTAGCAGCTGTCCTCAGCTCCTCGAACAGTTTAGCTGACATAATTGTTATGTCCGCCCCACCGTCCAGTAGTGCTTCATGTGTGAGGACCCCTTCGAGCGTTACTGACAGGTACGCCTTCTTGGCGACCCCCCTTCTGATAAAGTTACACAGAAACCTCTTAGGTTTTTTCTGACGTTTCTTCACACGCTCAGCCTTGTCTGTGTAATCTTGGTTTGTCTGAACCGTCAGCACAGCAGTAGCTGTTTCTGAGTGTTCAGCTGGTGATGACTCGTCATCCTTTGTGTGTGAGTTCACCCCCCTTCATCCGATGAGGGGTTGTTGGAGGCCACAACAACAATGTCTTGGTGTGTTCCACCGACATCTGTGACGTTGTCATTCGCGCCCTCAGATGTAATAGCGATTACATCACTACATAGTGCTCCAAGTTGGTTTCCCGTGTCAGTGTGTTTCAAAGTTTCTAACAACCTGCGTAGTTTCTCTGTCTCTTCCGAGCTCAGAGGTGTAGGGCCTTGTTTCTGGAAACTTTGTGATTTTTTCGCCTCGTGTCGTTTTGTCCGAGGTGGAGGAGGGATAGGTACGTCATTTGGGGGTTCCTTTTCGGACTTCCCCTGATAATATGGGTCACCTTGGTTCTCATATCTCTTCGTCCTACGCACACCCCACTTACGATAATCACGTTCATCCTCTGGGATTAAATTCAATCCCTTTAGATCTTTTTTGTCCCAGCGTGCACCTTCATGACGCGGTTTGTTAGTTTGAAAAGACTGCTTTTTCTCGCCTTTGTTAGGAGGGGGAGGCGACATGCGCCGTCCTTCCAGTTCTAGCGAATGGGGTTTAACCTTTACACCAAGAAACACCTCTATGGGCGTCTTAACATGAGAACAGGCCTCAAACACATTCACAGCACACTGTTTAATCTCATTGATGGATTTTTCTTTGAAATTTGCCATCATTTGTACTGACGTTCGTATGTCAGTGTGGAGGTTTTTGCTGAAAACAAATTCAAAACCTTCTTCCTCCTCCATGCTGGTTTCATTCCTGTAACCGAAATAAGCTTGGAAGATTCTTTTGTAATAAACCTTTGGATGTTCATGCTTCCCTTGCATGACCTTGTCTGCATCTGGGAAGCCACCTGGCCCCGTGCAGGGGTTGTATTCTCTGATCAAAGCTTCACACAGAAGGCTGTAATCCCTTCTCGTGGCATCAGGTTGACGCTCGATGAAGGTGAACACCTCTCTGTCCGAAGTGAGCCTTATCAGACTGATTTTATCCTCAACCGTAGCATTAGGATAACCACTCAGTCTGAAATCTAGGTCATTGAAATACGCCTTCATACCAGTAGAACCCATAGGTCCAGGAATAAAGCGTTGAACATAGTTTGAGATTTTTTGCAAATCCGAAATTGGGATCAAAGGCTGTATTACCGGTATCGTAGGAACCAAAATGTCACGTGGAGGTGTGTCGCTAGACACATGTGGAGGTGATGGAATGGGATTAAGAGCAGGAGGTGCACCAAAATCCTTCTGAGGTGATGGTGGGTGACCTGGACTCTGACCTTGCTCGTCTTTGAGTTCCAGACAAGCTCGCCCCACGCCAGAAATCTCATTTGTTGCTATAGCTAGTTTCTCCTCACAGGCTTTTAAGCGTTCCTGTGATGTTTGACATTCACTTTGTAAACGCACGCCTTGTTGTACTAACGACTCCTTTTCCAATCTACATTCGTTCAAAGCTTTTGATGTGAGCTGCAACCGTTGTTGCAGCGTATCGTTGTCTGAACACAGTGCTTGGTACTTAACCTCTCTTTCCCTTATCTTCTCCTCATATGAGTGAGCTTGTAATGACAGCTGAGCTCGTGAGAGCTCTCTGTCACGTTGTAACTCATTCGCACGGGTCTCCTGATCAAATTTAGACTGTGCCATGAGTTCGAGGTACTCCTCTCTTTCGCTGTTTAACCTTATTGCAAGGTCATCAGCCTTGTCTACCACAGCATAGAACGTTGCTTTCAATAAGAGTGCCAATTTAGCCAGCTGGTCATAGCTTGACTTTGTTCTGTCTGTAGGGGTCACACTCTCTGCAACCTCCTTCAGCTCATCCAATAACTCTTTTGAGTTCATGCTGTCCACCTATTCACCATATGGATGTAAGGATTCTGTGAGCAGCATCAACGCTCCCTCTAACCAGTCCTTCATCTCACAAGGATCAATATTCTTTTCTGTCACACCTGCCATGGTTATTCACTGTTCAGCACTTATCTGGTTAAACAGTTGCCAACTTCAGATATTTCAACAGGTAAATATTTGTATTCAAGTGCCATGCGAGTTTCACACACTATTTTAGCTTTGGGTTCACTCAACAGTACTGTTAAAGCCACTTCTTCAAATGAATGGGCACCTATTCGTAGGTTTTACCCCAATGCATGAATATTTTAAGTAAATGCCTCTTTCTGGCAGTGTTACTTAATGTGCTTATTTTTCAACAGATACAAGAACCAGGACTTTTTCAGTGTTCATTTACTCTAACGCACTCAAAATTAAACGAACCTGCAATATTTCTAAAAGTCTCACGGCAACTTTAGTTTTTAAACGCTTTTCAAGCAGTTTTATTTACTAGAATTTGCTATTTAAAACAGTTACTCATAAACCAGGCTGAATTAACAAAAAGAAAAGAAAAAAATTGAGAGGAATTATCAGTCTCCCTTTAAGGAAAACTGTTATACTCCTCTTTCAACAACAGGTGGCGGTGTAAGCTTATTTATACCAGCAGGAGTCTATGACAACTTCCTGTGGATCGTTCCGTTGACATCCGGTTGTTAGCCGTTAGCTAGAATTAGCATCGGCCGAACACGGTCAAATCAGCGTTTCTGAACGGGTTTAAAGCTTAAACGTGGCGTCGCTTTAATAAGCACGTCTATCTGCATGAACACATGAGTTTTTGGGAATAGTGGCAGCTCCATTTAGCGATTTTAAACACAGAGGAGGCTTCGGTTGAACCGAGATTCATTTCTGGGGTCACGTGATTGAATCAACCAATAAGCAACGGGGTGGGTTTTATAATCTGACATCAGATGGAGTGAACGCAGACATGTCACCCACTTCTCAGCGAATCAGAGCGACCCAAACAGCGGTTTTCGACCAATCACTGCTCGTTATTCTAGCTATCATGTTAGCATTAGCCTGAAAAAGTCCGGTCAACTTTCGTCCATTAACCTTCAAAAATGTATGATTTTTACTGCTACAGATGTAATGAAGCACTTCAACAGTGGCCTGAGACGGCGCCCAGCTTCAAAACAGCATTTTATCCATTCAAAACACGACTCGTTCAAAGAATCTGAACCGAGTCCGACAGCCGAAACGGGTCAGAACCCCCTCTCTGCACCACAGTTTAAACAGAATAAAGCGTTTTACCACAAACCCAGCTTCAGTTACACAACAGATGTACAAATTTCAGCTTTAAAATGAACACATTGATAGTACTTTCAGCTCTAAAAACAGTGTCTTTCCTAGAACACCGACTCGTCCAAGCCGTTCTCTAGAACCGAACTTGATCAGTACCAGAACCACAGAGACAGATAACAGTTTCAAACAGGGCAAGTCACCTTCTTACAGCTGAAAACATATCACTGTATTTTCTCTGAACACCACAAGCCGAATCATGCAATATCAAGCTCAAAACTTAGACTTTTCATGCCAACATTCAGCGTACAATAACACAGACTCCGTCACATTTAATTCACACCTCTTTAAACATTCGTACGGCCACGAAATGTAGTGAGGCGGATCGGGTCACGAGAAGCTCTTTAGAGACCTGTACTGGGCCACCAGAATGTAATGATGTAGGGTTAGTTAGCGTAGGAGCTCCACTACAATCAATATTTAATGAC
>NC_056504.1:19172213-19175424 GCF_014905685.2 Nematolebias whitei
AAGTATGGATAGGACCGAATCAGAAGTGGATCTTGCCTATGACTTTAAAACAGGCAGTATTTCAGGAAGCACATGGATTAGCACACGTGGGATGCAGACAAATGCTAAGAAATCTTCAACAATGGTGGCACCCTCATCTAAAAAATATGGTAACAGCATATGTTGACACCTGTAATGTTTGTTTAAAGTACAACATTCGGCCTACGGTAAAACCTGAACGAGGTTCTTTTCCTCTCCTGCACCGACCGGGACAGGAGGTGATTCTAGATTACACTGATATGTTGGAACCTGTTAATGGGGTTCAGATATGTATTGATGTGTGTTGACGCATTTACAGGGTGGCCAGAAGCCATACCTGCAAGACGAGAAGACAGCAAAACAGTGGTGAAGTTTCTGATTAACCATTATATCCCCAGACATGATTTCCCAGAAAAAATCAGATCAGACAATGGCACACATTTTAAAAACACAGATCTGCAGGCTGTGGAAAAAATGTTAGGCCTAAAACATGCTTTTGGAACCGTGTACCATCCCCAGTCTCAAGGGAAGGTCGAAAGGATGAACCAGAACATAAAACAAAAATTGGGCAAAATCTGTGCACAGACTAAATTGAACTGGGTGGAAGCATGACCAATTGCCTTAATGACCGTGAGAACTTCTGTTAATAATGGAACTGGCTTTTCTCCTTATGAGTTAACTACAGGTAGACCCTTTCCTGGACCAACCGTATGCTCACTGACCAGAGAGGAGGACCGTAAGATGGACCATAAGGTATACTTTGATGAGTTAAAAGCATTAGTGTCTAACTTTACTCAGCAGGTCCACCACAAACAGAGCCTGACAGAAAGACCAGAGGAACCTGGTCTCCCCACCGCGGAGTGGGTCTTGCTGAGGGTCATTAAAAGGAAGTGGCAGGAGACCAGGTGGACGGGCCCCTATCAGGTGACAGAGAGAACGTCCCACGCAGTCCGCCTCAGAGGAAAGGGGGATGTTTGGTACCACTGGAGCCAGTGTGCGCCGGCCTCAGAGCCAGGAAGAGCGAGAGAGCTGGCAGAAACCATCTAAAGTCGTAAAATTGGACATTCATGTCAAGGTAGACCAAAGCAGCCTGGTGTAGTTGCGTGCGGGCCCTGAAGGACTTTGTTTGAGTGGGTCACCGGGTGCTGGAATAGCCACATTTAGTACAGACATCTAGAAACGACAAAAACATGACATCTTAGAGTCTCACACTTCACGAAGAAAACTCAGAGACATAGGAGGAACGGTCTCTGAGCACCCCAGGGTATGCCATGAGTACTTGTGATTGTAACAATATTGTATGACATGTGTACTAACCATTTTTCTCTTATCTTTTAATTGCAGTTTTGATTTAGAGCGCATCCATTTATTAACTTAGCTTGAAAGTGATAAGTATATTCAGTTTGTAACGTTAAAAAGAAATATCTATAATCAATTATAAGCAGTATATTAACAGAGTGTTATTTTGTATTCATTTTGTGTTAAAGGAACTGCTTGCCTGGCTGTCTGCTGAGGAAGTCGCTGTGCGAGACATCTTCATTTATTGAGTACAGTTTCTGTTTACAAGATCAAAATGCGGTGGCCACCAAAGCACGTGGTGATAGGGATAAGTGTTTTGTCATCCATCGTGTTGTCACTCATTTTCTCTTTTGAATATTTCTGCATTATTCCCGGTTTACCAGAGTGTGAGCAGACTGGTGAAACAAGCAGGGTGCGAAGGAGTTTGACACCACACACAGTCATGAAAGATCAGTATGGCCTTCCAGTGCTGAAAGTAGAGTATCCCAAAGACACCACTACTACCCTAAGCCTGCCAATCTGTGACATGTTTTATTGTACGGATTACCGTATTGCGAGTGCAGCCTTTTATATTTGTCCATGTCCCAATCCATCCAGATGTTCGTGGTGCCATGAGTGGAATTATGTCACGTTGTATTCGGGATCATGGAAACCTGATATGTCTGGACATCAGACTAATTACAGAGATTGGTGGAGGGCGCATGCCACTTTGGCAAAAAATAACAGATACTTGTTATTGTCCTTTCAGTATGTTCGTACTTGGAATAAGTTAACCAGAATAAAGCGTGAGATGATCTACACCTTGGTGACGGAACCCATTTATGTGCTTGTAGCCGCGGATGTCGCTGGCAAGGACCCTTTCCGGGTGTTACAACTTGCTCTTACAGAGTTGCCAGTCCAAGACCCCTGTGGATGTGATTGCTATGTCCACTGGCTATACTGACTCTAACATTTGGTTAGCTTGGCTCGCTGAGGCTGCTAGACAGGCTTCTTTGTCTGAATGTGTAGCTTGTGCTGCAGCTCGACCGAATTTTTACACCCAGCCAGCTCCATTACACCTAGAGGACGCTTGGGGATTTCATTGCATGTTAAGTCTGACTATGAGAAAATATACTAAGAATTGCAATACATTAGATCGGGTGTTCCCAATTATTTCTAATATAACCAAATTAGGCTTGTTTACTCTGGTAGAACGATTTGACTATTACTGTTTTAATTACACCTCAACTGCAAATAAAAGAGTTACCTTAGGACAAATTCCGGATGAATGGTGTAATAACACGCAACAAAATGTCTCTGACAACACCCGTGTGGGTAAGGTGGCTCGCGCTGATCTGTATTATTATTGTGGTGGTAGACGTTTACTAACACATATCCCTCAGGATTCTGTGGGATTGTGTGCATTAGTACGCTTAGCTGCATCGTTAACCTTGATTGGCCCTCGTTTGGAAGTTTTAAATGACACCTCCATCTCTCCCAGTAGGAAGAGACGTTCAACGCATAATTTTGACCCCACTGTGGGTTCCACTACATATATTGATGCCATAGGAATCCCTCGGGGAGTTCCTGATGAGCACAAATTAGTAGATCAGATTGCGACAGGTTTTGAAAATTTACCTGTTGTTTCAGCATATTTCCCAATTACACCAAATAAAAATGTTGACCGAATAAATTACATACATTACAATGTCATGCGTCTGTCCAACCTTACCAGAGACGCTGTTGAGGGCTTAGCGGAGCAACTAGCTCCAACTTCTCTGATGGCTGTACAAAATCGAATGGCTCTAGACATGATTTTAGCTGAGCGACAAGGAGTGTGTAGTATGTTTGGTGAGTTATGTTGTAGTTGTCATGAACCAGAGGCCGGATCGCAAACAACAACAACAACCACTGA
>NC_056504.1:19175434-19196246 GCF_014905685.2 Nematolebias whitei
TAAGGTCCACTGGAACGGAGTCCAACAGGCTTGCAACTAAAAGATAAAGGTTAGTAGATGCAGGGGGAAAGAGACTAATTGGGGAAATGAATCTGTGGGAATCAGATTCAGGGATAAGGATAAGTCCGTGATACAGAATGAGCTTGACCTTTAATCCGTGATCCAAAAAACAGTCAGAAGGGAAAGGCAGAGTTCATACCGTGAAGTCAGTTGTTCAGCAGAAGTATCCAGTACGTGATCCAAAAGGAGAGTCAAAAAACAAGAGCATGAGTCGGTACCTGATCAGATGAGCAAAAGCAGACGAGGGCTGAGGCAAAAGCGTGGTCGTGGTCAAGGCAAGGGTCATGAACGTGATGAGTCAATCAATGGAATGCTGGAAAGTCTACTGCTGATGAGACAGGATAGAGAATCTGGCCCAGACTGAGAGGAATGAGTGAACTTAAGTACTGACTGGACCAGGTGGTGGAGCTGTGGGATAATGAGCGGTGACAGGTGACATGAGTTGAGTGATTACTGAGTGTGCAGCATGACAGAGGAGCTGACAGAGAGCAGAGCTATGACAGTAGTTTTATACCAAATAATACGGCGCCTGACGGTAAGGTCACTAGGGCCCTAGAAGGCCTGCGCACCCTCTCAAACGAGATGAAATCCCACTCTGGTGTAGATAATCCTCTTGATGAATGGCTCTTCAAAGTGTTTGGCCCCTGGAAGCAGATGATTGTGTCCATGTTGATGTCAATTGCAGTATTTGCAGCTATTTTAATCACATGTGGATGTTGTTGTATTCCCTGCCTGAGATCCCTGTCAGTACGTCTTATCACTTCCACTTTAGAGAAGCGTGACCCTGAAATAGCTCGTCAGCTCCTAATGCGCAGAGGTTATGAACTTTCTGATTTTGAGATGCAACCACGCCGGCGCAGAGAAGCATATTCTTCCGCTTGATGTCGAACTCTTTAGATGAGGTCGAAAGGGGGAATTGTTGTGAAATAATATTGTGTTCTTTGTTGAATCTGTGATTCCCACTTCTTGTTTTACTTTGAAATTGACCCACTTCCTGTTTTACTTTGAAGAGGCTCCCACAGATTGAAGTTTGTTCCTGTTTACATAATGTAACACGATGTCTCACATTTCTGATTCGTTTGAAACTGGCCAATCCCATGACAGCAGACTCAGAACGCGCGGTGAAAAGTTAGTTTTGCTGTGTGAAGGAACGCCCTGTTTTTAAACAAAGGAAAGTGAGGTTTCTGCTCGAAGCAGAGAGACGAAGCAGACAGCCAGATGAAGCAGAGAGACGGTCTTCTTCAGAATCCTCCTTAATAAGGTTGTATTGTATAGTTTAGAATGGATGCATCCAATTAATAATATGTTAAAATAATGACTGCATTTAACTAATCCACTGTTTATGCTTGTGAATCTGTGACTTTTTGACTTTATGACTTCTGACTTTCTTTGCTTATTAAATATTCATAAACTTGAAGGTGCGTGTGTTATATTCTGAGTGCGTGTCCTGACTTCTGCAGGATTGACCGGTAACAGAGCTCGGGTGGAGAAATAAAGAAAAACACAACACAGTCCAGTCTTGTGTAGGTTCCGTTCCACTCGTGTCTCATGCATCACAGCTTGTGGGTGAATTTCTGCTCTTGTGTTACCTTGAACCATCCTTTTGCCTTGGCAGCACGGTGGCGCAACTGGTAGAGCTGCTGCCTCTCAGCGAGCAGGTCCCTGGTTCAAACCCCGGTCCAGGGGCCTTTCTGGGTGGAGTTTGCATGTTCTCTCCGTGCATGCGTGGGTTTTCTCCGGGTGCTCCGGTTTCCTCCCACAGTCCAAAAACATGCATGTTAGGCTGATTGGTAACTCTAAATTGTCCCTAGGTGTGAGTGAGAGAGTGAATGGTTGTTTGTCTCGTTTGTCTCTATGTGGCCCTGTGATGGACTTGCGACCCGTCCAGGGTGTACCCCGCTCCTCGCACAGTGATTGCTGGACATGGGCACCAGCGACCCACGTGACCCAAAATGGAATAAACGGGTAAAGATAATGGATGGATGGATCCTTTTGCCTTTTAGTTGACTGACCACTGGAAAGCCTCAGCCTTGGCTTAATATTTATTTTAAGAATCATTATTGCCTCCATTAGAATAGGTTTTTAACTTAGTGTTAATAAAATTTATATTGTATCTTGGAACAGTCTCCTGCCTACTTGTAGACAAACCCAAGTGCCTTTTCTGTGTATAAATTATGTCCTTGGATGAAAGTCCTAAGGTGTTGTTGCAGTAAGTTTATAAAATAAAAATAGCATCCATACCCAACCTTGTTACATATTGTTCTAGTGTTATGTAATTATTTAAAGGTTTTGAATTATTTTAAACATTCTTCAATTAAAACACACTTGAGCAGCATACTATACTGTTTTTTTTTATTTAATTTGTGAATTGATTCAGTTGTATTGAAAGGAAAACAAGTGTAATTTACAGAATGTAAAGAATCAGAATCAGAATGTTAAAATATCAGTTGAAACTTTCTACCACATCTGTCTCAAATATTCCAAATAATTTAGCACACTAAATTAGGCTTTATTACGATGTTAATGTACTTCATATGTTGTAGCTAACAGTTAGCTCGCTAAGCGACGTCTTTTCTTACCTTGATAGCTGTGGATATATTCTTCATGGAAGAACTTTTATCCTTTCTCAAGTTTATTGGTTCGAGAATTCACCGCTGCGATTTCCTCCACATCAGTGAAAGAAAAGCCTGGCATTTGTATAGACTCGCGAAAGTCCGAAGTAACCCAGCACCATGAGACGCTACTTCCGGTTGTCGTGAAAAAGGTCTATTGGGCGTGTTCAGGGTGATATGGCCATAAACTCAGTGGTATGGTCGTAAACCATAACTGCTCCACAGGCACTTACATAGTTGCCCGCTGTTCCACCTGGGTGTATGTCGCATGTGATGGGTTAAATGCAGAGAACTAATTTCATTAATTTATAGAAACATACAATGATGACAACACATAGCACTTTCTTTCCTACTTTCATTTGGCTGTCACTGCCATCATGAACTGGATTGATTCTAAAAGTGAATCTTTTTATAGATTTTACTCTCACTGATTGAACATTTAATAAAGTTCCTTTCTTTGTCCCTGTGCAAACACCACTAGAATGTTAGTAATCTAATCAAGTTAACATGATAAATTTGAAATTATCATTGTTTTTCACTGAAATTCACATTGTTAATTAGGCTAATTGACAGCTTTATTTATTTATTTATTTTACTGTTTTTCTTACAATTGATTTTCTGTCACATTTTAATATTTAACTATCTTTTGGATCACAATACCGGGGCATTGGATACTAAATACAATACTATTATTTGACATAATTACTAAAATTGGCACTTACAACCCTCCATCAGCTTCTGGTGATGATCTTTTGCAACTTACTGAAGGACTACACACTAAATATTTGGCGATTCTTGGAGATTTTAATTTGAACTGAATACAACCTGACTCAGATGAACTTAAAGCACAGAATTACTTTTTTTTTTCAAATAGTTGACAATCCCACTGGTCCAAATTCAAAACATCCTCAGGAAACTTCATGATTGATCTCATATTGACCAATAATCCACATGAATATACTCAGGCTTTTGTATTTGCACATTACGTCAATAATCACTGTGTTATTGCTACTGTCAGAAACAATAAGATTACTAAAGCTAAGCCACAAATTGTAATTGAACAAGATATGAAGCCATTTTCAGAACAAGCTATTGTTAAAGATTTGTACCATTTTAAATGGATAAGATTGTGAAATTGCTGATGTGCAATCTGCATAGTTCCCTTTTTTTTGGTGATAGTTTATCCAAAACGTCCTGTTGGCCCACCACATGCAGGAGGGGCCATATGGATCTGGTACATGATGTTATAGATAGTAGCCAAAGGCGATCCTTGACACACTGACCTTGGCTTACTAAAGCTGGCTCTTAGGAGGTTGAACGTCACCCCTCTGGTGGGGAAGGAGCCTGAGTTTGAGCATGAGATTAAGAGGTACCAACTAGATAAACTGTAGTTGGACTCACAGCATGGGCTCCGGAATCAATCTCCTTGTGAGGAGCTGGACTTTATTCCACTCTGGTTTTGCCCATGGTGAAAGGCACCAAGGTGGCATGGGTTTTATTTAATGCTCCCTGGCTTGTGATGCCTGTGTGTTGCAGTTTCCCATGATAGATAATATGGTAGCCTTCCTGTGATTCTGGGTGGGGTTACAGGCAGTAACTGTTGTTTGTGCCTACAAGGTATGTGCCAAACAGCAGTTTGGAGTTCTCAGTCTTCTTGGAGTCTTTAGCGGGTGTGCTGGAAGGTGCTCCAGCTGGGGACTCCTTAATTCTTCCAGGGGACATAAATGCCCATGTTGGAAAAATAGGTTTTTACTTCAGAATTAGATCCTGCTTTACTTTCAATGCAAAAAAAAAATAAAAATATATATATATATATATATATATATATATACATACATATATATATATATATATTATTTTAATATATATATATATATATATATATATATATATATATATATATAATCTTGCTGCTTATGTTGGTTCTAGATTATGGTGATGTTTTAAACATTCATAGGTCTTCTTTGTGTTTACTTGACTACATGATGCTCAACTGTTTACCTCGGAGCTCTTTTATTTATTAAAACGTACACTGTGTTGTCCGCCTGGGCGACATGGTCCTCCCTGTCCATCCATTGATTGAATTATTGGAATATACTTGTATATTGGGCTGTACTAATTATGCTCCCTCCCTTTTTCCTCCTTGATATAAATTGAAAATTGACAGGATGTTATTCACTTTGACCATTTATTTTCTGTACCTAAAGTCTTGTACCTTGCAGCCTGGAAGAAATACGTGTAGGATTTTTTTTCTTCCTAAATACTAATTTTAACTAAAGGTCTGAAACATTTCTGACTCCTTGAATGTTTAAAAAAAAAAAAAACAAAAACAAAAAACGGGGCCTGTGTTTTGTGCCATCTTTACCTACATGTTCCCAGACTCTGTGTCACTGTCTCTTGTCCATCAATAACACTGTACTAAGCAGGCACAAACTGAAGCCATAATGTACCAACAGAGATATTTATTTCGAGGAATGATGGCCTTGTTCAGATTGATCTTCTCCATGCGAGAGGGGATGAAAGAAGCCAACAGGTGATGCTTATCTGATTGTTGAGACAGATTATCTGATTTCGTTGTCTAACAGACAGGAATTCTGCTGCATCTGGGTAGCTTCTACAGAGCTCACATATCTCCACTTGATCTCTGTCTGTAAATCAATTTCAAGCTTGGTGTTTATTTTTGTATCTAAAGAACAGTGGAGAAAAAGGATGGTTCAAATCTCATCCAATACAGATTATGTATCAAATTAAGACGTTAGAATTAAAAATTCCTTGAAATAATGCAAACCATCCATCCATCCATCCATCTATTATCTTTACCCACTTCTTACATTTTGCATCGCGGGGTCACTGGCGCCCATGTCCAGCCATCACTGTGCGAGGCGTGGTACACACTAGACAGGTCTCCAGTCCATCACAAAGTTACATTAAGACAAACCACACAACCGTTCACATTTTCACAGATACCTAGTGTAGTGAACTAAGCCTCAGGCCAAAACCTGACCCTGAAGACCTTCATGGGACAGAAACAGTTATTTCATTGATTTGAATCCAGAAATACAAATTAAGCTCATCCAGAGACTTTCTAATTGTATCCTGCACTAATCAATTGAAAGAACACTCTTTTTTATTATTATTTTTACAATGTCTTGATAATCCAAAAGTGTGTTTAGTTCAAACCATTTTAAATGTTGAAGTGAACTACTCATTTTAAATCAACTGTGAAACAGTATTAATGATTTTTTAATCCTCATTCAAAGTAGAAATCAAGTTAGATGTCTGTTACAAAGTAATTATGCATTTTTTGATCTTCTCTCTGAAATGAGAAAGGAGTGATGTCGGTCAAAAGTCAGAAAGAAGTTATTAGAACGAACTGTCATGTTTTTAAACCTATCAGACAGAAATAAGAAACTGGTGGCACCTGTTTCCTCCCACTTCGCCAAAACATTTCTCTGTCTGCTCCAAAACATTTCTCTGTCTGTTCTTAAACATCTCCGCTGTTTTTCTGACTTGTAGTAACCTCTTACGTCACTAAAACCACACCCCTGTTGGTTCTTTCAACCAATCAGGACTTCCCAAATGGGACCGGAAACGGAACTCTTTAAAAGTCGACACTTCCTAGTTCCAGCGAGTTCGGAGTTCTACACTTGAACCAAAGCTCTGGGAGAGAACAGAAGTTCTGAGTTCCTCTGAGTCTTCTCAGAGTCCCGTTAAGTTCTTTTGGTACTGATGAAGTTCGGCTGGAGTTCCTGTAGGAGCCACGATGCCTCGCTGTGACTCCACCCGGTGAAAACTTTATAACTTCTGAGGAGGTTTGTTCTGTGGAACTAGTTCTCACGACTTCTGCCGAGTCGCAGCCACCCTGAGGAGACGCTGAAAGGTAGCGTACCAGGGACCTCTTGACCGCCGCAGATTCATCCTCCGCCAAAGGTAAAGAGTCGTCATGAGCTTCACTACCAGTGTACCACAGGTGAACTGCGCTTCAAAGGAGCGTGTTGTTCTGGTCTACAGACATACATCCTCATCCATCTTTTTCCTCTCCATTTAAACTCCTTCATTTCCCATCTTTAAAACTCTTCTATCTTGCCAGTAATTAATCCAGATATTTTAAGAAATGTCTGTTGTATTTCAGTTGCAAGTGAGAAATCATGGCCGTATGATTTCTCATTGTAAAGCTCATTAATTAAGCTGTGTTATTGCGTTCAATCAGAATAATCAAGTGTACAATGTTTGATGTTAAATTTTGATTCTGTTAATAAATGACCACACTCATTTTGATGGGTCAAAGAAAATTAACGTCTCATGTCACTGGTTTTTAGACCATCTCCGACACAGTACTTCTAAACACAATATCTCTCTCACATATCTGTCAAGTAGCTCGAAAAAGAGAGAACCCGTCATTAAATATTGATTGTAGTGGAGCTCCTACGCTAACTAACCCTATATCACTACACTAGACAGTTCAGAGTTACCAATCAGCCTAATATGTATGTTTTTGGTCTATTGGAGGAAACTAGAGTACATTCTCCACCCACTTTTCTGTCTCCTTGGCATGTAATTGTCTACTGTGCTAAGCAGGTCAAGTCCAAGACTCGATAACAAAACAAATTTAACATATTAATAAGTCATCAACACCATCACAATTCCAATAACAACACATTCAGTGTAAGACAACATTCCAGTAGACAATTACATGCCAGGGAGACAGAAAAGTGGGTGAAGAATTTATCTGACAGACAGCTCATCCAGCCGGAGACAGAGATTTTTGCCAGAGGACTGAAATTTACTGTTGTACCAAGTAGAATTCCGCTGGTGGAGATGATCACAGCCACAGAATCAGCCATCCGCAACAACAAAATTAAAGAGAGTGAAGCAGAACAACTCAGTCAAAGTTTCAGCCTTAGCATACTACACATCTAGATGTGTAGTATGCTAAGGCTAGGTTAGCTTCAGTTAGCTTAGGAGCTCCACTACAGTCAATTTTTAATAACGGGTTCTCACTTTTTCGAGCTACTTGACAGATATGTGACAGAGGTACTGTGTTGGAGATGGTCTAATCAGTGACATGAGACATTAATTTTCTTTGACCCATCAAAAATGAATGTGGTCATTTATTAACAGAATCAAAATTTAACATCAAAACATTGTACACTTGATTATACTTGTCTGGCTCTGATTAATAAAATGGCACGTTTTACTTAATAAAAACAACAGACATTTCTGAAGATATCTGGATTAATTACTGGCAAGATAGAAGTTTAAAGATGGGAAATGAAGGAGTTTAAATGGAGAGAAAAGATGGATGAGGGAAAGTGTGTTGACGAGGAATGGCACCCTTCATCCGACCCCAGCTCAGCCCTGGTACACTAGGTAGTGAAGCGACTCGTTACCTTTGCAGAAGATAGGTCAGCTCCGGTACGGAGTTCCATTTCAACGCTACCTTTCAGCGTCTCCTTAGGATGGCTGAGAATCGTCCGAAGTAGTGACGGTACTCCGTTCAACAACACGCTCACCTCCCGGTGAACTCACGGCGAGCTGTAAGTCCTTCAGAGGTTCCACTCAGATGTAGAAGGCTCCATAATCCCAACTAGACAGCAGAATGAGTCTGAGAAAACTCAGAAGAACTTCTGAACTCCAGCACTCGAACTTCTCCGAACTAGAACTTTCGAACTAGAACTAGAACTACTGGAACTAGGAAGTGTCGACTTTTAAAGAGTTCCGCTTCCGGTCACTTTTGAGAAGTCCCGATTGGTTGAAAGAACCAACAGGGGTGTGGCTTTAGTGACGTCAGAGGCTCATTACAAGTCAGAAAAACAACGGAGATGTTTAGGAACAGACAGAGAAATGTTTTGACGAAGAGAGAAAAACTACAGGTGTCAGTTCTCTTGTTCCTGTCTGAGAGGTTTAAAAACAAGAGTTTGTTCCAAAAACTTGTTTGTGACTGTCTCCGACTTTTGACCGTCATCACTCCTTTCTCATTTCAGACAGAAGATCAAAAATGCATAATTACTTTGTAACATAGACATTTAACTTGATTTCTACTTTGAATGAGCATTAAAAAATCACTAATACTATTTCACAGTTGATTTAAAATGAGTGGTTCACTTCAACATTTAAAAATGGTATGAACTAAACACACTTATGATTATCAAGATATTGTAAAACAGTAATGATAATATGAAAAAGAGAGTGTTCTTTCAATTGATTAGTTCAGGATACAATTAGAAAGTCTCTGGATGAGCTAATTTGTATTCTGGATTAAAATCAATGAAATAACAGTTCCTGTCCCATGAAGGTCTTCAGAGACAGGTTTGACCGGAGGCCAAGTTCACTACAGATGTCACATCACTCTTTACGTGCATTCCTGTATTTAATGCAGTAGAGGTGGTCAGTTTAAGATTAAAATCAGACACCACTCTGAGTAGCAGGACTACACTTTCCACAGAACAATTGTGTCAACTCTTGAAACTGTACCTGCAGTCAACCTACTTCACATATGGGGAGCAATATTATAGACAGAAACATGGGTGTGCTATAGGGTCTCCAGTTTCTCCTATTGTTGCCAACCTGTACATGGAGGAGGTAGAAAAGAGAGTCTTGACGTCTTTTTCAGGGACACCACCAAGTCATTGGTTCAGGTATGTTGATGACACCTGGGTTAAAATTAAATCTCAGGAAGTCCAACATTTTACTGACCACATCAACTCTGTGGATAAATTAATCAAGTTCACACGAGAAAATGTAAACAAATGGCAGGTTGGCTTTCTTGGACTGTGAGGTCTCAGTCTCTGATAGAGGACATTTGCAAACCGAGGTGTACCTCAACCCCACCCACACAGACCAGTATTTGCAGTTTGACTCCCATGACCCTTTGGAGCACAAGTTAGGAGTCATCAGGACTCTGTACCACAGAGCAGACCGCGTCCACACTAGCCAAGCAGAAAGAGAAATCCCACACAAGACAGGCTCTAGAGCAATGTGGATATCCTAACTGGGTTTTCCTGAAAGCAGCGAAGAAACCCAAACAGGACTCCAGCCAGCCATCAGGTGAAAAGGAGGAACCCAGACCCAGACCAGTGGTCATTCCGTATGTTGAGGGAGTATCAGAGAAACTGAGATGTTTATTTTCTAAACACAACATCCCAGTGGCTTTTAAACCCCAAAATGCTTTACGGCAAAGACTGGTTCATCCCAAAGATCCAGTCCCCCGGCACAAACAGAGTAATATTGTGTATGCTGTTCAGTGTCAGGAGGGCTGTGACAGTGGCGGTTCTAGACCAGTTGTACTGGTGGGGCCTAGCTGGGGCCAGAGGTTTTGTCAGAGGGGCACGTTCATCTCAGAGAAAAAGACAGATTCGAAATCTTACTTGACTCTTTTGTTTTTTTAAAGCAGTGATTAACCATTGCAACCAAAGAAAATGGTTAAAAAAAATCAAATGAGAAAAATATAAAACATTTTCCAGACAGTATTTGTATTGACTGAAGAAAAATATTAATAAGCAAATAAAATGATAATGAAAATAACTGTTAAGTGAAGTCTTGGTTCAGTTTCTCAGTCCAAAATTATATAACAACATTGGCTGCCCTACTATCACAGCAACTGTATTCTGCGATTTTGATGATTTCTGGCAAACCAATCAACAAATGAGTCAAGATTCAATGCCTTTGCCCTCCTCGACTCAATGCTCAGTACACCCAGATTGCTTAGTCTCTCATCGTTCATGGTGGATCTGAGGTATGTTTTCACAAGCTTTAAGGTAGAAAAACTCCGTTCACAAGATGCAGTACTCACTGGGATCGCAACTGCTATTTTACAGAGTCTGTAGAGCTCTAAAAACACTTCTTTATATGGCTCGATGAACTGTACTAGCTCTACTGTACTAGTGGGTCTCTGCATCCCAGTCTGAATTTTTCTGTCTAAAATCCTTCTGAACTGATGTAGTTCATGCCCCAGGTCATCAATACTTGAATCATATAACTGAGCAAATGAAAACAGAGCAGTCTCTTTCAGGAATGCATCTTTTTGGGGATTTAGAGCATGGATGCTGTTCATCATATCACAGTTTCTCCTAGAAAATCGTCTTTCAAGCTCACTGAGCATTAGATCAATGACAGGGTAGAAAAAGTTTGTACGAAACCTGTCTTTATCTTGTTCTGACTCTCTCTGCCCAACAGTGGTCAGTACACAGTGCTCGCTGAGTTTAGAGCTTAGTGTTTTTTGGCGTTTTGCAGCTGGTGGTGTTGAATCACACTGCCCAAAAATATTCAACACTTCATCCCACACATGATCAAAAAATGACTCCTGCCTGAAATCTCTCAATGTCTGAACTAAAGCTTCAACTAAATCCACAGCTTTTGAAATGTCAAGTGTTGAAGACTGTAGCATATCAGACAGAAGTTTTGTTTCTCCAAACACTTTACGGAGTGTAACAAGATGCACTATAAATTCAAGATTTATCTGTGCCAGCAGACCTCTTGCCTGAACAGATCTTTCACCATTATGTTTTCGGGCAATTTCTTGCAGTAGTCGCTTAAGGGCAGGCAGTCTATCCATGATGTTACGCAGAGCTATAAATCGACATGCCCAACGAGTGTCACTTAAACGCTGGAGCTCTCTTGGTGCATCTTCGTACATCTCTCTTTGTATAGCTAGCCATTTAGGATGGACAGCTGATCCAGATGTGAACACATACAGTTTTTCTAGTAAGTAGAAAAACTCCTCTACCTCTGGGACAGCTTTGACTGTATCTACTAAAACTAGATTTAGACAGTGGGCAGTGCAATGGATGTAAAAAGCGTATTTTGCATCCTCTTTGATCCTCACATGTACCCCAGAATGCTTACCGTTCATAACAGAGGCACCATCATAAGCTTGGCCTACAAGATTTGTTTTGTACTCCAGACAATGTTTTTCCAGTATGTGGATTATTTTCTCACTAAGCCCTGCTGCATCAAGCTTCTCTGCAGACTCAAAATGTAGAAAACTTTCCTGGATAGCTCCATTGTAGTAGTACCTTAGTACAAGAGAGATCTGTTCCTTTTTCTTTACATCTTTTGTTTCGTCTGCTATGATGCTGAAAACCTCACTGTTTTTCACTTCTTCTGTAATTTCAGTTCGAACCATGTCTGCTAAACAATCCAGAACCTCATTCTGAATGATTTTGCTTGTATACTTTGCATTATGAATGGAAGTCAACCGTTTTTTAATAGCTTTGTCGTGGTTAGCAATTGTTTCCAAAATTGCCTTGAAGTTCCCTTTATTGTCTGAGTCTGCAGACTCATTATGCCCTCTTTGAGCTAAATTTTGAGTGGCAGTAAGTAAGAGCACTTCCCCTATTGTTTTTATATATTCACGATTTTCTTTAACCTGTCTGTTGTGCGCCTTGTTTAAGACATTGACCAGTGTTGCATTAGCTGCTGCAGCTTTCTGATAGTCCCTCCATGTAACCATGGCTTGTTTATGGCGCTCAGACCTCGCATGCAATGCAAACCCCGCCTCTTTGTAAGATGCATTCTTCCAGTTTTTAAAACCAACTGGGGAATCAAACACAGTGTCTGGGCTGTTGGGAGGGCTAAAATGTCTGCAAGCGTAACAATACGCAGAGTCCAAGTGTTGTGAATATTCAAGCCAGGGGTGAATGTGATACCAAGCTGCTTTGAAGCTCCTCCTTCTATCCCCCATCAAGGTTCTTGGAAACAACTTTAGGTCTGGCTGCATCGCTGGATCTTCTTTACATTTGCTTATGTCTGTGGAGAAAGCCAAACAGAATAAATGTAAATTAACATATAATCTGCATGGACACTGCATATAAACTGCAAAGCGCGCACACACACACGCACACACACACATACATCACAAACCTGATGGTCCAGTGCTTGTGGATACACAAATATTCTCTGTCTGTGTCTCACATGCTGCTTGTATCTCAGTCTCAGCTGTCTCAATTTCAGGATCTTCATCTGCCTCTCTTTCTGTCCCTGTGCCCTCTCGTTGAAAACCAGTGTCTTCCAAGTCCTCTGGCTCTGTGGGGCTCTCAACTTGCTTTTCTTCAGCTCTCTCAACACCTCCATCATCTGTCTCTGTCTCAATGTCTGCCTCACTGTTATTTGTCTTTCTTGTGCAGAAATAAGATGTAATGTCCTTCTTTCTCTTCATTTTGAACTATAGGCAAACATGCATGGAGAGGAAAATACAACACTTCAGCAACTATGAATATTTTTTAACATAAGTTAGCTTGGTTGTGTGTTGTGGTACGTTAACTAGCGTTAGCTAGAAGCATGCAACATAAACGCCTGGTCTGATAGGCTGCTATTATAATTCATAGCCAACATCATTTCTTTACAAGAATTGTTACCTTGTATTGTTCGTAGTGGTAATCGTGGATGACGGTCGGTAACTTACTTCCCGCTCTTCTTTTTAAACGGATATCTGCCGTTCGCAGTGGTGCAATGCACTAAAAGGTCCGACTAGAATGTTGTGCCATGAGAATTGGTTCCGCTTCTTGCTCGGAGGGCGGGCCACAGGTAGGGCCAGGCTCCGTGTTACAGGGGCACTGGCCCTTGTTGGCCCCACCCCAGAACCGCCACAGGGCTGTGATCAGTCTTACATTGGGGAAACTAAACAGCCACTGGCCAAAAGGACAGAAGACAGAAGAGCAACAACATCAGGCCAGGATTCTGCGGTCTACACTCATCTCCAGGCCAGCGGTCACTCCTTCAGGGATGAAGATGTTCACATCCTGGATAGAAAGGAACGATGGTTTGAGAGAGGAGTAAAGGAGACCATCTGAGTTGAGAGTCTAATAAAATGTTGTTTTTCTGACTATTTTAACCAGTGATATAAAGTTTTTTTTTTTGCATGTTGTTGTGAGTTACCCAGAGGCCTGAGGAGGAGGCCCGGCCCGCCTCCTCCTGTACGCTATCTGGAGGTTTTGCTCACCCTAGCTTCTCACGCTCCCTCGTTATCTAGAGTTTTTTAAGCTTCTCACGCTCTCACGCTTTCTCAAGGGTTTTTCACAGACTTTGAGTCCAGGTGGGCATGTTGCTGGGAGATGTGCAGAGAGTATTAAAGTGTGACACTCAGAATTAGAGTTGAAGTCTGCTGTGGATCCTGATCCGATGCCCAGCCTGAATTGATGTTACCTTTTTACTCGGACTGAAATGGCTTCCTGGTCTGGTGTCACGGTGAGGGGCTTTTTACATCAATATTGGATTTGTACTAAATGTACTGGTGCTTTTCTTTGCTGTATCTGTGGCGGTGTAATAATAATGACACATTATTATTCTAGCAGAAACGGCCTGTGAGTTTTTTTTATTCATTACTCCGACCGTCCACCCGACCCTGTCTTTTATTTAAGATAATTGCATAGAACATTTCTGGCATCACAAATAGGATATCGGGAAGGCTGAGCAATATTTAAAACCAAAAAAGGAAAAAGAGATTAAAGTTGAGAAAAAGTTGAAGCAGATGCCCGAGGAGGCGTGAGTTGAACAGAGAAAAAGTTGAAGCAGACGCCCGAGGAGGCGCGAGTTGAACAGAGAAGCAGTCGCCCGAGGAGGCGTGAGTTGAACAGAGAAAAAGTTGTACCGGGGTGGGAAGAAGCCCCATTCCAGTTGTTAGCGTTGTGTTTGAGAGGCGGAGGGGGGCACCCTGAGCCTTGGAACAATTCTCTGAAAGCAGATAGTCCGGGTGATGTTTTGATCGCTTTGCAGGCAATAGAGGTCAGAAAGACAGGGCTACCGTGTCGCATGTGAGTGTGTGCGACTGCTTGGAGAATACTGTCAGAAACAGGCACCTGAGGAGGCGTGAGTTGAACAGAATGACTGATGTGGCTTTTGTTGCTCATTAGGGGACTGGATGGGATCCGTCGAGTTGGGACGGTTACATCTGGGGAGACGAGGAGCTTGCTCACTTGTCTAAAATATATAAACAACAGACTGCACAACCCACAGATGCTTGGGTAGCTAGGCTGTTGGATAAAGGTGGAGGTCAGGTAGGAGTGAATTCAGTGCATCGCCAGGGAGTCAGAGCTTTGCCAGACTCGAGACCTTCGTTTAAGTTTGTGCAGAGGCAGTCCGACAGATGTTTCCTGGAGCATCGGATTGGCCTGATTTACAGGGGCATTGGATGACCCTAGGGGAATGCGAGCAGAGATTGGTTCGGCTGTGTGTAAGGAATGCGCTCGCTGTGCGTTGGGTAGTAGATTATCAAGTACATGTTGTTTTTTCAAGGACTGATGTTCGAAGTAGAGTGTTGAAACTGGGTGCACTCGGAGATTGGAACACAGAGAGAAACACAGAGCTGAAAACCAAAAAAAAAAAATTTATTCAACCCATGGGTCGTGGGCCGAGAAGGGACAGCCAGAATAACATGCAGGAACCTGCGGGTTATGCTTTCTGGAGGGCATTAATACAGGTAGGAGTGCCTCCAGCTGAGATGGATGGTGTGTCAGCAGAAGAGCTGAGGGCTAGATGCCATTATTTGGATTAAAAGGGCCAAAAGTAGAAGGTCCAGAAGTTGACATCAACCTTATGAAAGCAGATATTGTCAACCTTGAACATCAAAGGTCCAGAATTAGAGAGCCCAGATTTTGACGTTAAATTAAAAGGCCCCAAACTTGAAGGTGATATTGATATTAAAATGCCAAAGGTCAAAGGAGAAATTAAGACACCTGATGTTGACATTAAAGGCCCAAACGTTGACATTGAGGGCCACAAAGGATGAATTAAAATGCCTAAAGCCAAGATGGTTGAAGGAAAAAGGGTGGATTAAAATAAAAATGTCATCAGAGCACTTAAAGGGGATGTGTTAAGCTGACTGCTTTGAAAGAAGTGCATCATATGTTGTTTATAAATGGTTCATCTGCAGCTGAAGTTTTGACGGCATCTAAAACAACCCGAAGTATCTGAAAATATCTGAGATGGAAAAAAAAATTCAGCATCTTATTTTGCAGTTGTTTCACATTTAAAGTAAAAGTTCAGCTCTTTTCAAGAGGGGTTCTGTGGAAAAAGTTATGAACAAGTAATATCTTACCTGCTGTACATAGGCTTTAGAACAACCTCAGTTTGGAGAAACTGATGAGTTAAATATTCTGAGTGGGGCCAAGACCAGAAGAAGGATTTATTTTTAATAAATAAAAGTTAATTGCTGACACTTTTGCATGAAGTGGTTATGTATGAAGAATTGTCTGATTATTTGTAGAACAAAACGGATGACATAAAACTGCAATACAGCAATGCGAAACATGTCAGCATCAGGAAAGAGGGTCACCACAGCATGTACAGGGACAAATACACAGAGGAAAGGGACCAGGTCAGATCTGGCAGATGGATTTCATTGGCCCTTTGTCCATGTCACAGGGGTGTAGATATGAATGTACGGCTGTAGATACATATTCAGGTGTGTTGGTGACTCATCCTTGTAAATATGCTAATCAAGCATCTACTTTAAAATGTCTTAGTATGATGGAATCATTATATGGGGTTCCCCTTCAGATACGAACAGATAATGGGACCCATTTTACTGGAAAACAAGTGAAAGACTGGTCAGCTGAAAAACATGTTGAAGGGATTTGTCACATTTCTTATCATTCACAAGCTGCTGGGCTGATTGAGAGAATGAATGAACTGTTAAAAGAAAAAATGCTGAGAAAATTAAATGGCAAACATGATTTGACTAAATGGAAAGTAAATTTGTTGCAGGCTGTGTTTCAATTGAATAACAGACCCATTGTACTAGGCACCACTCCTCTAAATCGAATGATACTCCAGAAAAAGAATCAATCAGAATGTGGAAAATTGATGACAGAGCAGAGCTACCTATCAGAGCAACTCCTGGATCTGCTGGACTAGATATGAGGACTCTAGAGCCAGTGACAGTGATTTCAGGTCAAATTCAAGTTATAAAAATTGGTCTGGGTCTGCAATATCCTAAAGGCAGGAGAAGAAAAATGGGTGAATGTACCTGCAAACAAATGTTATATAAGAGAAAACTAATGATTCTTCCTCTATCTGTAAGCAGTACTTTTTGTCTCTACAACTTCATGTTTCCTTGATCTTTGCTGACTGGACAATCGGGGCTGCCCAGGAGCCAACATAGGAGAAGCTGGTGGCAGGCGCCCGTCAGATAGGAGTGCAGGCTGTTTGGGCATCACGTGCCTTGTCACAGGTACCATGGTCCTGATGGTCAACATCTTATCAACAACACCAGGACGTGTCTTGGAGGAGGATCAGGTGTTCACGTTTGGTTGGAAAAATGCAAGCAAGAACAGAGTGCAAAGTAACTTCACATGTTTGAAACAAAAAAAAAGGCTGCCTGATAGGGCACAACTGTTTGTCCTATGTACCAGTGTCGGGCACACTACAACAGGAAAACCATCCCAGTGGTACCTAAGGGATGTCAGATTAGAATTTATGTGGAAACCCCACTGTGTAACATGTATAAGAATGGTACATGTAAACCGGATAAAAAAAAAGGGAACAAAGTTTGACTTTACTGCCAATTAAACAAAGGAGGAGGAAACATGCTTCGTTGGCAGTTACCCAAATTGGAGTCTGGATGCCCTCAGTAGTCATGACTCAAGAAGAAACAGCCGAAATACTGCTAAAAGAAATAAACTGGCAGTTGAAGATGTGGGGGAGCACAGAAGAAGTGCTCTCCAACATAACTGAAGCTTCAAACTGGATCCTGTGTACCTTGCAATCTTTCCATGCACAGCTGCAGAAGGAGCGTTTCCAGAGGGTGGTGACCACATCCAATCACCACGAGTGGAGGAAGCTGTGGAACATTTCTAGTACATATTGGGTAGCTATAAAACCTGAATCGACAAAGTGTACTGAATATACGTGTGAAGGTTATTGGGTTCAGTATCTTGTGAGCAATGCAACTACAGTATGCAAGTATCATGTGTTACCTGCAATAACTGTACAAGGATATTGTTTTTTGAAAATACAAGGTGAATGGTTTGAGCCACAGACAAATCTCACCTATGACGTGAAATTATGCGGGGCGGATGATAAAGGAGTGGTATGTATTCTGCAAACAGGTCATGCTAACCCATGTTTAACCAAAGACGAGGTATTGTGTGATTGGACACATGACATAAAAAGTCATCCTCAGTTACCTAAGGTGCCTTTCTCTGGATGTGTGTATGGTGTACATCTGTGGACTTGGAACAACCAGACTTATCAATTAACTAATTATAGTTCCACCACTCGACTAACAGAGGTACAATGGCAAACTTTGCACGTATCCTGGCGAGTCTCCCTAGACCGTTTCAAATGCGCATTGAATGGGTCTACAGAGCTGAAACGAATGATTGAATCACATAAGTCAAACGTGTCTGATCTAACAGTGTCCACCTGCATTGTTCAAGGAAAGATTTTTCATGTGGCTAAGCTAATAGAGCAAGCGTCGGCTCACCATTGGTGGGATATAATCATAGGAATGTCATCTACGGCGCAAAATATATGCAGTATCTCATTTGCTTGTTTTGATATTATGTATTACCATATGAACATTAGGTAACTTGGGCACTTGTTTCTATATTAGAAGAGTGAAAAGAAGAATAACTAGTTTGATTTATAACACTGCTTTATAATGAAAATAGTATTACTAATAGAGGACCATTGGTTAGGGACAGGAAAAACCACCATGACAATTGACCCTACAGTCCCAGAGGATATCATGATATTGAATTATCATGTTTTTGGCAATGTAATTAATCATACTTTTCAGGGTTTTAATTCCAGTTTGGAATTTTTAGATTTTATGTGTGAATCTGTCCAAGAATGGGTTGGCAGGCGATATCCTGAAGATTTTGATTTTGAAGGGAACAATTTTCAAAATTAGTCAGAAAACCAAAGGGTGGAATGAATAAAGAATTCAATAAAATGTTGTTTTTCTGAATATTTTAACTGGTGATATGTTGTTTCTCGGACTATTTTAACTGGTGATATGAAGTGTTTTTGGTAAGGGCAAAATTAGTCAGAAAACCAAAGGGTGGAATGAGTTGAGAGTCTAATAAAATGTTGTTTTTCTGACTATTTTAACCTGTGATATAAAGTTTTTTTTTTTTGCATGTTGTTGTGAGTTACCCAGAGGCCTGAGGAGGAGGCCCGGCCTGCCTCCTCCTGTACGCTATCTGGAGGTTTTGCTCATCCTAGCTTCTCACGCTCCCTCGTTATCTAGAGTTTTTTAAGCTTCTCATGCTCTCACGCTTTCTCAAGGGTTTTTCACAGACTTTGAGTCCAGGTGGGCATGTTGCTGGGAGATGTTCCCATGTAACGCAGAGAGTATTAAAGTGTGACACTCAGAATTAGAGTTGAAGTCTGCTGTGGATCCTGATCCGATGCCCAGCCTGAATTGATGTTACCTTTTTACTCGGACTGAAATGGCTTCCCGGTCTGGTGTCACGGTGAGGGGCTTTTTACATCAATATCGAATTTGTACTGAATGTACTGGTGCTTTTCTTTGCTGTATCTGTGGCGGTTTAATAAAAATGACACATTATTATTCTAGCAGAAACGGCTGTGAGTTTTTTTATTCATTGCTCCGACCGTCCACCCGACCCTGTCTTTTATTTAAGATAATTTCATAGAACACCATCTTTGTGAAAAGAAATCGTCCATCATTAAAAGAGGTTGAGTCCTCCGTGTTCAACTGCCCCCCTCTTACAATGCTGTTATTGCTAGTATCACTCAGCCCTCTGTGAATAATAAACAGCCATCAGTGTGCTAATGATCCATTGTTAGGCTGATGGTCGTTCTTGATCATGTGAGCAGCTGGTTTTGGTTGTCAGCAGCAAAACTGGTTGATCCACTCTGAGAAGGTGCTGTTTATTAGACTGAACTGACTACAGCACCTCAGACTGAGGAAGTCTCGGATGAAAGACAAAACGTCTACATTTTTGTTGTTGTTTTGCTTTGTTTTGTTTTTTGAATGTCCAGAGGACCAGATTTAACTTTTTTAGATTACAGTGGTGATATCCAAAAAAGTTCAATCTGGTCCTCTGGACATTCAAAAAAACAAAAAACAAAACAAAGCAAAAAAATATAGAAACGTTTCGTCTCTCATCCAAGAGACTTCCTCAGTCTGAGGTGCTGTTTTCTGCTCAGTCTCTTAAATAGCACCTTCTCAGAGTGGATCAACTAGTTTGCTGCTGACAACCAAAACCAGCTGATCACATGCTCAAGAAGGACCATCAGCCTAACAATGGATTATTAGCACACTGATGGCTGTTTACTATTCACAGAGGGCTGAGTGATACTAGTAATCACAGCATTGTAAGAGGGGGACAGTTGAACCCGGAGGCCTCCACCCCTGTTTAATGATAGACAGTTTCTTTTCACAAAGATGGCCTCCTTTACTCCTCTCTCAAACCATCGTTCCTCTCTGTCCAGGATGTGAACATCTTCATCCTTGAAAAAGTGACCGCTGCCCTGGAGATGAGTGTAGACCGCAGAATCCTGGCCTGATGATGTTGATCTTCTGTGCTGGGCCATCCTTTTGGCCAGTGGCTGTTTAGTTTCCCCGATGTAAGACTGATCACAGCCCTCCTGACACTGAACAGCATACACAATATTACTCTGTTTGTGCCGGGGGACTGGATCTTTGGGATGAACCAGTCTTTGCCGTAATGTATTTTGGGGTTTAAAAGCCACTGGGACATTATGTTTAGAAAATAAACGTCTCAGTTTCTCTGATACTCCCTCAACTTACGGAATGACCACTGGTCTGGGTCTGGGTTCCTCCTTTTCACCTGATGGCTGACTGGAGTCCTGTTTGGGTTTCTTCTCTGCTTTCAGGAAGGCCCCGTTAGGATATCCACATTGCTCTAGAGCCTGTTTTGTGTGGGATTTCTCCTTCTGCCTGGCTCCCGAGTTAGTGGGGATGCTGTCTGCTCTGTGATACAGAGTCCTGATGACTCCTAACTTGTGCTCCAAAGGGTGATGGGAGTCAAACTGCAAATACTGGTCTGTGTGGATGGGTTTGCGGTACGCCTCGGTTTGCAAATGTCCTCTATCAGAGACTGAGACCTCACAGTCCAAGAAAGCCAACTTGCCATTTTTTACATCTTCTCGTGTGAACTTGATGTATTTATCCACAGAGTTGATGTGGTCAGTAAAATGTTGGACTTCCT
>NC_056504.1:19196346-19204305 GCF_014905685.2 Nematolebias whitei
TGTGTAGGATTTCTCCTTCTGCCTGGCTCCTGAGCTAGTGGGGACGCTGTCTGCTCTGTGGTACAGAGTCCTGATGACTCCTAACTTGTGCTCCAAAGGGTGATGGGAGTCAAACTGCAAATACTGGTCTGTGTGGGTGGGTTTGCGGTACACCTCAGTTTGCAAATGTCCTCTATCAGAGACTGAGACCTCACAGTCCAAGAAAGCCAACTTGCCATTTTTTACATCTTCTCGTGTGAACTTGATGTATTTATCCACAGAGTTGATGTGGTCAGTAAAATGTTGGACTTCCTGAGATTTAATTTTAACCCAGGTGTCGTCAACATACCTGAACCAATGACTTGGTGGTGTCCCTGAAAAGGACGTCAAGGCTCTCTTTTCTACCTCCTCCATGTACAGGTTTGCAACAATAGGAGAAACTGGAGACCCCATAGCACACCCATGTTTCTGCCTATAATATTGCTCCCCATATGTGAAGTAGGTTGACTGCAGGCACAGTTTCAAGAGTTGACACAGTTGTTCTGTGGAAAGTGTGGTCCTGCTGCTCAGAGTGGTGTCTGATTTTAATCTTAAACTGACCACCTCTACTGCATCATCAACAGGAATGCACGTAAAGAGTGATGTGACATCAAAAGAGACCATTGTTTCATCAGTCTCCATGATGACATCCCTGATTTACCCTCCTGATTGGTGGTGATAGTTTGGTTAGTTTGTTGTTTTGGCCTGGACTCACCCTGAAGTTGGTAAAACCTTACAGAGTCAATAATTTCACTATTGTAAATAAAATCACTGTTCTATCATCTAATCCAGACTCCATGGCTGCTTGAGTGGTGCAGAAAGTGGAATCGCCAATTAATTGTGTCCTGGTGGCTGTTTTTGTGCAGGGGAGTAACATCACATAGACACTCCATCCATCTGTTCCTGGCCCGGCCCTTCACTCCAATTTTATAACCCATTGTGGCCCGCAAGTCAAAAAGTTGGCCACCTCTGGCTTAGGCTAATTTATACTCTGGGGTATAAATTGCCCTAAACCTGTTCATACCTCTTAAGCCAGATTATACCCTCATGATATCTGGAGTTAGTAGGCGAGATCATATCTCTCCTGTTTTAGTTTATCTCCATTGACTGCCTGTCAAATCCAGAATAGAATTCAAAATCTTACTTCTAATCTACAAAGCTCTCAACAACCTGGCTCCATCTTATATTACAGATCTTAATGATCCATATTTTCCCAACAGAGCATTTCGCTCTCAGGCTGCAGGTTTACTTGCGGTTCCTAGAATTTACAAAAACAGAATGGGAGGTAGATCTTTCAGTTTTCAGGCTCCTCTCTTGTGGAACCAACTTCCAATCTCTGTCCGTGAGGCTGACACATTATCCAGTTTTAAAACTAAGCTTAAGACTTTATTGTTTGCTAAATCCTATAGTTTGGGTTGGCTTGGGTTTCCTGAGCTGTCCCTTAGTTATGCTGCTATAGGCTTAATTAGGCAGTGTCTTACCTGAGAGAAGATTGGCTGGCTTTTGGATTTTTGTATGTGACTGTGAGGCCCATGTTTGTTTGTTTTGCAATTCTTAAGTATTATTCATATTTATTTTTGTTAATTTCATATTTATATTCCAGGTTGAAGGTGGCAGTCCAGTCTTGTTGGTTCTGTTCCACTCGTGTCTCGTGCATCACAGCTTGTGGGTGAATTTCTGCTCTTGTGTTACCTTAAACCATCCTTTAGTCTTTTAGTTGACTGACCACTGGAAAGCCTCAGCCTTGGCTGAATATTTAAGAATCATTATTGGCTCCATTAGAATAGGTTTTTAACTTAGTGTTAATAAAATGTATATTGTATCTTGGAACAGTCTCCTACTTACTTGTAAACAAACCCAAGTGCCTTTTCTGTGTATAAATTATGTCATTGGGTGAAAGTTCTAAGGTGTTGTTGCAGTAAGTTTATAAAATCAAAATAACATCCATACCCAAGCTTGTCACGTGTATGTGTTACATAATTACCGGTAGATAGTTTAATGTTTTGAATTATTTTAAACATTCTTCAATTAAAACACACTTGAGCAGCATACTATATTGTTTTGTTTTTTTAATTTGCGGATTGAGTCAGTTGAATTGCAAGAACAAGTGCAATTTACAAAATCTAGTAAAAACACAAAAACATTTGACTATTTAAGTTAACATTTTATAACTGTACACTATAAATTGATATTGGATTATAGATATTTTATCAAATTATGCTATTTCAATTTAAAGAAATTGGCACATTTATGTATTTTTCATGAATAACTATTTACAGTATTTATATCTAAGAAAGTTAAGTCTGATCCTCTGGACATTCAAAAAACAAAACAAACAATAAAAAAATAAAAAAAAGGGTAGAAACGTTTCGTCTTTCATCCAAAAGACTTCTTCAATCTGAGGTGCTGCTCACATGGTTGTCAGCAGCAAACTGGTTGATCCACTCTGAGAAGGTGCTATTTATAAGATTGAGCTTAATACAACACCTCAGACTGAATCAATCAATCAACCTTTATTTATACAGGTAAATCCCATTGAGCCTCGAGGACTCATTTACAAGAGAGACCTGATTTCAACAAAGAAAGATGACAACAATGGACAACAGCAACAACAATAAGCAGTTATAAAAACTCATACTAGTTTTTTTTATTTATTTATTTATTTTTTTTAACAAATAGGATGGCTAAAAGGAAAAAGGTAACAAAAACAAAAAAACAGCTAGATTCTAAGACAAATGTATAAAACTAAAAACAGGAACATGTCTGCATTGGTCCCTGCCAGGAGTCCAACAGATTCTTAAAGCCACTTAGAGAGGTCAAGGTCGAGAGCTTCAAATCTTTTTGTAAGATATTCCAGGAAACAGGAGCGGAGTAGGAGAAGGTCCTTTTGCCTAGTTCAGTCCTCACTGAGGGAACACTGCAGGTAATAATGTCCTGAGAGCGCACTCCGTAGCTGCACTCACGCAGAGACATGTAGGAGGAGATGTATGAAGGCAGCAGACCAAGAAGTGATTTAAAGATGAAAATGTACCAGTGAGAGAGTCTGCGTGAAGTTAATGATGTCCAGTTAACCAATGAATACAGGGTGCAGTGGTGGGTACGATAATCACAGCCAGTTATGAATCTTAGTGCACCATGATAGACAGCATCCAACATCTGCAGGGTTCTTGTAGGAGCGTTCATGTAAATAATATCACCAAAATCAATTGAGGGAAGGAAAGTCACAGATACAAGGCGTTTTCTAGCATTCAGGGTTAGACAGGATTTGTTTCTGAAAAAGAAACCCAGTTTAACTTTCAGTTTATTTACCAAGTTTTCCACATGGAGTTTAAAAGAAAGATGTGAGTCGACCAAGATACCCAAATATTTATAGGAATCAACAAACTCAATGGGGACACCTTTTGAGGATAAAATCGGAGGAAGAACTGCTGGGACCAACTTCCTATTTGAAAAAAGCATCCCTTTGGTTTTTTCGGCATTTAGGACAAGTTTGAGGCGGAACAAATCAGTCTGGATGTAGTTAAATGCAGATTTCAAAAGCTGGAAAGCCTTAGCAACTGTTTTAGCTCGACAATAAACAACTGTGTCGTCAGCATAGAAATGTATGGATGCATTAGGGATGTTTTTACCTACATTATGTATGTAGATTGTAAAGAGGGTGGGTCCTAAGACTGAGCCTTGTGGTACACCATTGTTGACTGTTAAATAACTGGAGGAAGTACCAATATGTTGAACACATTGCCTTCGGTCTGAAAGATAGTTAGAGAACCAACCAATGGTGTGATCTGAGAAACCGATTTCTGAGAGTTTATGACACAAGATGTTATGATCCACAGTGTCAAAAGCTTTAGACAGGTCTAAGAAAAGTGCAGCACAATAATCCTTAGCATCCAGTGCTTCAACAACGTCATTAAGAACCTTCAGTGAAGCAGTGGTTGTGCTGTGTTGTTTCCTGAAACCAGATTGATGTGGAGGTAAGATGTTAAATGAGTCCAGGTAATTTTTGATTTGAGAGTTTATCAGTTTTTCTACAATCTTGGCTAAAATGCAGAGTTTAGAGATTGGTCAATAGTTGTTCAGTGAGGTGGGGTCTCCTTCCTTCAGCAAAGGAAGAACAAAGGCCGTTTTCCAAGTGTCTGGGATGGAGTTTTGTCTTATGGAGAGATTGAAGATGTGGGTCACAGGGACTGTGATGATATGAGCAGCCAGCCTTAAGAAATAAGGTGGAAGTTCATCTGGACCTGCAGATTTTTTAGGATCAAGATCTTTTAACAGTTTATTGACCTCACTGACTGAGAATGGAGAAAAAGAGAAGGTGTGATTAACTGAGGATTGACTTGAAGGAGGGATTTGATTTGTAGAAGTTTGGTTATTAAGTGAAGTGGCTGATTTTTTGTTAGTAACTGTGTCAAATAAAGAACCAGAAGCAACAAAATGTTTGTTGAAACAGTTCAGGATCTCGTGCTTATTTGACACAGGAACAGAGTTAACGAGAAGTTGTGATGGGAGGTCAGATGATTGGGGGGTGCCTGAGAGAGATTTAATTGTTTTCCAGAATCTGTTAGGGTCATTTAGATTTAAATTTTTGAAGAAGTCTTTCGGATGAAAGACGAAATGTTTCTACTTTTTTTGTGTGTTTGTTTTGTTGTTTTGCTTTTTGATTGTCCAGAGGACCAGACTTAACTTTTTTTAGATTTTTCTACCTGGATCATTGAGCATGCATCAAGATACAGTATTTACAGTGATTCACACAGCTTGAGACTGAATATTAAAAATATGAAGGAACAAAAGGGTGATTTATATATTTTATGATTCTTGCTGCATTGATATACCTGTAAACACATGGATGAAGGTGTTGAAGTAAAACATGTCCAGTTTAGACTTCATCTGATCAATCAATCGATCATCAATCCATTCATCACACCATACCCGTTCAACAGTTATTGTTTAGTGTACCCGCTGATCATCTGAGCTGCCAGTGCTGTCAGCAGACTCCTCCTCTGCGCTTCCTCTGTAAGCAACATGGAAAGCGGAAATGGCTAGCAGTAAGCCTTGGTTGTCGAAGCTGTACACACGCAGGACATCTGGACTGCTCCCTGGTTCTGGCCTGTACTTAATGTGACACTTGCAGAGACTGAAGATGCATAAGTTGATCGAGTGTGGGCACAAAACACATGTTGGGAAGACTATGCAGCATCGAAGGAAGAGCAGGGAAGTCTGGAGCCATGTGGTGCAGAATGATGTTACGCAGGACTTCTCAGGTAGGCACTGGTGAGACCTCAGTGAGCCCTGTGGCACAGGCCCAAATCTGGATGGTACCAGCTCAAAAGCTGAGAGACCATCTCTAGGATAAGTGCGATAAGTGTTTGGGACTCCAGCTGGTGTAGTTTTTCTCCCGATGCCAGGATGTCAGGATCTGGAAGTGGTCCTAAGAACACACGAGTGACATAATCACAATAAGTTTTGACAAAGGAAACATGGACATAAAAACATTAACCCACAGGTTATACCTGTGAAAGCTCTGTAAAGCGTGGAGTGCAAACATCTTTTCCCCACAGTTTTGGGCTTTTGCACCACCATCTCGCTGGCAGGTTCAGGATGGATTCCCTTAGAAGCAATAAACATGAAAAAATATGTCAAATAAACTAAAAAATAAATAAATGTCAAGATACAAGTGAGTGATTTGGTAGGACACAGTGGGACAGATTTGAGAGTTAAGATTTTTACAAAACTTGCAAATATTACTAATTCATAGAGGTTGAACCTGCATTTATTCATTACCTACAAAAACAAACAATTCCAAACAAGTTAGGAGAGGAAAAAATATATTTGACACAATAATATTGAGACTACAAAAAATTTCACATGGCACTAATAATATACAGGTAGGAAAGTTATTACAATTATTGTTATGAGAATCATAACCATCATATACTAAATAATACAACAGAAAAGAATGTGTTCCACTCTTATTTTATTTTTTGTTTTACCTGTGTTCTTTGTCTGTGCCATCTTTGTAAATCTCTTGTGCAGGCCAGTGCAGGAGGACCAGCTGGCAGCTGGAGTTGGGAGTAGTGTGCAGTCTGGTAAAAAAAAAAAAGTGCAACTACATGGTTACAAAAACCTTTACCAGCTGCACTCCTACAGAAATAAGCCAACATTTCTTTTTTCAACACCCAGTGAGATCTAAATTAGATCTGTTTTTAGCACACACACACACACACATACTTGTTTTTCCTCCAACTTGAGGACTTAATTTAGCCGCAGACTAAGTGGTTATGCGTGGGGACGCGACTTTCTAAATGAACTAAAGGCTTGGTTTTAGGTTTGTATTTTTTTTAAGGACTCTGGAACATGAAATATCATCTTTAATCTAAAAATATATCAAATTTAGAAAATTGAAATTTGTCAGGTTTTTTGATCCACATGGGGACGTGTCCATTTGGCTAATCACCGACTACCACCAGGTGGCACTGTTCAGTTTTAGGGAACACTGATATGCATATGAGGATGTCAAATATGAGCAATTAAGAGTTCTTTCAAGTCAATAAACTGCATTATATTTGTTTTTTTTGTTTAAAATAATTTTAAGTACCTGTTAAACTGCCAACCATAAATACTGGACTCCACATTCTGGTTGTATGTGAACCATTTTATTGTACAAATTCCAATATTTCAATCTTGTGGCAAAAAAATACATTAAAGCCAACATATATAGAGTAGTTCCTCATTTATTGCGGGTGCTGGGGACCATACCCACCAGCGATAATTGAAAAACCGCAAAGTAGGGATATAGAAGTTCAGTTTAAGTTCAGTAAACTTTGTCATGTGCCAAGCTGTAATCACAGTCATCACCTGTTATTTCCAATCTCCCTCCTTAAATAAACAAATTAAATTTAAATACTGTAACATTTTAAACAAACAATTGATACATTATGGATTGTTTATTTAAAATGTTACAGTATTTAAAGTTAAATTGTAGCGAAGTGCAGCAGGACATCAAAGGGATGTCACAGCTCTATAGCACAGAGCAGAATGTACTTTTTGATTAATTACTCTTCAACAGCTTAACATAGAAGTTCTAAAATAATTAAAAATAACTTAACACTTTTATATTTTGTGATTATGATGATTTTTACAATGCGACATTTTGAATTTTAAGTTGAAAGTCAAAAGTCAATTGGTGCATCTGGACAGCAAAGGTTTAACCCTTCACAAGGCTGCTGCAGGAGAAGTGTGTGTGTGGCAGAGAATGAAATCAGCTGATTGGCTGCAGGAGGGAATAAACAACCCCATGGCTCATCCATCAATCAGTCAATTGTGTCATGTCCAATCTTAGTTTGAAAATTTGCGATATAGCGAACCCGCAATAAATGAACCACGAAGTAGCGAGGGACTACTGTATATACGATAAATGAAAAACTAAAAATGTACGTATTTATCAATACGTATCCATAGACATGAACATGCAGTATGTATACATACTTGTATAACAAAATTTGACTGCAGCCATCCCAACACTTCAAAACGGTCAGAAATTCCAAACAGAACAGGTGTGGTTATGGCATTAACAAATGGCCCCTTTCCATTCACGGTAATAAAAGGTTAACGCTTACCTTCTTTTGAAAGTCTCTCGTTTTAATGCATCTATGCGATTTTTCACATAAAACTTAACCCCTTGCCATGTCCTGTCTTCGAGGGCCACTGGTGAGGCTTCAATACACTTCATACACTGGACTTTCTCAGGAACCTTTCCAGAGTCAATACAGTTCATGAGCGTTTTCTCCACTGCCTGGATTTCTTCTTGGCTCCACTTCAGTCTCTTCCTTTGTGATGGCCCTGGAAAATTATTAGAGGCACTTAAGTGTTCTTCAATAAAAACATGTTTCAATCTGTGTTACAGGGCAAGTTATAAGGTGAGCATGAGAGTGGTGGGGGGGG
>NC_056504.1:19204405-19214999 GCF_014905685.2 Nematolebias whitei
TTCTATCCTTAACATGTGTTTTTGTCTTTCAGATACACCTGGACCTACCATTCTGTGTTTGTCTCTCCTTTCTGTCCTCTCAACCAGCCGGTCAAAGCAGATGGCCTCTTGTCCTGAGCCTGGTTCTGCTGGAGGTTTCTTCCTTTTAAAAGGGAGTTTTTTCTTTTCCACTGTTGCCACTGTGCTTGCTCAGGATGGGAGACTGTGTCAAAGTGAAGATTCAACTTGTCTGCTGCTTCCTTAGATAGAGAACTTTACTAATTTGCTTTTATGTATGTGAATGTTCCTGTAAAGTGCTCTGAGACAACTTTGTTGTGATTTGGGGCTATAGAAATAAACTGAATTGATTTTATACTTCAACTTGACAGGTCATTGGGATTTCATAGACTGGCAGATAAAAATGCTTCAGAGTGTTTTAAGTTTAGTCCTGATTAGTCCATGTTCTGGGTCTCTGGGAAGCACCTAGAGACAACTTTTATTGTAATGGACGCTACATAGATAAAATTGAATTGAATGAAAAAGGTGGGTCCCCTTCAAAGAAAGCTCCTGTGCACGGTCTAAAATTTCAGGTGGCAGAGATTCATATGCAACATAAATTTGCTTAGCTGCCCCCACCACATGCATTTCTTCTCTGATAAACAGTGTCTGAATCATGATGTTGGTCACTTGAAGTCTTGTAATGGATAATTAACAGCCATCTTTGTTTAAAGAAAGTTTTAAAAAGTTGAACACTTTTTTATCCAACATTAATGATGGCTGTCTAAATTTGAGTTGATCTAAATTTGAGTTGATTACATAAGTACAGTAGATATTAAGAAATTTGCAGCAGGATTTTTATTCTTGATATTTTTACAAAGCTAAGTGAAAACAGCTCAAGCCATAGACACACTAGCACATTTACTGATGACACACCCATAACAGTTCTCTTCTCTGGGATGTAAATCAAGATAAATGTTGTTGCTAAGCTCCGTCTTTACTTACCTTGATAGATGTGGATATGTTCTTCATGGAAGAACTTCTATCCTTTCACGTTTATTAGTTCAAGAATTTGCCACTGCGATTTCCTCCTCAGCAGCGAAAGAAAAGGTTGCAAATTATGCAAATATGTTGAAAAGAGAGACATTTCTCCTTAGTGCAAAGACTTGCAAAGAAGGAAGTGTCGGTTTCCGGTTGTCGTGTAAAAGACATTGCAAAAAAGTTTTCTTGTTGCAGATACAATAAATAATCTGAGCTGCCACGCTAAAAATTGTGTTAAAAATACGAGTGTTGTGCTGGACTGACCTGACATTGCAGATTATAAGATAAAGAGGCTAAAATGCCTTATGATTTTTCCGCCAAAATGCTACATAAATCTGTAACGTTTTGACTAGTCAGAATAACAATTCAAGATATCTTATATAGAAAAGCCATCTACATGAAAAAATATTCAAGATATCTTGAATTCATTTTGAGATATCTTAAAAGGAATTTTGACTAGTCATAAGTACAGTTCTAGATATCTTTAAGTTAGTTATGCCTAGTCGTTATTTGCTATCAAGATATCTACAATTTAATTTGCACTAGTCAAAACTTCATTTGTGATATCTAAAAATACATTTAAGATATCTTGAATAATGACGTAATTTAAGATATCTTTAATTGTAATTATTGTAGTGAACTAAGCCTCAGGTCAAATCTGGCCCTGAGGGCCTTCCTGGGACAAGAACTGTATTTCATTGATTTGAGTCCAGAAACACTAAATTAAGTTCATCCAGAGACTTTCTAAGTGTGTCCTGCACTGATCAATTGAAAGAACACTCTCTTTTTTATTATCATTACTATTTTCTTGATAATCAAAGTGTGTTTAGTTCAAACCATTTTAAATGTTGAAGTGAACTACTTATTTTAAATCAACTGTGAAACAGTATTAATGATTTTTAATCCTCATTCAAAGTAGAAATCTAGTTAAATGTTTGTTACAAGAGTAATTATGCATTTTGATTTTCTGTCTGAAATGAGCAAGGTTGTAAGTCGGTCCAAGGTCGGAGACAAATGCAAACAAGTTTGTTGGAACGAACTGTCATGTTTTTAAATCCTCTCAGACGTAAATAGAGAAGCTGGCACCTGTTTCCTCCCAACTCGCCTAAACATTTCTCTTGTCTGTCTCAAAAACATTTTCTGTCTGTTCCAAAACATTTTCTGTTTTTCTGACTTCTAGTGACCTCTTACGTCACATAAACACACCTCTTGTTGGCTCTTTCAGCCAATCAAGACTTCCCAAATGAACCGGAAACAGAACTCTTTAAATGTCGACACTTCCTAGTTCCAACCAGTGCGGTGGGAGAGCAGTTCAGTTCGGAGAGCAGAACCGAACAGAAAAGTGCTGGAGAGAACAGGAGGTTCAGACATGATCCGAAGTTCTTCCGAGTCTTGTGGGAATTATGCAATCTTCCACATCTGAGTGGAACTCTGACGGACTCACAACTCATGTGAGCCCACCCGGGAGGTGAACGTGTGTCGAACGAAGTACCGTCACTACTCCGGACGTTTCCCAATCATCCTACGGAGACGCTGGAAATGGTAGCGTTAAATGGAACTCCGTACCAGCTGATTCATCTTCAGAGAGGTAACGAGTCGATTTCCTACTGAAGCGTACCGAGATGAAACTGGGTTCGAATGGAGAGTGCCGTTCTTATACCGACACATTTTCCCTCACACACATTTTCTCTCCACTTAACTCCTTCATTCCCCATCTTAAAACTCTTCTATCTTGCCAGTAATTCATCCAGATATTTTCAGAAATGTCTGTTGGTTTAAAGTTGCAAGGGAAACCATGGCCGTATGGTTGCTTGCTAACTAAGCTATGTTGTTGTTGAAATCAATTTGCCAAATTAATGTAAATGTTTGATGTTAAACTTTGATTCTGTTAATAAATGACCGCATTCATTTGATGGGTCAAAGAAAATTAACGTCTCACGTCACATTTAATTTCAATGCACGATATTATTCAGTCCAGAAAAATGAAAGAATCCGTTTAATTTATGGATAATATATCACAGATATATGTTCATCTACATTATGACTAGTCAGAACTAAAAGTGAGATATCTTGAAAGCAAATAATGACTAGTCAAAATTAACTTAGAGATATCTAGAACTGTATTTTTGACTAGTCAAAATTCAGTTTAAGACATCTTGAATTAAAGCCTCCATACAACTCAATGGTAAATCTGACGTCATTATGACTAGTCAGAATGTAATTAGAGATATCTTAAATAAGTATTTTGACTAGTCAAAATGTAATTCAAGATATCTTAAATAACTAATATGTCTAGTCATAACTCAGTTTCAGATATTTGGAATGTAAGCGTGGTGAATCCGATTTTATGTTAAAAGGGCTTGCCATATAGCCAAATTATACCTGGATTTAATCTAGGCAGGGGGTTATTTTGGCCTGTTACACCAGCAGCAGATCATATTTAAGATGTGGAACTCTTTTGATCTGGTAGTGGATTAAATAACTGTAAAAAAAAAAAAAAAAAGCGTAAAAAATAATTTGTACTATAATCAAAAATGAATACTGCAACCACTGTTTTGTTTTAGCATCAAGTTAAACCTTTGTCTACAAAAGAAAAACAATGTTCCACCACACAGATAAAGTAATGATATATGTATGGGTCAGGCAGGGAGAGCTGATAATGATGGTAGTCATTTAAAATATTTACTGGGTTACCATCTGCAGCTTTATGACTGATTTCCTGGCACCCCACCCCCTCCCCTTATTATAACAGAGTTTTCAAAATGTTCAAATGTGCATCAGACATCCTTTGACTCACAATGCTGAGTCAGCAAAATGTGTTTATTGCAGTTGAGGAATTTACTTGATCCCATCCAAGTGCAAAAGCTTTACATTTAAATCCATCTTCAGAGGAGAGACAGACTGTGCTGAAGGATTCTTGACCAGAACTCACATTTTATAAGAGTTATTGATCCGAGGGATGATGGATTGAAAATGCAATGCTTTCTGCCATGTTTAATAAATTTCCTTAAGTATGTCCTTAAATTAATGTGTTGTGAAGGTGATTTGCACACTGTCACTGTGCACTGCACAATATGTATGACTAAGCCAAATCTTTATTCTTTATATTTAGACCAGTAAACAGCTATTCATTTGATAAAAAAAAAAAAGAATTGGTTCTATCAGGGGTCACTCCAGTGCTGAATCCACAAAGACTTGCTATACGATGACATGCACAGAATGTAAATGCAGTATGAATGCTGAGTGCTATAATTAGTTGGAATAAGGTGAAAGTGAGTTGTTAAAGCTAAAAGTAAACCACTAGCTAAAATACAAAACATTGGCTAAAAACAATAAGCAGCCAGATATTGACTAAAATCTGCAAACATGTCCTTATAGCTAAAAGTAAAAAAACACTAACTAAATGCCAAAAATAAAAAACAAGATAGCATGTAAAAGTACCAAAACGTTAGCAAAACAGACAAATGTATGTGATTGTTTAAAACTAAACATAGCAAAACATTTGTTATTTACTAAAAGTGTCAAAGGAACACAAGAAATAGCTGAAAATTAGCTCAAAGTAGGATATGATCACTAAATTAGAGCAAATTGTGTTTACCTTTTTTTAGTTAATACATTGATTTTTTTTTATTGTTGATAAATGTTTGAATGCAAGATGGCCACCACAGTTATCCATCCATTTTCTTCCGCTTATCCGGGGTCGGGTCCTGGGGGTAGCAGCCCAAGTAAGGAGGCCCAGACTTCCCTCTCCCCAGCCACTTGGGCCAGCTCCTCCAGGGGAATCCCAAGGCGCTCCCAGGCCAGCCGAGAAACATATTCCCTCCGGCGTGTGCTGGGTCTTCCTCTGGGTCTCCACCCGGTGGGACATGCCCGGAACACCACGCCAGGGAGGCATCCAGGAGGCATCCTAAACAGATGCCCGAGCCACCTCAACTGGCTCCTCTCGATGTGGAGAAGCAGCGGCTCTACTCTGAGCCCCTCCCAGATGACCGAGCTTCTCACTCTATCTCTAAGGGACAGCCCAGACACCCTGCGGAGAAAACTCATTTTGGCCGCCTGTATCCTTGATCTTGTTCTTTCGGTCACAACCCAAAGCTCATGACCATAGATGAGGATAGGAACATAGATCGACTGGTAAATTGAAAGCTTCGCCTTTTGACTCGGCTCTCTCTTCACCACGACAGACCGGTACTGCGCCTGCTTCACTGCCAACATTGCACCTATCCTCCTATCAATCTTTTTTTTTCACCTCATTCGTGAACAAGATCCCAAGATACTTAAACTCCTCCACTTGGGGCAGGACCTCCTCCCCGACCCGGAGAGGGTACTTTTCCCTTTTACGGCTCAAGACCATGGCCTCGGATTTGGAGGAACTGACCACCACAGTTATTCAACCTTAATACCAACAATGACTATAGTTCAATCAATGCTACATATATTAGGGTAGCTAAATTTTGGTGTGGTAGTAGCTGAGACTCATAACTAACACATTTGTCAAGTGCTCACAGATTGCAACAGTTATTTGTTTAAAACTTTGGCATGTAGGGTGGTGAACAATATGCATTCTTTCAAGTATATTACTTTCATTCCTTCTTTATTGCGGTCGGAATGGAGCGTGAGATTGACACACGGATTGGTGCAGCGTATGCAGTATTGTGGACTCTGTACCTTTTTGTTGTGGTGAAGAGGGAGCTGAGATATGAGGCAATGCTGTCTGTTTACCACTCTGTCTATGTTTCTACCCTCACCTATGGCCACTAACTCTGGGTAGTTGATGGAGATGTGAAAGGTCACAGATGTTTTTCACTTACTGAAGTCAAATGTTATAACTAATATTACCATGTGTGTGTTTTAAAGAGTTGTTTTCGTCTGGATCAGAGTGCTGCATAGGCATGGACCTTTCACCTCATAAAACTCAAGCCTATGCAAGAGGCTGCAAGAGTCGTCTGACCTTGGGTTTGTCTGATAACATATATAAAAGACGCTCTTGTAGGCTATCGGTGAGCAGACTTGGGATGGAGCATCATGTAATATTTTGATGCATGTATTTCAACAATGCTCCATCTTGCAAGATTAAACCTGAGAAAAAGAAAATTATCTACATCTCCTGTGTGGCATATTTATTTAATGAGCTATTGAACGGGTAATATTAAATTATCCTAATAGATGTGACCGAAAGAATGAGATTGCGGAAACAGGCAGTTGAAAAGAGTTTCCTCCGCAGAGCAGCTGGACTCTCCCTTAGAGAAAGGGTGAGAAGTTCAGTTATCCATGAGAGACTCTGAGTGGAACCACTGCTCCTCCACATCAAGAGGATCTAGTTGAGGTGGTTTGGGCATCTGGTAAAGATGCTTCCTGGGTGCCTCCCTAGGGAGGTGCTTCGGGCATGTCCGACTGAGAGGAGATCCTGGGGAAGACCCAGGACACACTGGAGAGACTACGCCTTGCAGTTGGCCTGGGAACGCCTTGGGGTCCTCCCAGAATAGCTGGAGAGGTGGCTGTAGAAAGAGATGTCTAGGCCTCCCTGCTCAAGCTGCAGCCCTGGGACATGACTTCAGAACAATGGAAGATGATGGATGGATGGATGGATGGATGAATGGGTTTATATTGCTCCATAAAATAAGATATACTATGAAAGATAATAAATCAGCTCTAAGTCAGTTTCTGTTCAGTTTATTGGGGATAATATATAGTGGTGAATTTATCAAAATGTTTATATATTTGCACATGTATTGCATTCTGCTGCATGAGAAGTAATATATATTTTCCACTGTCCCCCCACCCCATTTTATGTGTTTTTACCACAGAGCCTGTATAGCTATGATTTGTGAGTAAGCTGCACATTAGTGTGTTGTCTTCAGTTTTTTCTGCACTAGAGCTTTGTTAACGCACTTCAACCAACTGCTCTCTGTGTTGACTTGTGAAACATGTCTGGCTGCCTCAGAGGAAATAGCTCCCAATATTTCCACTGCAGAAACAGACTGGGCTATGAATCATCTGTCAAGCAGCAAAGGATTTTTGATTTCTCAGTGGATGAGGAGCTCAAAAAGAAAAATGCAAACTGAGAATCCTAAAACGGATCCAGTTGAGCTGGAGGAGACAGTGAGTGGCACTGATAGGATTTGGAATTTACTGCTTAAACTTAAGTTTTGCATTTCACTAATTGGATAATTCATAACTGATATATAAAATAAAACTTAAGTTCAATTAATTTGTACATAATAGTTAAAACAATTTAATCTATCGTAGTACTCAAACGCCTTCTGTTTTTAATCAACTGATGCTGAAGGCAAATTGGCAAATCTGAAGATGGTCACCGTATCTATGGAACCTTATTAAACACAAAAATGGTAAGAACGTAGCCAATTTTACAGAAATTGAGCTTCAATCTTGGGTGGTAGTAACTGAAAGAGCCAGCTGACCCAGACCCCTTTCATCAATATCCACCATCAAAAGTCATGTATATTATTTCTCCAGATGTTGATCCTGCCTTTTCTAGGATGTCCAAAGTCTGCCCTTACCTACAGACTCAGTCTAGACCACAAGCAAGCTTCAAATCACCATAGAAAGAAAAAAATACAAGCTTACAAGACCACAGGATTTAAACCTGAAATATTTCCAAATGCATGGTTAGTGGAGGATTAGGACCCAAGAGGCAGAGTGGAATACAAAGATCTTGATAATACAAATATTTATTTAAACCAAACTAACAGCTGGCATGGGAGCACAATTACAGTCCACAGGAAGACACAAGGAGTATCAAAACAATGTTTGCATGTAGTGCTGAACTGGTGAGTGGAGGAACTGGGACTGAATATATGAGCAGGGATATATGGGAAGTGGAGACACCTGGGTGATTCATGAGTGGGCACAGGTGGGAGTGGCAGATTGACAGGAAACATATTGACAGCAAACTGAGGCCAGATGAACAATGACACAAACGGATACAGAGAAGATGAACGCAAGAAGGTTGAACTCAAGAATAACACAAAAATATTAAAGACCAAAAGGGGACACTAAACCTTATTTTAGACACAAAAAAAAGTAAAAGAATTACAGATCATGACACTGAGAGATTGTTGTTTAGGTGTACTTAGCCAAGGATTGGCCCACAGTCCCAGCGATGGCTTGACCCACAAGTTGGAGTACCTATCCCCCAGGCCTCCCCCATCTCTCCTCTGATCAGGCTTGCAAATAATATTAACAAGGGTTGGCAGTTGTGGTCTTTGTCTTAAATATACAATAAATCTTCTTCTTTCGTCTTTTCCCTCTTCAGGGATTGCCACAGTGAGCCATCCTCTTCCATCTCATTCTGTCCTTTTCATCCTCTGTCCTCACTCCAGGTACCTCCATGTCTTCTCTAACTGCATCCATGTACCTCCTCTTTGGCTGTACTCTGTCTTTTTTCCTGGCAGCTACATTTCTAACATCCTTCTACCAATATACCCACTGTCCCTCCTCTGGAAACCTGGACTTGACCCCTCAGTGCACTCAAATTACAGACCAATCTCAAAGCTTCCCTTCCTGTCCAAAATCCTAGAAAAAATAGTTTTTACTCAGTTGAGTCAATTTTTAACTGAGAACAAAATCTTTGAGGTCTTTCAGTCTGGTTTTAAGCAACTCCACAGCACAGAAACAGCTTTGGTTAGGGTTTGCAATGACATTTTAACTTCAAACGATTCTGGTCACTATGTGGTACTTGTACTCCTTGATCTTACTGCTGCTTTTGACACCGTCGACCACAGTATCCTCATCTCACGGCTCGAACACTGGGTTGGGATTACAGGAGCTGCTTTAGACTGGTTCCGTTCTTACCTCTCCGACAGGACTTTTTGTGTCAAGGTTGGTGAAAGTCTGTCCACTTCGGTTCCTCTTTCCTGCGGGGTCCCACAGGGCTCGATCCTTGGACCCCTTCTCTTCTCGCTCTATCTGCTCCCACTGGGATCCATCTTAAGAAAACATGCCATCTCATTCCATTGCTATGTCGATGACTGCCAGATCTACCTGCCACTGAAACCAGCCAGTGCTCGTTCCATCCACCCTCTCCTCAAATGTCTAGATGACATTAAGGCATGGATGACTTCAAATTTTCTCAGTTTTAACGACCAGAAAACTGAAGTCATCGTCTTTAGTCCTAGCTCAGCTGCCTCCTCAGATCCTGCAAACCTGGACTCACTTCAGCCCTATCTCAAGCACACTGTTAGAAATCTCGGGGTGGTTTTTGACTCGGATTTTAAGTTTGACAAACAGATCAGTTCAGTTCTGCAGAAAAGTTTTTTTCCAACTGCGGCAGGTAGCTAAGCTCAAGCCAGTGTTATCCAGACCCAACCTTGAAACATTAGTCCATGCCTTCATCACAACCCGCCTGGACTATTGTAACTCACTTTATGCTGGGGTCAGTCAGGCGTCCATTTCACATCTCCAGCTCGTCCAAAATGCAGCTGCTCGGCTTTTAACTGGTACACGTAGGTCTGAGCACATCACACCTGTTCTGTCCTCCCTTCACTGGCTTCCTGTGCGATCCAGAATCGACTTCAAGATTCTCCTCCTGACATATAAGTGCCTAAATGGCCTCGCACCCATCTACCTCTCCGAGCTCCTGGAACCATATGTTCCGTCTCGGGCCCTGAGATCATCGGACCAGCTTCTTTTGGTCGTTCCAAAATCACGCCTGAAGCTCCGAGGGGATCGAGCTTTTTCAGTCAGAGGTCCCAACCTGTGGAACAACCTGCCCCTCAACATCAGGCAGGCCTCCTCCCTCCTGATGTTCAAATCCCTCCTTAAAACGCACCTGTTTGCTCTGGCGTTTAATACTGTGTGAGTTAGTTTATTTTGTTCTGTGTACCTCATTTTAAATTCTGTTGTTTTATGATTGACGTTTATTTTTACTGCTTGTTTTTCCTTAGTGTGATCATTAGTGTGTGTTATTGCTCCAGTAATTTTAATTCTGTATGATGTTTTTGTTTTGCTGCCTATGTTTTGCTACATTTCTGTTAAGCACTTTGATAACAGTTTATCTGTTTTAAATTGTGCTCTACAAATAAAGATGACTTGACTTGACTTGACTTGGACATGTCCAAACAATCTCAGTCTGACCTCTCCAATTTTATCTCACAGTTGTTCAGCATGTGCTGTACCTCTGGTGAGCTCATTCCTAATCTTCTCCATCCTTGTCAATTCTAAGGAGAACCTCAACATTTTCATTTCAACCACTTCCAATTCTTTCTTCTGTCTTTTTGTCAATGCCACTGTCTCCAGACCATACAACATAGCTGGTCCACTGTCTTGCAAACTTTTCGTTTGACTTTTGCTGACACCATTTTGTCAAAAATCACTCCTGAAACTTTACTCCATCCACTCCATCCTGCCTGAACTCTCCTTTGCACCTCTTTAACACATTCCCCATTTTTCTGGACAGTGGACCCCAAGTACTTGAAGTCCTGCACCTTTGTGACCTCTGCTTTTTGTAGCCTCACTGTTGCACCAATCTCTCTATCATTTACACACATGTACTCTGTCTTACTAGGCTTACTTTCATTCCTCTTCTTTCAAGTGCATACCTATACCTCTTTAAGGG
>NC_056504.1:19215099-19216372 GCF_014905685.2 Nematolebias whitei
ACTTTCATTCCTCTTCTTTCAAGTGCATACCTATACCTCTTTAAGGGTGCATTCACACCAGCCCTGTTTAGTCCGCTTTAATCGAACTCTAGCTCATTTTCCTAGAAAGTCTGGTTTGTTTGGGGAGGTGTGAATGTGCCATTGAACTCTGTCACAGAACAAAAAGGCGAATTCTGGCCCGGGCTAAAACCAAGCCTCGGTCTGGTAGAAGAGAACTCCAGCGCGGTTCGAGTGCAATGTGAATGTAAACAGACAGGGCACCGCTCAACAAGCAAGAAGTGGAGTACAATGCAGGGCAAACAAACACGCATTTTTCTTACCATATATGGAGCTGTCAGCTGCCTTGTGTGAAAAACAATATTCTCCATGGTCTTCTGCCTCATCTTCTGCTCATGCTGAGTCCATTTAAAAAAAAAGACAAAATATAAGTCCTAAAACTGCTAAAACTTGATGCCACTCCGTTTTTGTTTTCATTTCCAGAAGAAGAAGTGGCTTCAGTGGTTTTTGTGTTGTTTCTTTCAGCAGTTCTAGGTGCAGCACCCCAACAGGCGAGCGGGGGAATAGGTTGGTTCAACAGGTTTGCTCGCCTGCACAGTGCAGTGTGAATGCAAATGCACCAGCTCAAATGTAAACAAAATGTCATGAATATTGGTCCCCAACCGAACCGAGTCTACCGGACTATCAGGTGTGAAAACAACCTAAGTTCTCTTCCACCTGTTCCCTGTTCTCATCACTGATCGCAATATCATCTGCAAAACATCATAGTCAATGCGGATTCCTGCCTGACCTCATCTCTTAGTCGGTCCATCACCAGAGCAAAACAATAAGGGGCTCAGAGCTGATCCTTGATGCAATCTCACCTCCACCTTGAAGCTATCTGTCACCCCTACAGCAAATCTCACCACTGCCCTGCTGTCCTCATACATGTCTTGTACCAGTCTAACATACTTGTCTGTCACTCCAGATTTCCTCATGCAATACCACACCTCCTCCCTCGGCACCCTGTTATATGCTTTCTCTAAATCCACAAAGACACAATGGAGTTTTTTCGGACCCTCTCTGTACTTCTCCATCAGCATCCTTAAAGCAAATATGGTGTATATGGTGCTCTTTCTCAGCATGAAACCATACTGATGCTCACAAATAGTCAACAGTTTTCTAAGTCTTGCTTCCACAACTCTCTCCCAGATCTTCATCATGTGGCTTATCATCTTAATTCACTTGTAGTTGCAACAACTCTGCATCACCCTTATTCTTAAAAATGGACACCAGC
>NC_056504.1:19216472-19221016 GCF_014905685.2 Nematolebias whitei
AGTCTTGCGTCGTTTCCGGGTCTCGTACTATCTGGGTATCCTGAGCTCATGACAAGAAGAAACTTTGTTATCATTGCACCGAGATACAACGAGAACATGTACGTACAGTCATCCGAAAGATGGGACGAGTGCACGAAGCTGCTACTATAAAAAGTGTGGTCCTCTTATTCTTATTCATAATAATATTTTGCTTAGAATTTTGTTGAGAGACCAGCTGAACCTTCAAATTAGGAGTTATGCAGGAAAAAAAGATGCTCTTTAAAGGTTCACGGGACGAAAGAGTGCAAGCAGGGAAGCCGGGGGGGGGGGGGGAGACGTCTGGCTTCACCGGAGGACAGCAAGAGAATGAAAAAAACTAACTAATGTTCCAAAAGTTTGAATATTTGTAAATTAATAATAAAATCACATATGTATTCAAGTGGTACACCAATGGCCCCCTTTGATGAGGGATTTGAATCAGTGGCGGCTGGCCAACAGGGGGTGCTAGGGCGGCACCCCACCACTCAACACTCATCACATTACCTTGAATAAGACATAAAAATTAGAGATGCACCGATCCACATTTTTTTACTTCCGATCCGATCCCGACATCTGGATATCTGCCGATACGGATACTATTCCGATATTGTAATCATAATTGATTTTATGAGACTGTAATAATCTCCTCTCAAGTACAGTTTGTACAAATATATGCATGTATGTCCAAAAAGGCAACTTGAGGTAAGTTTTATGAATGTTGGATAAGTTTCCAAGCTAGAATTAAATTATGCTAACACAAAACCTACTGTTTGCCTTATTCCTAGCTTTAAAGTGGATAATAAAGTGATTAAATAGCTTGAAACATCTGCTAAGTTCATGGCATAAACTGACACAGACATTTTCCTGTTTATAGTATTTTACATCGCTTTATAATGTAGCTGTTTTTGTTTAATTTCTTAATACATATATATTTTTCTTTTATTTTTCAGTTCATACTCTTTTTTTGATTGTTGTCTATTCAATTCAGTTTATTTATATAGCGCCAAGTCACAACAGAAGTCATTTCAGGGAACTGTGCAGAAACATTAAAATAAGTTAACAGAAACATTCATATATAAAAATAATAATTTAAGACTATTTATCTGAGCAGACTGCTTTGAATTTAACTCCATCACAGAACTTTCATCTTGCACTGATAAATATCTCCTGGAGGGTAAATGTAAACTATATACTGTATAGGGTGAAAATATTCAATCAAGCTGCGAAGCAGGCAGTCTGATTTCAGTCAGCCACGCTCAGTCTGATACTCCGAGACGGGCAGACTGAGCGCAGCTGACTGAAATCAGACTGTCTTCTCCGGATTGAACAAGAGAAAAACACCGCTGAAGCCACGAAGCTCGAGCATCCAACGTAAAACTAACGTTACTGTGGTGCCTGGCTAAACAATCCTTGTGTGCTTTAATGTGGTGCTTTTTCAAATGTTTATTAAGTTTGATGTATTGTAGGTCACGACTGAGCTCCCCCCTCTCGGTACAGCGACTATGCAGACATTGCACATTGCTGTCTTGCGGTGTTTAGTGTAAAATACTTCCACATAGGGGACATGTTACGATGAAAAGTTGGTTAGCCATTAGCAACAGCACTGTAGCTAATTCTAGCTCAGTGCTCAGCCCTCAAAAGAGTATTTACTCATGTTTTAGCTGGCTGCAAACGATGAAATGGATTTCCTGAATGTGAGGCAGGTTTCATGAAACATGCCTCCGTTCAGGAAATCCATTTCATAGTTTGAAGCCAACCTGCAGAGCAAGTCATCAGACACAGACAGGCAACATGGATCGGAAAGATCGGCAGGTTGGATCGGAAAAATTTGATATGTAAATTATGCTGGTATCAGATGCCGATACGGATACCGGATCGAATCGGCCCCATCCCTAATAAAAATGTTCAATAAAAATGAAATAATAAAATTAAAATATTTAGAAATATATGTACTTTAATTTCTGGACTATTGAGCGCACCCAAATATAAGTCACGCCCACTAAATTTAAAGAAGAAGAATAATTTTGTACATATATAGGCTACAGTTATGTATAAGCCGTGGGTGTCCATGTTGTAATGCAAGACATTTATACAGAAAGATTTTTTTAATTTTTTGATCAAATACATACCAGTAACATACACAAATACGTACAGTAAATGTTTTTTTTGTTTCCTGAACAGTGCCGGTAACATGGATGGTTAAAACAAAAATATAGTAGCCTACCAGGAAGTCATTGATAGCAATCTTAATCTTCCTCCTGCAGAGGATTTTTTTAACTGCTCCCCTGTCAGGATCCACTGGCAGACTGGAGCATAAGTTGTTCTTTGCATGCTACCAGTTTTGGTAAACTATTTCTCACCACCAGTCATCCAAGCCTCCCAACGAGCTTCGAGTGTCATTTTAATACACAAGTCACACTGATATATAGTTGCTGTGGATACTTTGTTGCAAAAGTTCCCCCTCCTCGTTCTGTCCTCCACTCCTCGTTTCATTAGTTCATTGACCTGTTTGGTAATTTCATCGGTCAGATTTTTTTTTTTTACCTTTATTTATACAGGTAGTCTCATTGAGTCATGAGGACCCACCCCACAGGAGAGATGTGTATTGGGCGGCTATGTGAGCGCTGGGCTATGACGAGGGTAAATATTATGATTATTATTATTAGTCTCTTTAGAATGATTTGTTCAATTAGCTTTGTAGAGATCTAGTAGAGTGCTGTATGAGTGGGTAAATGAGGACACAGATTGTGGTGTAAAGTGCTTTGAGTATCTTGAAATAAGATAGAAAGGCGCTATATAAGTACAGTCCATTTACCATTTATTATGGCGGCAGGAAGCTCGTTAGCCCGTCAAAAAACAAAAATCCATAAATTAGCCACAGCATTATATAAGCCGTGGAGTTCAAAGCCTGTGAAAAAAGTAGCGGCTTATAGTCCAGAAATTACTGTATATACAAACCGGATTCCAAAACAGTTGGGACACTAAACAAACTGTGAATAAAAACTGAATGCAATGATGTGGAGATGGCAAATGTCAATATTTTATTCGTAATATAACATATATGACAGATCAAAAGTTTAATCTGAGTAAATGTAACATTTTAAAGGAAAAATATGTTGATTCAAAATTTCACAGTGTCAACAAATCCCAAAAAAGTTGGGACAAGTAGCAATAAGTGGCTGGAAAAAGGAAATTGAACATGTAACAAACAGCTGGAAGACCAATTAACACTAATTATCATGTCATGATTTGAAGTTCTTTATGGAACACTGGGACGCCATGTCATCCGGACCAGAGAGGACAAGGATAGCCCAAGTTGTTATCAATGCTCCATTCAGAAGCCTGCATCACTGATGGCATGGGGTTGCATAAACAGGCTTGTGGCATGAGCGCTTGTGGCATGGGCAGCTTGCATGTCTGGAAAGGCATCATTAATGCAGAGAACTATGTTCTGGTTCTAGAACAACATATGCTCCCATCTAGACGTCATCTCTTTCAGGGAAAACCCTCATCGCAGTCTCATACCTATTTGCATAGTTAAATCCAGGTGGCAATTTGTTTGGGCCAGGCTGTGAATGATATATATATATATATATATATATATATATATATAGTCACGGTTTTCAGGCGAAGCTGAGCAGGAATGAACCCATTTGCACATGTAGAACTCAGAGGCGAGGTTGTAAAATAATAATCACTTTAATAATCAAAAATAAATAGCTGACGTGTCAGCAAAAACTTACAGACAGGGTCAGGTCAAGATTATACGCAGAACACAGGAGACAAACTAGGAGCTGTACCAGACAATGCACCAACCAACACTGATACACAGACCAGGGCTTATATACACAGAGACTTTTTTCTCTCTTCTTTCGGCTGCTCCCCGCGTTAGGGGTTGCCACAGCGAACTAAGTCACACGAAAACTTGGCAGTTATTTTTACGCCAGATGCCCTTCCTGACGCAACCACAGACCATCGAGCTACTACAGCCCTCTGTGTGGAGCAGAGAGCTGCTATCTAGGACACCAGGAGGAGCAGATGGTGGGGGTTAAGTGCCTTGCTCAAGGACCCAGAGTGGGACAAATGAGGGTGGGGACAGGTGTGGATGCTTAACCTACCCCACCCACATTTTTGACATTGTCGGTACCGGGGCTTGAACCGGCAATCATTCCGATCACAGGCCCACCTTCTCTAACCTCTGTGCCACCACTCCCCTCTAACCTCTGTACCACCACTCCCCATATATTATATACACACACAGACTAGACGAGACAAATTGCAAACACCTGGAGGACACGCAGGTGGAGCTGATCGGGGTAATTACTGAGAGACACTAGGGAGTATGGACACATGGAGACTGACAGAGAGATACCATTTATACATACATACACTTACATATATATATATATATATATATATATATATATATACTTACATATATACATACATATATATATCTAATTTATCAGATATCAATAAATTAATCCTTGCCTAAATTTCGGCATTACATCCAGTCACAATTCTAG
>NC_056504.1:19221116-19226813 GCF_014905685.2 Nematolebias whitei
TGGTGATTGGCGGCCATCTTGGGGCTGCAGCAAGAACTACTCTTACAGTACCCCCCCCCTCAAGAGTCGCCTCCAGACGACCTGAGGCGCTTCTCGGGGTGGGCCTTGAAGAAGGCAGAGATGAGGCTTGGATCCAGTATGAAAGAACGAGGGATCCAAGATCTTTCTTCAGGACCATATCCCTCCCAGTCAACTAGGTACTGGTAACCACGTCCTCGGCGTCGCACATCCAGGATGGTCCGGACTGTGTAGGCTGGATGGTTGTCTATCAACCGGGCGGGTGGAGGGAGGTCGGCAGGTGGGCACAAAGGACTTTCGGAGACAGGCTTGATCTGAGAGACGTGGAACGTGGGATGAATCCTCATGGAGCTAGGAAGTTGAAGTCTTATGGCAGAGGGGTTGATTATCTTGATGATGGGGAAAGGGCCGATAAACCGGGGAGCCATTTTCCTGGGAGTGTCCCTCAGGTGGATGTCCCTGGTGGAAAGCCATACCCTTTGGCCCACTTGGTAGGGTGGTGTAGCAGAACGGTGGCGATCGGCAAATCTTTTGTTTTGGGCAGCATTGCGTACCAGCAATGCCTTGGCCTGGCGCCAGATGCGTCGACAACGGCGGAAGTGATGTTGTACGGAGGGTACTGAGATGTCAGTCTCCTGGCTGGGAAAAAGAGGAGGCATGTATCCAAGAGAGGCTTCAAAAGGTGACATACCTGTGGCTGTAGATCTATGAGAGTTGTGGGCGTACTCCACCCAAACCAGGTGCTGACTCCAGGCTGAGGGGTTACGTTCTGTGATGTAGCGTAGGGTGGACTCCAGTTCCTGATTACAACGTTCCGCCTGACCGTTGGACTGGGGGTGGTAACCGGAGGTGAGACTGGAGGATGCCCCTAGAGTATTACAAAAACAGCGCCATACTTGAGAGATGAATTGGGGGCCTCGATCCGATACCACATCAGAGGGAATACCGTGGATCCTGAAAACATGCTGTACAAGAAGTTGAGCCGTTTCTAGGGCGGATGGAAGTTTGGGAAGAGGGATGAAGTGGGCTGCTTTTGAAAATCTATCAATGACTGTTAGAATATTCGTGTTACCTTCCGATGGAGGCAGGCCTGTGACAAAATCTACTGATATGTGAGACCATGGACGACTGGGTGTAGGCAGGGGTTGCAAAAGTCCGGCAGGAGGTTGGTTTCCGGTTTTATTTCGAGCACATGTTGAACATGCTGAGACAAATTCCTTCACGTCTTGAGTAAGTGTAGGCCACCAGAAGTGAGTTTTAGTTAAATACAGCATGCACGAGGTGCCGGGGTGACATGACAGTTTGTTGGTGTGTAACCATTCGAGTACCTTCGACCTCATAGTTGAGGGGACAAAAAGAGTTCCAGGGGGTCCAGTGCCAGGGTCAGGTTCAGTCTTATGAGCCTCACGTACCTCTCTTTCAATAGACCAGGTGAGTGCCCCGACAATGCAGACTGGAGGAATGATGTTCTCTTCGGTGTCAGGAACATCTGGAGGGGAAAACTGACGAGAGAGAGCATCAGGTTTGGTGTTCTTAGAACCGGGTCTGAATGTTAAAGTATAATTAAAGCGATTGAAGAATAGTGGCCAGCGTGCCTGTCTGAGGGTCAACCGTTTGGCATCTCTTAAATATGTGAGGTTTTTATGATCAGTCCATATCAAAAAAGGAATTTCAGTACCTTCGAGCCAATGGCGCCATTCTTCTAACGCCAACTTAACCGCTAACAGCTCCCGGTTACCCACATCATAGTTTCTTTCTGCAGATGATAGGCGTCGAGAGAAAAAAGCGCATGGGTGAACCTTATTGTCTCTGGGTGACCTTTGGGACAGAACAGCTCCTACCCCAGTGTCAGATGCGTCCACTTCTAAAATGAATTGATGTTTGGGGTCTGGATGGCAAAGGATGGGTGTGGATGAAAAAGTTCTTTAAGTCTACTGAATGCTGCATCTGCCTCAGGGGTCCATCTAAAAGTCCTGTTGATGGAGGTAAGCTGAGACAGAGGTGCGGCGATGCGACTATAATCCTTTATGAAGCGCCTGTAGAAATTTGCGAAACCCAGAAAGCGTTACAATTGTCTTCTGGTCTCTGGGACGGGCCACTCCACCACTGCCTTGGTTTTCTCGGGGTCCGTTCTATAATGTCCCTCCCCGAAGATAAAACCCAAAAAGGATACTGAGGGAACATGAAAATCACATTTCTCTCCTTTTACAAACAATTGATTTTCATAAAGTCTCTGTAGTACTGTCCTGACTTGCGCTATGTGTTTGTTTTTGTCGTGGGAGTAAATAAGAATGTCATCTAGGTAGATGAAAACAAAATCTCCAATAAAATCTCTTAGGACATCATTAACTAAGGCCTGAAAAACAGCAGGGACGTTGGTTAGTCCGAAAGGCATGACCAGGTACTCGAAGTGACCCAGGGGTGTTCGGAAGGCTGTCTTCCATTCATCACCATGCTTTATGCGTACTAAATGGTATGCATTCCTCAAATCTAATTTGGTGAAAATGGTGGCAGATTGCAACTGTTCATGGATGGAATCAATTAAAGGTAGGGGATATTTATTCTTTACCGTTATGTTGTTCAAACCCCGGTAATCAATACAGGGGCGGAGAGTTTTATCCTTCTTTGTGACAAAGAAAAACCCTGCCCCCACAGGAGAGGTGGACGGGCGAATGATCCCGGAGTCGAGAGACTCCTCAATGTATTTTTTCATGGAGTCCCTCTCTGGGCCTGAGAGATTATAGAGTCGACTGGAGGGTAGGGGGGCTCCAGGAAGGAGGTCAATGGAGCAGTCGTACGGACGGTGTGGAGGTAGAGATGAGGCTTTCTGTTTGCTGAATACTTGCGCTAAATCATGGTAGTTAGAGGGAATGGCAGACAAATCAATCTCCTCTTTGGTCATGTCAAAACTAGAGGAGTTGGAGATACCTGAGCGAAGACAGTGTTTTAGACACTTGTTGCTCCATCTCTCCACCCTCCCCAATTCCCAATTAATATGTGGATTATGATCTTTTAACCAGGGGTATCCTAAAATTAATTGAGTGTTGGGTGAGTCAAATACAAAGAAATTAATGTTTTCATGATGGTTTCCAGACGTTATTAAATGCAGAGCCTCAGTCTTAAAGCGGATCTGGGCCAGGGTCTCACCGGTGACTCCAGCTATGTAAACTGGTTGAATTTCTTGAATGGGTAAAGAAAACTTTTTGACTAGATTAAGGCTTAATAAATTTTGCTCTGCGCCCGAGTCAATTAAAGCAAGGACTGAAAAACGATTCTGATTAACTTGAATAACAGTGGGTAATGATAGTCTCTGTAGAGAAGAAAAAGAGGAAGTGCCCACCAATATTTCTCTATTTATTGGCGGGCGCCTTCGTTTCCCCGAAACGGGCAAGCAGAAATATAATGTCCATCCCTCCCACAGTAAATACACAAGTTGGCCTCTCTACGTTTTTGTTTCTCATCGGGAGTCAATCGGGTGCGTCCCACCTGCATGGGTTCAGGTTCTGGTATCGCAGGCACAGTTGTCGGAGTGGAGACTGGGAAACTCTGGGATTTGTAGTTTTCAAAATTGAGTTTGTAGTTGCGGGACCCACCTGATGACGGAGAGGAACCGGAAGTTGTGGATCTCTGGGAGTTGTAGTCCCGTTCCTTTCTGCGCTCCCGTAGGCGTTCGTCAAGGGATATGGCTAAGTTTATTAATGCGTCGAAACGTGGTGGCTCGTCTCGTGCGGTAATCTGGTCCTTAATGTAGTCAGACAAGGAGTTTAAAAAGGTACCTTGTAGGGCTCTCTCGTTCCACCCGGTCTGAGCGGCGAGAATGCGGAACTCGAGGGCGTGTTCAGATACAGGTCGCCGGCCCTGACGTAAACCCAGAAGTCGCTTCTGTAGATGAACAGATGCTGCGAAATATTCATCAATTAAAACGGATTCCTCATTTTTCTGGACTGAATAAAACGTGCATTGAATTTAATGAAATGCAAACGTGAGACGTCATTTATCTTTGACCCATCAAAATGAATGCGGTCATTTATTTACAGAATCAAAGTTTAACATCAAACATTTACATTAATTTGGCAAAATATGAAAATAACAACATAATCAATCAATCAGGAAAACCATACGGCCATGATTTTCCGTTGCTTCACCACAGACATTTATGAAAACTGTACAATTATGATCAATTATCCACACGGCGGTGGATGAGCACTTTACACAGACATTTCTAAAATATCTGGAAGGATTTCTACTTGAGAGAAGAATTTAAAGATGGGAAGGAAGTTTAAAGGGAGTAAAAGATGGTATGTGAGGGGAAGTGTTCACCAGAACCGACACTCTCCATCAGAACCCAGCTTTCCTCGGTACGCTTCGGTAGGAAACTTGACTCATTACCTTTCTGAAGATTAATCAGCAGATATGGAGGTCCAGTTAACGCTACCTGTCCAGCGTCTCCATAGGATGGCTGTGACTCGTCCGAAGTAGTGACGAGATTCCGTCCGACTCCAGCTCACATCAGCAAGTGGAAAGTGTTATAATCCCATGAAACTCGGAAGAGCTCTGTGGTCATGTCAGGGTCTTCCCGGCTCCCAGCCAGACCCAACAGAACTTCACAGAACTGAGAACTGGGCAAATCCAGAACTGGCTCCCACAGCAACTGCACAGCACTAGGACATATCAGAACTGTCCGCACCGCCGAACTTCTCCAAACCCACAGAACTGTGTAAACCAGGAAGTGCCGACATTTTTAAAGAGCTCTTTTCCCGGTTCATTTGGGAGTCTTCCCATTGGTCAGTACCGACCAGACAGGGGTGTGTTTTGTGACGTAAGAGGTTACTAGGAGTCAGAAAAAGCAAGAATTGTTATGGAACAGGTTAAACTGTTCTCAGAGACAGAGAGAGTTTTGTTTTGGCGAGTTTGGAAAACAGGTGCCAACTCTACGTCTGAGAGGATGTAAACAAGACAGTTGTTCCAACACATGTCTGCTTCGACTCCTGACCTTGGAAAACGCACACTTGCTCATTCAAAGACAGAAATCAGAAAATGCATAAAAATCTGTAACAGACCTTAACATGAATTCTAACTCTGCATAAGCATTAAAAATCATTATTACTGTTTTACAGTTAATAAAATTGATTAGTTCACTGCAACATCTAAAATGGTTTGAACTAAGACACATTGATTATCAACATTTGTAAAATAGTAATGATAATAAAAACAGAGTGTTCTTCCACTTGATTTTCAAGAAAGAGAGTCTCAGGATGGGTGAACCTGTATTTCTGGATTCAAATCAATGAAATGACAGTTTCTGTCCCACAAGGTTCTTAAGGTCAAGGGATTTGACCTTAGGCTTAGTTTTGACATCAGGTTAAGTTCACTACACTTCTCCGCATTGGGTTCCTGCAATGGCCGGTCGAAAATCCTACGAAACTCGGTGAGTAAAATATCAAAGAAACTGTATCCAGGTTGTGATGATGTAGGAAAGAAGTTGCCCACCGGAGAGCGTTACCTTTAAGCTGACTGATGAAATATGTAATTTTCGCGGTGTCAGTGGCGTAGAGTTGAGGAGCTCCTTTGAAGGCGAGTCTGCATTGAAGGAGAAAGCCCTCACAGGTTGGAGGAGGCAGTGAGGCTCAGTTGTGATTCGTGGGTTCCCAAGGATGGTTTCTGTAGGCAAGCAGGGCA
>NC_056504.1:19226913-19228840 GCF_014905685.2 Nematolebias whitei
TGGTGATTGGCGGCCATCTTGGGGCTGCAGCAAGAACTACTCTTACACTTCTGATTCTGATTTTGTGTTCAAAACTTTTTGAAGAAGTCAAATGATTATAAATCTTGTTTTTGCTTGAAAACAAAATAAATAGACACATTTGCTGGTCCCTTTGGACCTGTTATGGACATTTCCATTTTATTATCTTAGTCTATTAAACTTTTATAACTGTTACATGTTCTATTCATCATTCACTAGCTCCCTGTGCCAGGTTTTCTAGATACTTTATAAAGCAAACTTCTTGTTGCGAGAAGTTATGTCTTGTCTTATACCAGATTTTGTTGTCCTTCTCACAGAGCATAACGGTGCAAGATGAATAAAGTTTTTTTTTTTTCCTGGCAAGTCGTTGCAAATGTAGATGTTAAAACCTGTATTACTAAATGTGGAAGTTTAGTGTGTGGACATTACAAACAAAAGCTTGTTTAAACAAACTGAAATACAAATTTTATAGATTATGGCAAATATTCTGATTGGAAGATGTTCTTATGGTTGTTTAATTTTGTATAAAAGAAAAAAATTACAGACATGCCACAACATTGTATTTTTTTTAGAATTCCAACTTTCTGGCATTAAGAAACAATGAAAGAAAAAAGGAAATACTGTTGTCAATCACAGTTGCTTTTTGCAGCTCACAAAAAGGAAAATGTGTATGAAATAACTGTAATTTGCAGTTCTAAAACAAACACCTGCATCACATTAAATATGTTAATTAGACTTCAGTTAAGAGCCTCACACCCTGAAGGGCTGTTGTATAAAACAGATTGTAACAAATTGTATAAACAGATTGATAAATCATAGCTTCAACATGAGAGATGTCAGTTAAAATAAATGAGGAATAAGAAACATCTTAAAGAAGGCAAATAATGACAAAATGTTGCAAATGATGCTCGGTGTTCCTAAATAGCTGAGTCTAAAATCTGGACCGAGTACAAACAAAATGGAAAGGTCGTTAAAAGGAAAGCATACTGTATGATGAAGGAAATCATCAATGTCAAGATGGAAAAATGTAAATAAAATGTCTTAAAAACAGAAACTTTTCAATAAGACAAATGAGAAACAAATGGCAGAAACTGGAGTCAATGTCTGAACCTTAAGAATCATCATCATTAACGCCCAAACAGAAATGCATTTATTATTGTATGTTTCCTAATTTATTGATGATTTGGGCCTGCATGTCAGTTAAAAGCACATGGGAGATGGGAGTCTACATCATTATTAAATGCCTAAGTTTACATTTTAGTTTAGATGCTTCTTATTCCAAGAGATATAAAGATGTTGATTTCCAAGATGGCGGTGTGTAGGGCTTGCCATTCATTGCTCTCTGTTTTGTTTTATTTTTATTATTTTTACAAAGTGTTGTGTAGATTGTCAACTTATATCAGCAGTATGATAGTTGAGCACTTTTGGAGCTCCACTGATTACTGAAATGCTTGCAGAGTTTTTTCTACAATGGTCAGGACTCTCTTCCACCAGTCCTATCTGAAATTCCTGCCTTCCTTCTTCATGATCATAGCTCTTCTCCATGGAGGAAACGCCGCAGCTGTCGAGGAAAGCACGGTGGGATGTTAGTGAAGCTGAGACCCATGTGGATTATTCTGCCAAGGACTACAAGGCTCGTTCTGGATCTGATCATCGCCTCTCTTACCCATGACATTTCAGGGACCCTGATGTTGGGCTAACAGGATGCTCAGACCATGTAAACAACTGCAGTTATTTACCTGTGCGTCAGACAAGCCGACCAGGAGGTAATAATCTTCAAAATAGAGATTAAGGACTTAGTAATAGTTCCTCAAAATCCTAGAGGAACATATATCTGTGATATATTATCCATAAATTAAACGGATTCATTCATTTTTCTGGACTGAACAATATCGTGCATTGAAATTAA
>NC_056504.1:19228940-19233961 GCF_014905685.2 Nematolebias whitei
TTAATTTCAATGCACGATATTGTTCAGTCCAGAAAAATGAATGAATCTGTTTAATTTATGGATAATATATCACAGATATATGTTCCTCTACATCTGGTGGCCTCGTACGGGTCTCTATATGTTCCTCTACATCTGGTGTCCCCATACAGGTTCATGAATGGACTGTTATTCGTGTAACAATGGAATTTATCATGTTGGCATGAAATGAGATGTGCAGATTGTTGCTGTGTGAAACGCAGCGTTGTGGCAGCTGCAGTGCTCAGAGAAAATACAGTAATGTTGTGTGTTGTGGTGTTTTGAAAGCTGAGCTTTGAGAGTCAATGTGTTCGTTTAAAAGCTGAATTTGTACATCTGTTGTGTAACTGAAGCTGATGAGCTGTGAAAAACGTGGATTCTGTTTAAACGGACGGAGGTTCTGTTCGACCCGGTTCTGGTCCGGCTCGGTTCTGATAAGTTCGAACGAGTGTTTTAAATAGATGGAGAGACGTTTTTAAGAACGGAGCGCCGTCTCCGTGAGCTTTGAGAGTTGATAAGTTACATTTTTAACAGAAAATAGTACATTTTGAAAGCTTTCATGACGAAAAGTTGACTGGAATGTTCAAGCTAAATGCTAACACGCTAGCTGAAATAGCGAGCGGCGATTGGTCAAAAACCGTTGTTTGAAACGCTCTGATTCGCTGAGAGACGTGTCTGTCGTCACTTCCTCTGATGTCAGGTCGTAAAACCCACCCCCGTTGCTGTTCTGTCATTGGTAGATTCAGTCACGTGACCCAGAAATGAAGCTCGTCTTCATAGGGAATTTCAATCTGCTGTTTAAAGTTGAAAAACGCTTTAAAGTTGGTTCTGATCCGCTACTCCGTTTCTTTGAAGCCTAATCGCTGAAACTTTGCCACATTTAAGTTTTAAATCCGTCATTAAATGGTGTTTTTGGACCACGCTAGCCGATGCTAATTTTAAGCTAATGGCTAACGACCGGATGTCACCAAAGCCACAGGAAGTCACCGCGACTCCTACTGGTCATCACTAACAGTGTCTGGGTTAAAATAAAATAAGGTTATACTGCCACCTCCTGTTGGAAACTTGAAATCACAGTTTCACTTCGTTTTTAGGATATTTTGGGTGAAATTACACGTGTTTATTCCTGTCAGACGCATTTTTGAGTTAATAAACGTTCTTCAAGCTAAATTATTACTGTTATCTTGCATTTAAAAAGTGATAAAGGTGTTTATGCCAGAAAGGCATTTACCAAGACATTTTTCATTCACTGATAATTCCTCAAATGGAGGTGCAAAATAAAAAATTAGAAACTTTTTAAAGATACAGTCCAGATATTCACAGAGTTGATAAAGTTTGCTCATTTGCTGAAAAGATAATACACGTTTAATTGCTAGAACACTAAATAAGCGTAATTATATCAGAAAAAGGAAACTTTTCTGATTTATTTTACCACCTAAAACACTACATCCTCCTATTTAATTTTTAAATAGAAGATAATGGCAGGAGAAGACGAAAACGTTGACCTTTTAAACTCCCAATCACAAGATGACATCATCCAGGGAGCTTTATATATTTGGCGCACAATTAAAATCACTAAATGGAGCTGCCACATGTCCCACAAAACTCATGTTTCATGCAAAAAAGTCGTGCTTGTTGAAACAACGCCACGTTTAAGCTTTAAATCCGTTCAGAAATGTTGATTTAACCGAGTTTAGCCGATGCTAATTTTAAGCTTAGCGGCTAACAACAGGATGTCAACGAACGATCCACAGGAAGTTGTCAGACTCCTGCTGGTATAAATAAGCTTACACCACCACCTGCTGTTGAAAGAAGAGTATAACAGTTTTCCTGAAGGGGAGACTGATAATTCCTCAAAATTTTTTTTCTTTTTCTTTTCACCCGACCTGGTTAATGACTGTTTAAAATAGCGAATTTCTGGAAAAAAACGGCTTAAGGAAGCGTTTAAAAACTAAAGTTGCTTTAAACTTTTAGAAAAATTGCAGGTTTATTTAATGTTAAGTGCTTTAGAGTAAATATCACTTAGAGGCCTGGTTCTTGTATCTGTTAAAAATAAGCACATTAAAAAGTAACACTGCAGAGAAGCATTTACTTAAGAATATTCATGAATTGGGGTAAAACCTACAAATAGGTGCCCACATTTGAATAAGTTGACTTATGACAGTACTTTTGAATAAATCCAGAGCTTAAAAAAGTGTGTGAACCTCACATGACACTTGCATACAAATATTTACCTGTTAAAATAATCTGAAGTTGGCAACTGTTTATCAGATGAGTGCTAAACAGTGAATAACCATGACAGGTGTGATAGAAAAGGATTTTGATCCTTGTGAGATGAAGGACTGTTTAGAGAGAGCGTTGACGCTGCTCACAGGATCCTTACATCCATATGGTGAACAGGTGGACAGCATGAACTCAAAAGAGTTATTGGACAAGCTGAAGGAGGTTGCAGAGAGTGTTACCTCTACAGACATAACAAAGTCAAGCTATGAAAAGCTGGCTAAAATGGCAATTTTACTGAAAGCATCATTCTATGCTATGGTAAACAAGGCTGAACTGTGTTCCACAGCATACTTTGCATTAAGACGGGATCACGTCGTGACAATGTCACAAGTGTCCCGCTGCAAAGCTGAGATAGACGTGCTTAAAACACAACTTTGCCATGCAGAAAGGAAATATGGTGAGAGGGATGGACAGAATGTGGAGACACACTGGGTTTCAGACCCAAATCTCCTTACATCACACACACCTCCATCCATACCTAAAGTGGTAGAGACAGACCTGAACAGGTCTCCTCTACCAAACAGGCAACAGAGAGCATGGAAACTTCCTCTTTCAATAGATGATCTGCTGAAACTCTCAAAATATGTACAACGCTTTGTACCGGGACCAATGGGTTCAACTGGAACAAAAGCGTACCTCAAAGACCTTGAATTCAGACTGGGTGGTTATCCTAATGCTACGGTTGAGGATAAAATCAGTCTGATAAGGCTCACTTCGGACAGAGAGGTGTTCACCTTCATTGAGCGTCTACCTGATACAACGAGAAAGGATTACAACCTTATGTGTGAAGCTTTGATCAGAGAGTACGACCCCTGCACGGGACCTGCTGGTTTCCCAGCCGCAGACAAGGTCACGCAAGGCAAGAATGAACATCCAAAAGTCTATTACAAAAGAATCTTCCAAGCTTATTTTGGTTACAGAAATGAAACCGGAATGGAGGAAGAAGAAGGTTTTAAATTTGTTTTCAGCAAAAATCTCCACACTGACATACGCATGTCAGTACAAATTATGGCAAATTTCAGAAAAAAATCCATCAATGAGATTAAACAGTGTGCTGTGAATGTGTTTGAGGCATGTTCTCATGCTAAGACGCCCATAGAAGTGTTTCCTGGTATAAAGGTTAAACCCCACTCCCTAGAACTAGAAGGAAGGCGTGCATTGACCCCTCCTCCTAAAAAAGGCGAGAAAAAGCAGTATTCTCAAACTAACAAACCACGTAATAAAGGTGCATGCTGGGACAAAAAAGCTCCTCTTTCAGAGGATGAACGTGATTATCGTAAATGGGGTGTGCGTAGGACGCAAAGATATGGGATCCAAGAGGACCCATATTATCAGGGGAAGTCCGAAAGGGAACCCCCAAAAGACGTACCTAACCGTCCCCCACCTCGGACGAAACGAGCCGAGGCGATAAAATCACAAAAGTTCCAGATACAAGGCCCTACACCTCTGAGCTCGGAAGAGACAGAGAAACTACAAAGGTTGTTAGAAACTTTGAAACACGCTGAAATGGAACACCAACCTGGAGCACTATGTAGTGATGTGATCGCTACTAAATCTGAAGGCGCGAATGACAACATTACAGATGTCGGTGGAACACACCAAGACATTGCTGTTGTTGCCTCCAACACCCCCTCATCGGAAGAAGGGGGGGTAAACTCACACACAAACGATGATGAGTCATCGCAAGCTGAACACTCAGAACCTGATCTTCATGAGTTTGAACTAGGCATTCCATTTCTGGGAGGACTCCCAGATAACCTGGTACCGAGTCAAGAAGCTGGGCCAGTATGGTTCACAAAACCAACACAGGCCATAGCTCTTTTCTCAACCGATGATGTCGACCAAGGGCCTCAAACTTATGGTGTCTTACCCATACACAGGTCCGACGACTCAGAAAGGGATTCGTTGGAGCTCCCCACGGAGCAAGAACCCTTATCAGTCTCATCACAGATTGAACAGGTGATCGCCCAAGCCGACACTCTGACATCTGATGAAGAAAGAGACAAACTTGGCCAAGTTCTTTTAAAATATGAAAAGTCATTTTCACCTGACCCAGACATCATCCAACTTCAGAAGTTGGATGATCCTGCAATTAACTCGATGATACTATATCTGACTGACCCAGACAAATACACTCCATCGAAAGGCGAACTGGATTCCAATCCAGACCTTAAAGTCCTCTTTCAGCTGCGCAAACAGTTAAAACTACTCAAGGACAGCCTAACCTTAGCTCATGGAGCGACGTCCTCACCCGTGTTCGCGGTCTCCCATGACCGAAGGGGGGTGACGCCAGTTAGGGTAATGCTACCAGACGCGATAATGTGATCAAATCTGACATCCAGAGTGAGTGACGCACCGAAACGTCGTTTTCTAGTTGCTTAATCACTACTTTTGTCAATGTTGAAACGTTGTTTTACTGGTTGCTTAGTCACTGTTTTTGTCAATGTTGAGACATTGTTTAATTGGTTTTTGGTATTGTTTCTGAACACCCCAAGCAAGAATGAATTTTGTGTGTAGTTGAGTTAGAGACTAAGAGGCTTTTAACTATGCCAACATGCAGTTCATTCGTTAAAATGTAATCTTTGCAGAGTCAATGTAGATTACTGCTACCTTACGTACCATAATCTACATTGGTCTCACAACGCTTAAGCCGAACCTACTCGAACAATTCTATTCGGGGGGATAGCTAATTATTTTTGATGAGTCTCGCCATAGACTTCCAA
>NC_056504.1:19234061-19235097 GCF_014905685.2 Nematolebias whitei
CAAACACCCAATCTCAAGTCGTTCGTCTAAAAGACAACAGACAATTGAACCAAACTATATTTTACCATGTAAAGCTAACTTAAACCAAGTTAGGAATGGAAAAATAGTTTGGAACACTCTTCTATAGGTATAGACCCCTATAGTTACCCTTTTCAGCATGTTCCACCCCTTAATTGGTAGCTGTAGCTGTTCCCAATCATAATAGCTTACACACCAGGTGCATATAGTTTAAGGCCTTATGTAAAATCCCCTTCATAAGCCCACCTTAAACCACATAATTGCATGACACATTTGAACCAGAACGGCATCGACTGGACGTCGCCCAGAGACAACCTTCGCTGGAGGAGACCTGCTATCCTCACGTTGGTCTCCACTCTTCATCCAGTGGCCACATCTTCAGTTCAATCCAAGGGAACCCCTCTGTATGCTGATCAATCAACACCTCCATTCGTTGTGGATTTACCGTTGTGGATTATATGACTTTTTCCAATGGATTACAAACTCTGTTTCCAAGGGGTTAAAGCATTGCTACAATGGAATTACCAACAACATTATGGAATTACCATCAACACAATGGAATTACCAAAAACATTGTGGGATTACATCCTTTGACTTTTGTTTTCCTTGCTGGATTACATCAAGCTCAAGGACATTCGAAGGCGTAAGTTCATGTTGGAATTCATCCCCATGGACAGGCGATGATTTCCAAAGGGGGGACTGTAGTGAACTAAGCCTCAGGTCAAATCTGGCCTTGAGGGCCTTCCTGGGACAAGAACTGTATTTCATTGATTTGAGTCCAGAAACACAAGATTAAGTTCATCCAGAGACTTCCTAAGTGTCCTGCACTGATCAATTGAAAGAACACTCTCTTTTTTATTATCATTACTATTTTACAAATGTTTTGATAATCAAAGTGTGTTTAGTTCAAACCATTTTTAAATGTTGAAGTTAACTACTCATTTTAAATCAACTGTGAAACAGTTAATGATTTTTTTTTAATCCTCATTCAAAGTAGAAATCAAGTTAGAATGTGTTA
>NC_056504.1:19235197-19245913 GCF_014905685.2 Nematolebias whitei
GATTCATTCATTTTTCTGGACTGAACAATATCGTGCATTGAAATTAAAATGTAACGTGAGACGTTAATTTTCTTTGACCCATCAAATGAATGCGGTCATTTATTAACAGAATCAAAGTTTAACATCAAACATTTACATTAATTTGGCAAATTGATTTCAACAACAACATAATTAATTAGCAAGTTTTACAAGGAGGAAACCATACGGCCATGATTTTCCCACTTCAAGCATTACAACAGACATTTCTGAAAATATCTGGATTAATTACTAGCAAGATATAAGAGTTTAAAGATGGAAATGAAGTTTAAATGGAGAGAAAGGATGGATGAGGGAAATGTGTCGGTATCAGAACGGCACGCTCCGTTAAGATCCCAGCTTCCTCCTCGGTACACTTAGGTGGTGTAAATCGACTCTTTACCTGTAGCAGGTGTCTCCACTGGTACGGAGTTCCATTTAACGCACCCTTTCAGCGTCTCCGTAGGAACAGCTGTGAATCGTCCGAAGTAGTGACGGTATTCCGTCCGACACAGGTTCACCTCTCGGTTGGGCTCACATGAGTTGTGAGTCCGTAAGAGTTCCACTCAGATGTGGAAGATTTCATAATTCCCACGAGACTCGGAAGAACTCCGGATCATGTCTGAACCTCCTGTACTCTCCAGCACTTCTTCCGTTCGGTTTGCTCTCCGAACTGAACTGCTCTCCCACCGCACTCGACTGCACGAACTAGGAAGTGCAGACATTTAAAGAGTTCTATTTCCGGTTCATTTGGGAAGTTCCTGATTGGTCGATCGACCAGACAGGGGTGTGTTTTAGTGATGTAAGAGGTTATTAAAAGTCAGAAAAACAGAAAAATTGTTTTGGAACGGACAGAAGATGTTTTGAGACAGACGAGAGAAATGTTTAGGCGAGTTGGGGGAAAACAGGTGCCAGCTTCTCTATTTACGTCTGAGAGGATATAAAACATGACAGTTCGTTCCAACAACTTGTCTTCTTGCCTCCAACCTTGGACCAACATCACAACTTGCTCATTTCAGACAGAAAATCAGAAAAAGCATGAATTACTCCGTAACACATTCTAACTTGATTTCTACTTTGAATGAGGATTAAGAAAAAATCATTAACTGTTTCACAGTTGATTTAAAATGAGTAGTTCACTTCAACATTTAAAAATGGTTTGAACTAAACACACTTTGATTATCAAAACATTTGTAAAATAGTAATGATAATAAAAAAGAGAGCTTCTCAGCGGCTCCTGGAAAGAGGGACGAGAGGTTATTGTTTGTCCAACGGGGAAGACCAGAGTGGTAGATTTAAAGAGCGTCTTGTCCTTACATTCCAACCCGAAGGAGAATGAGCAGGTTCTTCGGTCCAAGGAGTGAGCAGCAGAAGGGAATCCAACAGGGGTCCAAAAGGAAACGAGGAAGGCTGGCAACTGGAGGCAAAGAGACACGAGGGACACCTGACAGGCTGAGGGATCCAGGTCAGGCCACGAGGAGAATCCAAAACACGAAGGAACCAGGGAACTGGAAAAAAGAGCAGAAGGTGAAGAAATTCTTTTCACCTAAACATTTCTACCTCAACAGTACTGTACCATGAGAGGTGATATGCTCCAGCGTTGAATCACTCCGGGCTACAGCCTTAAGTAGATGGAGAGGCTCATCAGGCTGATGGCCGCCAGGTGTTAGTAATCAGCGGCCATCAGCAAGGCAGGCTGCAGGCGGTGGGACCCTTACAGGGTGTCCAAATACTTCTTTAAAACGTCTTCAGTTGATCCAAAATGCTGCTGCCAGAGTCTTAACCGGAGTTAGTAGGAGAGATCATATCTCTCCAGTTTTAGCTTCTCTCCATTGGCTCCCTGTCAAATCTAGAATAGAATTCAAAATATTACTTCTAACCTACAAAGCTCTCAACAACCTGGCTCCATCTTATATTACAGATCTTATTGTTGTTAGTTTTCTACATTTGTCTTGGAATCTAGCTGTTTTTTGTTTTGTTACCTTGTCCTTTTAGCCATCCTATTTGTTAAAAAAAACAAAACAAAAAACTGTAGTATGCTTTTTATAACTGTTTATTGTTGTTGCTGTTGTCCATTGTTGTCATCTTTCTTTGTTGAAATCAGGTCTCTCTTGTAAATGAGTCCTCAAGGCTCAATGGGATTTACCTGTATAAATAAAGGTTGATTGATTATTGTTCCATAATTTCCTAACAGAGCACTTCGCTCTCAGACTGCAGGTTTACTTGTGGTTCCTAGAATTTACAAAAACAGGATGGGAGGCAGATCCTTCAGTTATCACGCTCCTGTCTTGTGGAACCAACTTTCAATTTCTGTCCGTGAGGCTGCCACATTATCCAGTTTTAAAACTAGGCTTAAGACTTTCCTTTTTGCTAAATCCTATAGTTAGGGTCGGCTTGGGTTTCCTGAGCTGTCCCTTGGTTATGCTGCTATAGGCTTAGACTGCTGGAGGACAATCTGACCACACGTTTCACTCTGCTACTGTCTTTACTTACTCTGCTCAACATTTGTAATAATTTTTTTCTATCCTTAACATGTGTTTTTTTTGTCTTTCAGGTACACCTGGACCTATATCTGGACCTACCATTCTGTGTTCGTCTGTCCCTCCTTCTTGTCCTCTCAAACCAGCCGGTCAAAGCAGATGGCTGCTTGTCCTGAACCTGGTTCTGCTGGAGGTTTCTTTCTTTTAAAAAGGGAGTTTTCCCTTTCCACTGTTGCCAATGTGCTTGCTCAGGATGGGAGACTGCAACGAAGCCAAGATTCAACTTGTCTGCTGCCCTCCTTAGATAGAGAACTTTACTAATTGACTTTTATGTATGTGAATGTTCCTGTAAAGTGCCCTGAGACAACTTTGTTGTAATTTGGCACTATATAAATAAACTGAATTGAATTGAATTGAAAGGAAGAGGGCTGGCAATGGAGGAGGGGGCGTACCAAAGAGACCATCTTATCACAAGCAGAACTGGTTTGTTCTACTTTGGAGTAAGCTGTTGGGGGAAGAATAAGTTTTGTTGTGTGTTTCCTTGACTGATGAAGTCTTACGGATCAAAGGTGAAACGTTTCAACACCAAAAAAAAATAAATAAAAATAAACTGTCCAGATGACCTGACTGAAAATGTTGGATTGTATACCTGGATTATTTAAGCATGGACTTTTTTACCTGGATTATTTAAGCTTGGACTTTTTGTTTTCAACCAGTTTGACAAGACTGTCAACAAGGAAGAGGGCTGGCAATGGAGGAGGGGGCGTACCAAAGAGATCATCTTATCACAAGCAGAACTGGTTTGTTCCACTTTGGAGTAAGCTGTTGGGGGAAGAATCCATTTTCTTGTGTGTTTCCTTGACTGATGAAGCCTTCCGGATCGAAGGCGAAATGTTTCAGCACAATAAAATAAAATAAAACTGTCCAGATGACCTGACTGAAAAATGTTGTATTTTTTCTATCCTTAACATGTGTTTTTTTTCTGTCTTTCAGGTACACTTGGACCTATATCTGGACGTACTTACCATTCTGTGTTCGTTTGTCTCTCCTTATTGTCCTTTCAAACCAGCTGGTCAAAGCAGATGACTGCTTGTCCTGAGCCTGGTTCTGCTGGAGGTTTCTTCCTTTTAAAAGGGAGTTTTTCCTTTCCACTGTTCCTTCCCACTTGCTCAGGATGGGAGACTGCAACGATCCAAGATTCAACTTGTCTGCTGGCCTCCTTAGATAGAGAACTTTACTTATTGGCTTTTTTATGTATGTGAATTTTCCTGTAAAGTGACCTGAGACAACTTTGTTTTGATTAGGTGCTATATAAATAAACTGAATTGAATTGATAATCTGCAGCCGCTGATACGTGCTCCCTGCACTGCTGCTGTGTCTGTTTTGGACCTTATCAGGGCGTGTTTAGTGAATGCAAGATTGGTAACCAACAAGACTTTTATCCTCAGGGACTTCTTTAAGGTGTAGGAGTTGGATTTCTTCTGCATCACAATAACCTGGATGTCTGTCAGTGAGTCTAGTGCTTTGGTGGAATTATTACCTCCACACTGTTTGTATTTTAATGCCCTGGCTGTCATCGGGCCGATGGTGGACTATTAACAATCTAAAAAAAAAACTAAAAAAACTTTGACTGTAAACAGCTGTCCATCCCAGTTTCGGGTGCTTCAAATATTATCATCCCATTAAATGGTCATAACTAGTTGTTATCATCCCCGTAGGTTGCCTTCAGACTGCCCCTCCTGTACCTCCTAGTAGTTACGTTCTTGTCGCTGATAATATGCAGCTTTACACATGTCTATAACCGGAAGCTTTTTTTTTTTGGTTAGCTTTATTTAACTCTTTTCCTAAATGTAACCTTACACCTGACCCAGAGCACTGACCCTAAACTTAACCCCCTGACCACTGACCCTTAACCTAACGCTGACCTTAAACCTAACCCTCTGACCCTTGACATATTATCAGTGATAAGAATATACCTTTAAACCTACTAGTAGATACAGGAGGGACAATGAAGGCAAGTATGGGGATGATGGCAGCTAATAATGACCATTTAATGGCCTGATAACCTTTGAAGCCGGTGCTAGTTTCCCACTCCAGCTTTGAACTGCACATTTTTTAACTGAATCATTCTCCCACATTGCTGTACATGCTGGTTTATCATCCTCCAAAATACAACAAAGATTTTTAAGTGACTTTTCTGATATCTTCACTGAAATCACACCAAGATATGACCATGTTTTAATCCTTGGGGACTTTAATATTCATGTCTGTTGTCAGGAGAAGCCCTTAGTGAAGGACTTTTTAGATTTCTTGGACTCTTAATTTATCTCAGTCTGTAAATGGTCCCACCCAGGAACACAAACACAAACTAGACCTGGTGTTATCACATGGTGTTTCTGTTTGTAATCTTGAAATTGGTGACACCTTGTTTTCAGATGACATGCCCGTGCTTTTTGAGTTCACTCCTTCCTGTCTCACTGCTAAACTGTGTGCTCCTGTGTGGCACAGCCAGACCATTAATCGCTTCACTGCTGCTCATTTTACAGATGTTTATAACTGTGAAATGATTGAGCAGCCCTCTGTGTCTTCCACCACTGAGGAGCAAACACCTCAGCTCCATTCTGTCTGTTTGAATGTTTTGGACCATATGGCTCTGGTTAACACCAGAAAACCAAACCTCAGATCTGAACCATGGCTAAATGATGTCACTCAAGCTGTTAGCCAGCAGAGCAGGAGGGCAGAGCACAGGTGGAAGAAAGACAGGTTACAGGTTTATTTTGAAATGATAGAATAGAATAGAATAGAATAGAATAGAATAGAATAGAATAGAATAGAATAGAAACAACCTTTATTGTCCCACAGATGGGAAATTCAAGTGTAACAGTAGCAACAGATAAAAAGATTCACACAAAAGTTCCTAAATGTTAAAAACATTATAAAAAGAAAAAAGATAAACAATATCAATAATAATGTTCAATATGCGTTGGAACATTGATAAGGACAGACTATTTACAATACAGTATTATAGGCAGAGTGTGTGTTTTAGCAGAGGTCAGCATGTATTTAATCCTTATTGAATTTGTTGGGAGCAGTGATGGTTGTAGAGTCTGACAGCTGCTGGGAGGAAGGACCTGTGGTAACGCTCTTTTGTGCATTTAGGATGCAGTATTCTGTCATTGAATGAGCTGTCCAGTTCAGCAACAGCTTCATGCATGGGGTGGGAGACGTTGTCCAACAATGATGTTAAAAGAGAGTTGGCATTGTTATCAGAAAACTGTAAAAGATGCTAAATCTAAACACCTTTCTGATATAATTGTCTCCAACTCTCCAAACCCTGCAGTTCTTTTTTCTACCCTGAACTCAGTTCTTCACCTCATTGAACCTTCACCTCTAGAAGCTTCAACTGAACTGTGGGAAAATGTTCTCCATTTCTTTTTAGAAAAAGTTGCGCACACCTGGGCACTCATTTCTCCACCAGCTCATGATCTATCTATCTCGTTTCACTGTGTAGCCATATTTGACCACTTTGAGCCCATCTCACTGTCTTTTTTAGAGCAGCTAATGTGCATGATGAAGAAGTCTCCCTTGATATTGTCCCCCCATCGACTTCTAAAGGAGGTCTTCCCTATTCTGGGCCCCTCTATTATCTCTATTGTGAATAGCAATCTATCCTCAGGTGTAGTGCCAAAAAAGTTTTAAACATGCTGCTGTTCAGCCACTGCTGAAAAAAAAAAAAAAAAATTATATCTTGGACCTCCCATTGGTGTCCAACTTCAGACCTGTCTCTAGACTCCCATTTGTTTAAAAACTACCAGCAAAATTTGTTGAGTACCAGTTAAAAGTTTTAAGTGCTTTATAAATAAAGTGGTATGGTATGGTATGTTTGGTGATGACGAGTTTATTTTTCATGATAACACATCCTGCCACAGGGTAAAAAACCTCAAAACTTTTTTGTTAAGGAAGACCTATAAGTCGAAGACATGATCTGCAAATTGTTTGGATCTCAATTCAGTTAAAAATAGCAGGTGGAAATTGAAAAAAAAAGTTAATGAAAAGGCTCCAACCTGTAAAGCTGATCTGGGAACAGCATTAAGACACAGATGGAGCCAGTTTGTTAAAGAGTACTGTTTGTCATTAGGTCCATGCCTCAGAGAATTAAGCTGTTAGAAAAGCCATAGGTGGAGTGACAAAGTACTTATGAGGCAGTTTTTTTCCCCCCAATTCTATAACTTTTCCTCAGTTTTGAGAGTCCATGTTTCTTGTTCCTCTATTTGATCTAAAAAGTATTAATACTAACACGAAAGGTGTTTCTTTTTATGATTGATTTTTTAAGGGCAAAATATAGACATTTTGAAAACCAAAAAAAAAAGTATATAGTTATAGCATGTTTGTGCCAAAACATACTCTGAGCACTAATCCTAATAGTGCGCTCATGCAGTGTCATTTGAGATTGCCTTTATTTTATTTTATTTTTTAAGATCTGACTGAAACAGCTACAGCTCTATCATTTTTCAATAGAAACACTGGCTGTGATTTATTAAATGAGCATCTATTAAAGAAGAAATACCACAACTATGTCTCATTTACCTTGTATGTTGTGTCATATTGTTACTCATTTCAAAGATTAAAGATGGTCACGCTGGGATGGGACGCCACAATAGCTCTATTCACTTTTGGCTAATTTGAGTGTAGAGTCTTTCACCAGCTTTCTGTTTGATGAATGGGAGAGCAGCTTGGGCCATGGGCTCTACTATACGTCGATGAGCCAACAGTGTGACAAATGAGCATGGGCCTGGTGTCTACAAACAGTAAACAAAGCCAGAGCTTCTACTGCTTCATATGACCCATCTTTCTACAGAGTTTGCTCACACTCATTCATCTCCTTTACAGCTTGATGCAGTGTAGAGAACTCACAAAAGGAGAAGCATGATAGCAGATACTGTATTCTGGAAGACACAAATATATTCTCCTTGTGTGTTTGTGTGTGTGGGGGGGAAATACAGATCCATCAAAAACACACTCTAAGGAGGAGAGGACAGGAAATGAGTTGCCCGAGCTGTAAAATATAATCTTCTAATGAGAAACAAGAGTTGTAGCCATTTAGTCAAATCTTAAAAATAACATTATGCATGTAGAATTTCAATGTGTTCTTTCTCCTTGTTTAGGTCCCTGAGTCTAGGTGGAGCCAACAAGCAGCAGCTGTGACCACTTCCACTGATGAACTTCAGGGGTAAAATAAGCTGAAGAAATGCTCCCTTACCTGCTGGAGCATTAGAAACCAACCAGTGATGTTCAGCCTTTAAGTGGTCCTTCCAGTAAAAATTACAGTGGTGCTTGAAAGTTTGTGCACCTTTCAGAATTTTCCATATTTCTGCATAAATATGACCTAAAACATCATCAGACATTCACACAAGTCCTAAAAGTAGAATAAGTGAGCCCAGTTAAACAAATGAGACAAATTTACCATACTTGGTCATTTATTAATTGAGTAAAATGATCCAATATTACGTATTTGTAAGTAAGGATGCACAGATCCATATTTTACTTCCGATCCAATCCCGATCCCCAAATCTGGATATTGGATGATACCAATACCTTTCCGATATCATCATCGTTATTGATTTTATGTGAGGCTGTAATAATCTCCACTCTACAGGCAACTACAATTTGTACAAATATATGCATGCATGTCTAAAAAGGCAACTTGAGGTAAGTTTTATTAATGTTGGATAAGTTTCAAAGTTAGAATTAAATCCTGCTAACATAAAACATCCATCCATTATCTTTTACCTGCTTATTCCATTTTGGGTCATTGGGGTCGCCAGTGCCCATGTCCAGCAATCACTGTGCGAGGGGCGGGGTACACCCTGGATGGGTTGCAAGTCCATCACAGGGCCACATAGAGACAAACAACCATTCACTCTCTCACTCACACCTAGGGACAATTTAGAGTTACCACTCAGCCCAACGTGCATGTTTGTGGTCTGTGGGAGGAAACCGGAGTACCCGGTGAAAACTCACACATGAACGGAGAGAACATGCAAACTCCACCCAGAAAGGCCCTTGGACCGGGATTTGAACCAAGGACCTGCTCGCTGAGAGGCAGCAGCTCTTCCAGTTGCGCCATCGTGCTGGCCAACATAAAACATGTTTTGTTTTGTTTTTATTCCTAGCTTTAAAGTGGATATTAAGGTGATTAATTTAACTGACTGTTTGTTTAAAGTTATTTTTTTTTTAAAGGGGTAGATATTATATTTTTTTCTTCTTTCTGCACTCAATTCAATGTTTTTTTTTTCTTTTTGGTGATTTTGTTTTTGTTTCTTTCAAATTAATGAATTAAAAAAAAATGGCTTTGAACATCTGCTAAGTTCATGGCATAAACCAACATAGACATTTTCCTGTTTTTAGTATTTTACATCGTTTTATAATGTAGCTGTTTTTGTTTCTATATATTTAAATATAATTTTCTTGTATTTTTCAATTCATTATTTTTTTTTGATTGCCTACTGTTGTACTGATAAATATCTCCTGGAGGGTAAACTATATCTTGGCTGCAAGTATTCAATCAAGCTGCGAAATCCTTTGTTTTCTACAAATGATAGTAGTTGGTCATTAATTACGATGAAGTTTAGCAACTTCTATGTAAACATTCAAGCTCAGTGGCTTCAGTGGTGTGTTCTTCTCGTTCAATCTGAAGCAGGCTGTCTGATTTTGGTCAGCCGTATTCAGTCTGCCCCTCCTCCGAGATGGGCAGACTAAGCGGGGCAGATTGGGCATGGCTGGCCAGGGTCAGGCTACCTGCTTCGGGTTGAATGAGAGGAGTACACCGCTGAAGCCCCTGAGCTCGAATGTCCAACGTAAAACTAACTTTACTATGGTTTAATGTGGTGCTATGGGTCTGCAGACATTGCACGTTGCTGTCTTGTCTTGTGGTGTTTCTAGTGTAAAATACTTCCACACAACGGACATATTTTGATGAAAAGTTTGTTAGCCGTTAGCCACAGTACTACTGCACATTTTAGCTGGCTGCAAACTATGAAATAGATTTCCTGAATGTGAGGCGGGTCTTATTACTCTGGGTTCATGAGACACGCCTCCGTTAAGAAATCCATTCCATAGTTTGAAACCAACATGAAGAGCAGCTAGCAGGTGTAGTGAACTTGACCTGATGTCAAATCTGACCAGATGGACAGAAACTGTTATTTCATTGATCTGCATCCAGAAATACAGTTTGACCCATCCGGAGACTTTCTTTCTTGAATTAATCAAGTAGAAAAGACAATTCTCTATGATCATTACTATTTTACAAATGTTTGATAATCAAATTGTGTTAGTTCAAACAATGTTTACAGGTTGAAGAGAACTACTCATTTTTATTTACATAAATAGTAAGTAATGATTTTTATTCCTCATTCAAATAAGAAATCAGGTTAATATGCATTTCTTGATTTTTCTGTCTTCAATGAGCAAGTTTGTAAGTGTGTTAAAGTTCGAGGTTCGGTCAACTAAGAAGTTTACTGAAAAGAAATGTCATGTTTAACTTTTACAGCAGATACAGGAGAGTTTGACTCCACAAAGTCTGGTTTTCTCCAATAATCTTTCTGTCTGTTTTAAACAAACTTAATCTCTATCCTTGAATTTCCATAACACCTTACATCACAAACCACACCTCTGTTCTGGTCCATCGACCAATCAAAAAGCTCTCAAATGACCCGGAAGTCGAACCCATTTAAATGTGGCGACTTCCCAGTTCAACTTCGGAGTTTTTCAGAGCTTGAAAGTTTTTCCTGGAGAAGAGTTCCAGACTTTAACTCTCTGAAGAGAGTTAAAGAGTTCAGAGTTCTTGGATGCTAACGCAGGCGTCCAGGATGCTTCCATTGGAATCCAGAATCCAGAGACGATTTTGGGGATTATAACTTCTGTTTGGATAACCGAACACGACTCCTAAAAGTATTTTAGCTGTTCTCAATGGAGACGCTGAAAGAGTCAAAAGAAGGACTTCGCGCCGACCTGATCTATCATCAACCAGGTAAAAGTTCTATTTCGACCAAGCGTACCGTGGCCAAGCTGAGATCTGAAGGAGCGTGCACGTTCTGGTCAAACAGATAAATTCCCTCACACATCTCTCTGTAAGATAAATCTCCACTTTCCATCTTAAACTCTCCTTTCTCCTAAAAATCATTACAGATATTTTAGAAATGTCTGAAGCAAAGTTTCTCAA
>NC_056504.1:19245923-19248979 GCF_014905685.2 Nematolebias whitei
TTGATGGGTCAAAGATAAATAACGTCTCTCGTTACATTTCTGTTAAATTCAATGCACGACATGTACACAGTCAGAAAAATGAAGAACCCGTGAAATGTATGAATATATCCAGCATATGTCATACTACACAGGGAATCACGAGGAGATGTTTCAACAGACACAGACATGTATCATGTATCGGAAATCTCTGTAGGTTGGATTGGAAAAATCGGATACGTAAATTATACTGGTATCGGAGCCCGGTACCAGATCGGATTGGCCCCATCCCTATTTGTAAGTGGCAAAAGTATTGTTGGATGTAACTGGGACCCTGTATACACAATTTCGTTCAACGGTGCGCATGACAATAAAGAACCTTGATTTGACTTGACTTAACTTGAACATGGGCAGCATGGTGACACAACTGGTACAGCTGCTGCCTCTCAGCGAGCAGGTCCTTGGTTCAAATCCCGGTCCAGGGGCCTTTCTGGATGGAGTTTACATGTTCTCTCCGTGCATGCGTGGGTTTTCTCCGGGTGCTCCGGTTTCCTCCCACAGACCAAAAACATGCATGTTAGGCTGATTGGTAACTCTAAATTGTACCTAGGTGTGAGTGAGAGAGTGAATGGTTTGTCTCGTTTGTCTCTATGTGGCCCTGTGATGGACTTGCGGCCCGTCCAGGGTGTACCCCGCCCCTTGCACAGTGATTGCTGGACATGGGCACCGGCGACCCCCGTGACCCAAAATGGAATAAGCGGGTAAAGATAATGGATGGATGGATGGATGGATAACTTGAACATTTGTTTTTGATATCTGGTGTGACGGTGCCCCTGTGCAACAATAACTGCAGCTAAATGTTTCTGGTAACTGTTGATCAATCCTGCACACCGGTTTGGAGGAGTTTTAGCCCATTCCTCTGAAAAGAACAACTTCAACTCTGGATGTTGGTGGTTTCCTCACATTAACTGCTGTTTCAGTTCCTTCCACAACATCTGGATTGGATTAAAGTCAGGACTTTGACTGGGCCATTCCAAAAGATGAACAACTTTAATCTTCTTGAATCATTCTTTGGTAGAACCACTTGTGTGCTTACAGTCATTGTCTTGCTGCATGACCCATCTTCTCTAAGATTCAGTTCATGGACAGATGTCCCGACATTTTTTTTTAGAATTCTCTGATATAATTCAGAATTCATTGTTCCATCAATGACGACAAGCCGTCCTGGCCCAGATGTAGCAAAACAGGCCCAAGCTATGAAACTATCACTACCATGTTTAACATATGGGATACGGTTCTTATGCAGGAATGCTGTTTTACTTTCTTCAAACATAACACTTTTCATTTAAACCAAAAAGTTCTATTTTGGTCTCATCTGTCCACAAAACATTCTTTCAACAGTCTTCTGTTTGTTTTCCACGTGATCTTTAGCAAACCGTAGATGAGCAGCAATGTTCTTTTTTGGAGAACAGTGTCCTCTCCTTCAACACTGCCATGACCACCATTGTTGTTCAGTGTTCTCCTGATGGTGGATTCATGAAAATGAACATTAGTCAATGTGATAAAGACCTTCACTTGTTAGAAGTTACCCTGGGTTCCTTTGTGACCTCACAGACTATTCCACACCTTGCTCTTGGAGTGACCTTTGTTGGTCCACCACTCCTGGGGAGGGTAACAATGGTCTTGATGTTCCTCCATTTCTACAAATTCTGTCTATCTGTGGATTGGTGGTGTCCAAACACTTTACAGATGGTTTTGTAACCTTTTCCAGCCTGATGAGCATCAACAACTCTTTTTCTGAAGTCCTCAGAAACCTCTTTTCTTCCTGCCATGATTTAATTCCACAAACATGTTGTTAAGAGCAGACTTTGATAGATCCTGTGATTTAAATCAAACAGAGTGCCCACTCAAACATGATATTCAATTCAATTCAGTTTATTTATATAGTGCCATATCACAACAAAGTTGTCTCAGGGCACTTAACAGGAGCATTCACATACATAGAAAAGACAATTAGTAAAGTTCTCTATCTAAGGAAGCCAGCAGACTCAAATCTTCACTTCGTCATAAGACAGGCTTGGGGCCCAGTGTAAACAAGCACACACGTCTGCCAGAAAGGGGTGGAAGGGGGGGGGGGGGGTCCCGAGTCACGATCAAAATGGTCCGAATCAGCGACAGCAGATACAGACAATCGAAGATCGAGGAGCTGTTGTCGGTCATACACAAGCAGCGAGTTGATATCCCAGACAAAAAACGAAAAAAGCAGAAATAATCCAAACAGTATCGTCAGAGGTAGATTGCAGGCCATGTACACAGGCGCCATCTTACCGGAAACCACCTGGACCTGGCATTCTGTTTGTTTCTCCTCCCTGTACTTTCAAACCTCAGCTGGTCTAAACAGATGGCCATTTGTCCTGAGCCTGGTTCTGCTGGAGCTTTCTTCCTGTTAAAACTGAGTTTTTCCTTTCTACCGTTGCCTTTGTGCTTGCTCAGGATGGGAGACTGAGACAAAGTGAAGATTCAACATGTCTGCTGGTTTCCTTAGATAGAGAACTTTTAGTAATTGGCTTTTAATATATGTGAATGTTTTGGTACATTGCCCTAAAAACTTCTGTTGTGACTTGGTACTATATAAATAAACTGAATTGAATTGAATTGAACATATAGTGCACTATCCATAACAAACATGTTTCTTTAAAGATTTTAACTGTTTACTGTCTGTTAGTAAGTTATCTCATGTACCAATGAAATGTTTTTACTTGAACTTTTAGAAAGCAAGTATTGGATGGGCGTCAACAACTGCTTGAGAGTTCGAGTCAACCCAATTCAAGATGGTCATTGATGCTAATCTATTTGTACCTACAAAAATATTAACTCAAAACTACAGATAATGTGGTCAGTTACTATATATGTGTTAGTAGCTGAGAGTCATCCTCAACATTCACTTCAAGCATTAACACATCTTGTGAAATGTGGCTGTGGCAGCTGTAGGAATATAGGACTTCTGGTCCGGGCACCCTTTAACAGGTGTTTACACTGGACTGGCCTCACCCCACAAATATATATATATATATATATAT
>NC_056504.1:19249079-19273831 GCF_014905685.2 Nematolebias whitei
CCTTGTAAGACAGACTGCTACAAGAGATCCTTCCTGCCCACAGCATCAGCATCTAGAACAACTCTTTAATGAAACCAGGATGATGAATTATAACATTTAATTTACCTCTGGGATTAATAGTCTTTTTGTAATTTGATTTGTATATATGTATACAATGTATGTATATTTATATATATATATTACGTACATTACATAATAACCTACATTTGATTTGACATTTAACAACTCTTTCAGAGCTTGTGCTTACCACGCAGCTCTTTAAATTAAGCTGTCGCAAATTATCTTCATGATTGAAGTGCTGTTAAGTAATATTAAGTTAGTGCTCCTTTGTAATACAGTGAAAGTCGTGGAGAGAATTTTTGACCTTGGGTGAAAAAGATGCAGAAGCTGCTGGATCTACAAGATGGACATCATGGTCAAGGTGTTTGACATGCAATGACTGAAAACCTCCTGAATGAGGATGATTGTAAACGTAGATTACACAAGTCCTACACCTTTTTAACTCCACTGCAATGTTCATTTACAACACATGGACATTCTGTATTATGGTTACGTTTTTCAGTACTCATTACAGATAAAACCGAACAAATATATAAATAAAAAACCTGGACTTTATTTGTAACTGAAGATGTATCACTTCTCATCCGAGGCTCTTTCTCAATTTAATGAAACGAGGAGTGTGATTCAAGTTATAAAGCTGTGGTGTGCCGTAAGCTTGTATTATGGAGACTGACACATGCAGATCAATCTCCAGCAAGCTTACAGAACACCACAGCTTTATAACTTTAATCCCAGATTCCTTTTTTCATTGAATTGTGAGTGCTCCTCGGATGATTAGCGAAACGTCTTCAGTTTTAAAAAAAGTCCTGAGGTTTTGTTTTTATCTTTTTTGGGGGGGATTTGCCGTGTCAAGGATAACTGAGAATCTTCACCAGCATTATTACAGGTAAAAAACAATTACTTCACTTATCTACACTATTGACGTAAAAAAAAACACTGTAAGCACTTCACTTTTGATGATCAGATGGAAGCTCAAGACTTGAAAATGTTTCTTTTATTAGAAATAAAGACCTGTACAAAAAACATAATAATTATACACTAATTATATATGCAAACTTAACAAGCTACATGTTTGGCTATTTGTGGGCTTACCTTGCAGGATCTACATTTCTATAGATCAACTATGATCTACTCTAAATATTTTTAAACATGTCTGTTTGCCATGGAACGGGCAATGGATTCCAGCACCCCAAGGAGTGCCTGATTGAAAGCAGCACTCTGTTCAGCCTCCTGCCTTCGCTGTGCTGCTTCCTCTCTGCGAACATCTGCTTCCTCTCTCCTCAAGGCCATCTCCTCCCTCCTAATTGCTTTCTCCTGCTTCCTCGCTGCTGCAGCTTGGCGTTGCCTCTCCACAGCTTCTTCTTGCCTTGCTTTTTTGGCATCCTCACAAATAAAATGGAAGTGTTCCTCTCTCTGCTTCTGGTTCATCTCCTCTTGTTCTGTATGTGCAGAAACAAAGCTCTCTGCTGCACTTGTTGATCTGCGCTTTCTATTGCCTAGGAATAACACACAAGAAAATGGCTGTTAGATGATGAAGTACAGGTAGAGTTTTTAAATAAATTATTTACATTAAAGTTCCTGCTAATTTCAAAAGGTGTTTGTTCACAAGATCAGAAATGATTCTGTTCATAAAGCAGTCTAGTACTTTAATGATAGTAAGCAGGTGGGCATAAATAAACTACATGTAGTCATTTACAACGGTTTGTGCTAATTTAGAAAAAGAACAGAGCATCGTTAATCTGAACAAAAATCACTACACCCTGTATAATTTCAATAATAAACTTCATAAATGAAAGTTTCAGTAATAAATGAATAACTAAATTTAATATTTATCCATTACAACTGAATAAACAAGTAGTTTGAATACATGCAAGGTGTTTTACAACAAAAACAAAACAACATTCATATCGACATGATCAATGTGATGTTAAACACGATTGTTGCTTCTTCTTACCTAGTAACGGGTGCTGTTCGGTGCCGCTCTGCTGCATGTTGCCCGGTGGCGTAGATGTGCCCGGTGGTGTAGATGTACTCGGAGCTGGTGTGGTCGGGAAGGGTCAGAAGCGGGGAGGATTGGACAGTCAAAAGCAGAATCTGGCGAACCTTGATCTTCAGTGGGACTTTCTGCATCAAAATAAGAGTGGAAAAACAGAAACAGAGTACAGTTAACAATGATGCTAACTAATGACGACGTAACCGAATCAGCCTCGTTTGTTCAGAGTACTTTCAGAAAACGCAAAGAAACGGTTGCATGAGGAAAAGGAAATATGCTTAAAGTAAATAAAATACACTCACCATCAACTATTAGTTTTTTAAGCTTTCCTCTTTGCTTTGGTGTGCGATGGAAGCCCTGCACCGCCATCTGCGCAGACACCTCTTGAAAAATCTTTTCATTTCGTTTCATTCCATCTAGCTCGCGCTGCACTTGTTCATCGGCCAGCAAACAGAGAAATGCCTGAACTTCAGCATTCGACCACGGTTGTGCCATGATTATTTGTTTTACCTTATAAAATATTCCAAAATAAGCTCCTCCGATTTCTTGTTGTCTGTTATGCGGGTGAAAAAGAAAATGGTGGATTGTGATTTCCGGTGGAAGACTGAATCTCCGCCCTCCACCAATGAATACGCCCCCTGACCAATCAGTGACCTACAGTGCGCTGATGTCACAACTAGACCCTACAAGAACCAGACCTGGGACCTCAGAGAATTAGGTCCCAAAAATAGGGTGGGTTCCGCCACTAGAGGCATTGTTGATAAAACACGCAATCGGCCACAACTAGTTACATAGGAGTACCAAAAAGCCCCGTGGATAAGGGGATTTAGGTAGTGGAAATCGACTCTTTACCTGTAGAAGATGTCTCCACTGGTACGGAGTTCCATTTAACGCCACCTTTCCAGCGTCTCCGTTGGAACAGCTGTGAATCGTCCGAAGTAGTGACGGTACTTCGTTAAACACACGCTCACCTCCCGGGTGGGCTCACATGAGTTGTGAGTCCGTCAGAGGTTCCACTCAGATGTGGAAGATTCCATAATTCCCACGAGACTCGGAAGAACTTCGGATCATGTCTGGAACCTCCTGTTCTCTCCAGCAACTTTTTTGTTCGGTTCTGCCCTCCGAACTGAACTGCTCTCCCACCGCACTGGTTGGAACTAGGAAGTGTCGACATTTAAAGAGTTCTGTTTCCGGTTCATTTGGGAAGTCCTGATTGGCTGAAAGAGCCAATCAGGGGGGTGTTTTTTTTGTGACGTAAGAGGTCACTAGAAGTCAGAAAAACAGAAAAATGTTTTGGAACAGACAGAAAATGTTTTTGAAACAGACAAGAGAAATGTTTAGGCGAGATGGGAGGAAACAGGTGCCAGCTTCTCTATTTACGTCTGAGAGGATTTAAAAACATGACAGTTCGTTCCAACAAACTTGTTTGCGTTTGTCTCCGACTTTTGACCGACTTACAACTTGCTCATTTCAGACAGAAGATCAAGAAAATGAATAATTACTCTGTAACAGACATTAACTAGATTTCTACTTTGAATGAGGATTAAAAATCATTAATACTGTTTCACAGTTGATTTAAAATAAGTAGTTCACTTCAACATTTAAAAATGGTTTGAATTAAACACACTTTTGATTATCAAGACGTTTGTAAAATAGTAATGATAATAAAAAAGAGAGTGTTCTTTCAATTGATCAGTGTAGGACACTTAGAAAGTCTCTGGATGAACTTAATTTTGTGTTTCTGGACTCAAATCAATGAAATAACAGTTCTTGTCCCAGAAAGGCCCTCAGGGCCAGATTTGACCTGAGGCTTAGTTCACTACACAAGTCTGTAACATTTATTTTCAGTTTGAATTATGACAATAGAAATTATGGCAAATATGGAATATGAATGAACAGCCAATAGTATTATTTTAGAAAGTGAATAATGTAAATATGGAGACTATGAGAAGGAGTTTAGATTCAATTTGTACTAAGGTTCTTAGCTCTTAACATTAAAATTTAGGTAAGCTTATCTCAAATTTGTGAATTAATCATGTCTAATCTAACTTAGTTGGCACTGTTTCGTCGTGAAAGGAAGATGTTTTGGTCCTACCAGGATACGTGTCCATTCCTCTCATTACCACATCGGATATGATAGCTTTGCCGGAGTTCCATGCTGAAGCCAGGGTTGTTTTCCCTAAGGCCATGTACAGACCAGCAAGGCCTAACTCTCAGGGTGTTTGAAAATTTTCAGGACTTCTGGGTTGACTCAGAGTCAACTCTCCACCAGACGACTTCGTCACCATAGCCGTTGTTTCTCAGAGCATTTCAGCAACTGCCCTCAACTGCTTGGAAACAACCACTCATTACATCTGCTCAGCTCAGCTGACGTACCACAACTGAACTGGTGTCCTGTTTACCTGACACCTCAAAAACATGCACCTAATTTCCAACCAATCAGAGGGCTCCTCACAGTGGGTGTATCCTGACTGTATAATTAATGTGATTATAACCTCCCTTCTCAGAGATCTTAGAGAAGATACACAATGGCCCTTTGTTAGAAAGGGTGACACCTTGTTTGCATAAACAAAATAATGTGTTTGAAGCTCTTTTCAACTGAGATTTTACTTCCCTCATTGCCATGGCAGCCAGTCTCTGGGTATGTTTACATGGACTTAAGTAACCGGATCAAATGGCCAGTCGGAATAAAAGTGTGTCATGTAAACACTCCGTTCGGGTTATTTTTTGTGTATTCGGCGCGATCCGATATAATTTGTGATCAGAACGAAACGGGTGGTTTACGCCGATCCGTAACCCGATCGGTGCGCATGTAAATGCTTGATCTGTTCGTTTTTATCTGATCGTGAAAACTGACCTGACTGTGCATGTGCGACACGTACCTCTACGCGTTTCCTTTTCCGCCTGGCTAATGGGTAGATGCTAACATGGCGGGGAAGCAAAACTGGTCGGTGAGCAATACAACATTTTTAATTGAAACGTTAAAAGAACTCAAAATTATCGAACGCCTTGACGGTCGAAAGTGTAGGAACACGGAGTTATTTAAACAAGTACATGAAAAACTGGAAGAAGCCGGAATCCATCGAACAATTGAGCAAATAAAAAATCGCTGGAAGAGCTTGAAAGCTAAGTACTACCAAGCTAAGAACAAGAACGGGAGAAGTGGCTCCGACCCCACCACTTTTTCATTTTACGTGTTGATGGACGAACTGATGAGAGATCGGCCACTGGCCAACACGACAGGCAGCGGTGTGGATCAAGGTTATGAGGAGGAATCTGAGGACTACAGCCCCGAAGCAAATCCGGAACAAAGCACCCTTTCCAGTAAGATACTCTTCAAGCCACATTAACCCTCTGTACTGTATTACTTGGTGTAATTGGGATACAACAAATATGTTAAAATGTAATTATAATAAGCATAATTATAGCATAATTATACCTCCAAGGATTGTACACAATACCTCCAAGGATTGTGCACAATAGAGAACATGAGACATATATTGTGGATTATAACACTACCCCAACTAACCAGATAATTAACCTAACAAATTTCAACATACCAGGGGCCCAGTTAGACTTTATTTTTTTCTTTTTCAGATGATGAGTCCAACTTTGAAGAGGCAGCTGGCAGCAGCACACACCAAGTAACAGAAGACAGTGGTCCTAGAAACTTTCAACAGACGAGGACATCAAGGAAGAGTAAGTTGTGTGTTCCAGATGACAAAAACAAATGTTTATACAGTGTTTAGGGAGATTATGTTAGTACTGCATCCAAGCAAGTAATAGTGTTTTACATCATTGCAGGACCACGAGGGAACTCTGGTTATGCAAGGACCATGCAGACTTGGGCCACCGAACAGCAATCCTTCTACCAGAAGATGCAAGAGTCCCAGAACAAATGGATAGAAGAACAACAGGAACGATTGCAGCAAAGAGAAGAAAGGTTGTTTGTAAGGTTCTTAGAAGAAAACACACTCTCAACTGAGCGCGTAGTGAGGCAATGTTTTGATTGATTAAAGTCTATCATGACTCAAATGACCCCACCTCCACAGGGAAGATCTCCAGTTCCTCCCTACCCTCAGCATCAATACCCAGGCCAAAGCCGGTCTGCTCAATTTCCTCAGAACCCAAGCTACAACTCTGATTACCACCTCCATGACCTAGTTTAAAGACATAAGCTGAGCTAAGTTAAGTTAAAAAAAAGTTTGTTATTTGTGCAGCAGCAGCTAAGGTTTCAGATACTTAAAAAGCCCCTTTAATGCAGATGGCCTGTATGGAGTGGAAACTTGGACATATATGCACTCAGTGCTTCTCTTGCACCGTTTCCACCAACACTGCAATGAAGATTCACTGGCTGGTTAGGCTGAGGGTAGTTGTTTGCACGGTCACGTGCCTCTTCCAACCAGTTGCTGTTGCCATAATCCCTCTCCCTCTGGCAGAAGTTGTGGAGTGCACAACATGTGGCAATCGTTGGAGCAAAGGTGAAATGAAAGTCACTTCTTTTTAGAAGAACTCTCCACTGTGACTTCAGCAACCCGAAGGTCATCTCTACGCCCACCCTGACTGAGCTAAGGTAAACATTAAATGACTCTTGTTGAGGAGTCAGACGAGGAGAGTTTGGGTATCCTTTGATGAGCCAGTCCAACAGCGGGTATGCAGGGTCACCAACAATGAGAAGACTGACGTCCTTTCCATCAATGTTCCTCACAGACTGCAAAAAAAGGACATACCAATATTTAGTATTTTACTTAGACATTGTTTAAAGGCATGGTTCAAACAAACTTTTTTTTTTAAATAAAACTTTACTGCTATATATCTCTACTTTGAGAACCTTAGCTGTAATAGTTGTAGTAATACTAAATACAACATAGCAAATATTGGCAACATTTAACCATTTGTTTAAAGGCATGCTTCTAACAAACATTTAAAAAAATAATTTTACAACTAAGTATCTCTACTTTATAGTTTATAGTTGTAGTAATAATAAATACAATATAGTAAATATTAGCCTTACTTTTGGCATTAGATGAGCCCTTTGATAGAGGTCAGAGTGGCGCAGGACATTGGCATCATGGGCACTGCCTGGCATCTTGCAACTGATGCTCCAGAAACTGAGAAAAACAGAGGAAAAACAGTAATTAATAATAAATACAGACAGTATCAAGCATAGACAGGTAGAAAAAGAAAGAAAAACAAGTTTATTTAAACATACAGCATTTATTTGTCTTACCAGCAGTTGTTGTCCACAACAGCTTGGAGGACATAGGATGACCAGCCTTTACGGTTAACAAAGTCTTTATATCCATCAGAGGGGGAAGAACCAGGATGTGTGATCCATCGATGAGACCCATAATATGAGGGATGTGATGTGAAGCCTCAAAAGCTCTGGCGATCTCCAGTGCCTCCGTGTCAGTTGGTGCTCGGATCAGCTTGGCCCTCTCACCATGCTTTTACAAAACATGTACACACAATTTTTAACGCTGCTCTTACTTATTCCAAATTGATTTGCAATGACTCGATATTCGGCACAGCTGCCCAGTTTATACAGAACAACTGCAACTCGCATCATGAGCGGAATTGGAGTTCTAACAGTCACCTCCTCTGGGGCTAATGACTCTCCATCAAAGTGCACAACTTTGTGAAAGACAGACGTGTCATGCGAAAATTCTGCATCCACTCCTGGTCGGTGAACTGCGTGAGGACCGCACGCTCCCACCAGTCTTTACTTCAAACTTTCATCCACTGGATTCTGGTCGTTTGTGGAGGTAGTGGCAGCAGCATTAAACTTGCCGGCAGCAAAGAACTTTCTCGGATGTATTTTTCCTTCCGCGCTCTCATCCTACGAAGAAAAAAAGACTAAAAGCATGCGTTGCTTCGCCTGTAGCTCAAGCAGGGAGTGCAGTAACAACTCCATCACAGTCATTAAAACCTGTCGCGGGTCCATTTTTGACGCTCAAGTGTGTTTACGTTCGTCCCGGAAAGAGAACTTCTTCTTCTATGGTTTACACGGAAGTAACTTCTTCTTCTGTGTTTTTTTAAAAAGAGTTTACCCCTCTGCACATGTCAGTACTTCTGTTCAGAATCAAAGCCCGTTGCATGTAAACGCACATCGTGAACGGATTGTGCCCATGTAAACAATACATTCGAATTATTCAAACAGAACACATTTCAATCCAGTCAAAGAATTCTGCTCATGTAAACATAGCTTCTGTTGACAAGACAAAGTGAAGGTCTTTGATGAAGACATATTTTTAAGGGACACAAAGTCTGGTGACTTAGAATAGAAGGTTACTTAACACAGAAGGGGGTCCAGAATCATACAACATGTCATGGTGGTCCAAGTGAGGTTTAACACACTCAGATAGAAACTTCCTGTATCAGACCAGAATGCCAGTAACTGTCTCAGATTAGCAGAAAGGGATGGGTGTAGGAAACGCAGTGTCTCTGAGCACATTGGATGAACACTACACAGCCATTTTGAATTAAACTCTGGCAATAAAAGAGATGCTTTCCTTCACAAAATAATTTGACAGCAAATAAAATCTATGATTTAATTGCTTCTCCGTGTGTTAATGTATTTATAGGCAGAAACGGGTAAAGTTGTCATTTCTATTGACATGTGATAAGAAAACATATTCTTTAGGCAAAAAAAAAAGATAGTTAACAAAGACAACAAATTAGGAAAATTATAACTTTCACTCCTTTTCACTACTAGTGTTTTCAACTTTTGTTTGGTATAAAAAGACATACTGAAAAATGCCACAAATAATTTGGCCGCAGCTATTGTTGCTAGGCAACAGGTTTCCAAATACCTTCACCATTGTCAGCCTTGCCAAAAAGACAGAAATTTGACTGAAGTAAGCCATGCAATTCAAACACACACAAAAATGTGGGTGAGTGTTGTGTTCCATCTAGCACAGCCACACTTTCGATCAAACTCATGCCAGGAGTCTTAACTCATCTCAGCTGGAAGCACAGATACTGCCTCTTCCTTTCAGCAGAGTCATCGGGCTAGAGAGCACCAAGCTCAATCTGAAGCTAATTCTAAAACAGTGAGCTGTGATTCCAGCTCTGATTCCTTCTTGATAGGTGAGATACCCTGATGTTCAAGCGTCACAAATTGAACATATCTCAGATGTTAAGTGTAATTTCATTCATTTTCCAACTTTTACTTCAGCTTTAAAGTGGAGCTCAGATGCATTGTGTGCATTTTACAAAACAAAATCCATAAAATTTAAATAGCTCAGAAAACCTCTGCAAAAATAACACAATGAGCAAAATAGCATCTTAGCTTTAAGAAGAGACAAGATAAAATATAAAATACCATGAAGCAGGTGTTCTCACAAGATAATCATTGAATGTGCGTTGAATTAAACAGGGTTAATTAGGAGGCTATAAAATAAGGGAATTGTGAGGCTCACGTTTGTGAAATTTTGGTCAAACAATGAACTCATGAATCCATCTGTTTTAGTTACTATTGAATCCTTAAGACAAAAATGATACAAAGTGTGATGATCTTGAGCAATTGAGTTCCTGTCTGAACAAGTTCTTCAAGAGAGTGAGTTGCCATTTCTCCCCTTTTATTCCACTTTTTTTCTTTAATACTTCCAACCTCTGATCTTTTTAGTTTAAAGTAAATTTATTTTACTCACTGTGCTAACATATACCATATTTTAATGCTGCCAAATTTACAATATTACTAATTCTTCGCTTTTATTGTCTGCTACTAAATACAAATGCCAATAATGATTGTACCTGTATGTTTGTGTATGTTTTAGTTTGTCTGCTGTGTTAGCAAAATATCTTTATTTTTGAGACAATAATTTGTCTTACTTTTTAGCACCTGTTTGATTTCTCAAGAATGAGCGACACTAATTTGATATTTGTCAGATGGAAGAATGAGAACAGAAAGACTAACCTTATTCTACTTGTCTTTTCCTAGTCCTGATTCTCATGCCGCCGTACTGTGGAACTAAGGGTGCATTCACACCAGCCCTGTTTAGTCCACTTTAATCGAACTCTAGCTCATTTTCCTAGAAAGTCTGGTTCGTTTAGGGAGGTGTGAACGCGCCATCGAACTCTGTCACGGAACAAAAAGGCGAACTCTGGCCCGGGCTAAAACCTAGGTCTCGGTCCGGTAGAAGCGAACTCCAGCGCGGTTCGAATACAGTGTGAATGTAAACAGACCGGCCCCGCTCCGCAGGGTAAACAAGCACGCATTTCTCTTACCTTATATGGAGCTGTCACCTGCCTTGTGTGAAAAACAATATTCTCCATGGTCTTCTGTCTCATCTTCTGCTCATGCTAAGTCCATTTTTGAAAAATGACAAAATATAACTCCTAAAACTGCTAAAACTTGATGCCACTTCGTTTTTATTTTTATTTACAGAAGAAGAAGAAGACGTGTCTTCAGAGGTTTTTGTGTCGTTTCTTTCAGTAGTTCTTGGTGCAGCGCCCCCACAGTGCGAGTGGGGGAATAGGTTGGTTCAACAGGTTGACTTGACTGCACAGTGCAGTGTGAATGCAAACGCACCAGCTCAAATGTAAACAAAATGTCATGAATATTGGTCCCGAACCGAGTCTACCGGACTATCTGGTGTGAAAACGACCTAAGTCTTCCTGGATTTGCATAACTACAAAATCAGTTTGGAACCTGCCCTTAAGCCACACTTTCATACCTTATTTTTTTTTTCATTTAATTTACCTTTTATTTATACAGATAGTCTCAATGAGCCACGAGAACTCACACGTTCATCAATATTGGAGGTTTTTTTTTGTTCACTAATGTTGTTTACTCAAAGGAACCACTTTCACCAAAGATGAAGATTTTTAACCAGAATTATACTGGCAAGGACTGCATTCAAGACAGGTTACATACATAAATATTCATAAATGCATACGCACGAGAACATTGTCACAGAAATGAGCAGCAAACAGAGTTATTTGCTGTCTTTTTTTAAGATTCTCAGCGGGATTCATTAGAGTTCAGTGGGCATCGCTGAATCCAGCTGTAGCATGTTTCACAACACACCAGTGGCGGCTGGTGGATTTTTCTCTGGGGGGGTTGGGGCTATAACTCCAAAATAGACCCATACTTATATGTAAGTATATATATAATGTATTGAACCATTTTGGTTCAGCATGTTTGGTTCGGTCCATGTGTGTACCGTTTCGGTTATTTTTTCACTTATTAAATTTTATTAACGAAAGATTATGCACAGTGGAACTAAAGTTACTAAGCATGTTTCAGCACAGCGCTATTATCTTGCAGCACACGTAGCATTAGCAGTCTAGCAGGCAACAAACAAGCCATCTTGTTGCGGTCTTGTGTTTGGGAACATTATGGCTTTCTTGTTAAAAGACAATTGCAAATCCAAAGCTGTGTGTCAGCGTTGTTTCACGGAGATTGAATCTGCCATATGCAACACTTCTAACTTGTTAACGCACTTGAAACGACATCATCCAAACATGAACGTAGCAAAGACTGATAACAGCAGTATTTAAAAACCTTTATCAGGTAATTCAGATCGGTCCAAAGCAATAACACAAGCTGTAGAAGATTTTAAAGCTCTGATCTACATCCAAAATCTGTTGTTGATGCGCTGGCTTTAAGCATTAAAGTTCTTGAGCCCCGCTGCCTGCGACATCCCATCACGTCAGGGCCAGATTAACACTTTGCTGTACCCTGGGCAACAATCTTCAAGGGCCCCATCATCACGACCCCAGAATCACCATAATCTGGCAAAATATAGAATAAATTACCATAATATACAGTAAATATATTTAAAATTCTAACTATCAAGTGTATTTTTCTGTATAAAACTCCAAATGCTCATTGACACAAATAATCAAGACTGAATTAAGTTGAACGCACTTTGAACACCACATGACACCATATGTGTACTTGTTTAGTAACATGTTGGCCACTGGTGTCAGAAGCATTTATAATGTGTGTGTTGGGGAGACACACTGATGGGGGGCTCTGGGGGTCCTCCCCCAGAAAATTTTGAATAAAGTAGATGCCATTTCCTGCATTCTGGTGTATTTTAATGGTTGTTTAACATCTATTTTTCCCTACAAAGCAAACACTTGGAGCGCCTTGGGATTCCCCTAGAGGAGCTGGTCCAAGTGGCTGGGGAGAGGGAAGTCTGGACCTCCCTACTTAGGCTGCTACCCCCACGGATGGATGGAAGTAAACACTTGATTCAGTAACTATTTTAGAGCTAATGGCACAACAAGAAGTAATCTGACCAACAGCTGATTCAATGAATTAAAAATATTATATATTCAAAGGTGACGATTAGATGCCCACATTAAAATTAAATGTCTGTAACTTAGTTGACTTCAAATGTAATAAGATTATCAATGAATGTTTGTGACAAAGGATTTACTGATTATAACAAAGATTCCTTCAAGAAACCTCCCAATATAAATCAAAAAACCAGAATGACTTCTGCTCATTCTAAATTTGTCAAATGGCCTATCCTGTAGCCATGTTTCTGCAAAGAATATTTACATTTGATGTTGATTTGTGAGCCCTTTGAAAATCAGAAGATGAATCTCTCAAGCAATTTTTTTTTTAATGTCACTACAGTCTTTGTCAGACATCAGAAACTGGATTAATCTCAAATTTAATATACCTTCTTTTGAGGCTGATGATATTTTACTTTATGTGGATAACTTAAGCTCAGCTTTCTCTGATGCCATAAATATAGTCGTACTTATAGCAAAGTACCACATTCACTGTAGTAAGAGGAGGGATAATAAGCTTTCCTTACAGTTTTATGGACGATTTTAAGTCATAATATTCTTCATTAAGTAGATTAAAAATCTGCAAAACTGCTAGAATCATCTCACAACAGATACAAACTTATTGTTTTAATTAAAACAACGTTTTTCAAGGGAAAAAAACTGATGAGCTTGTCAGCAGGTAAGGGGAGTTTACCTTCGGGACAAATTGAGGTTGTCGATTGGTCAGTTACTGACACACCTTCTGGATTGATTGACAGATCGCGCCGTCGAGGATCCGATTGAAAAAATAAAAAAACTGAGAGCTGCAGCAGCCGCGCTGGGAGGAAGCAGGGCTGCACAAATGCAGTGGAAGTGCAGCAGTTTCTGTGCAGCGCAGGGCTCCAAGTAAAGCAGGAGACAACCAGATATTTTGCTTGTGCCCTCACTGCCCTGGGCCCCTTAGAGATCATGGGCCCCTGGGCAGTTGCCCAGTTGCCCATATGGTTAATCCGGCCTTCCATCACGTCAACACTTCAGCCAAAAAAGTTGTAGCAGCACTTTATGAAAAAGCTAAAAGTGATCGTCAACAAGCCCGACTCAAGATTTAAAGCCCTGCCACATCAATGATGAGAGAGAGATTCAACCACCTCATATGATGACCGTGCAAGAAGAGGTATTGATATTATATTATTGTGATCTAATTAACTTTTAAAATTTATAATCTTATTAACTCTGTTTTTTTTTTTTTTATCTCTGTGTTGTTTGCTGTTTGAGGATGATAGCAGCTGAGTCTTCTTCATCCACCAGATCATCTCCAGCATCTGTAAAGACTGAACTTGTTTACTTGGCATGTTTTCAAAATAAACATTTTGTAAGTCTTTGGTTTGGCCATTTTTGAACCGAAAATTAACCGAACCGAGCCCTCCTTGAAAGAATGAGAATGAAGGCTAAAAGTGCCTCCTACCACACTGGAAGGAGTTATGGGAATTCAACTGATCTCCTGGTTCGGAACTAGGGTTAGCTTGCCATCCTCAGCAATAGATAGGACCCTGGCTTGTGTGAAACAGTCCTAATAAGCAATTACCCTGGGTTTTATCAATATCAAAAACATCATAAATGTAAGCAGTACATGTACCTGTTTTATCTTCATTACTATTGTAGTGAACTAAGCCTGAGGTCAAATCCTGACCTTAAGGACCTTATGGGACAGAAACTGTCATTTCATTGATTTGAATCCAGAAATACAGGTTGACCCATTGTAGCATATTTATAAGAAAACTATGCTGCAATATATCAATGTAAATAGTTTAAGCATAAAAAATGTCAAATGGGCTAGTTTCTCAGAAGATAAGGTACGACTCATGAAGGAGCAGACAGACTAGAAGTTGCAGTTGCAGGTGATTTGTATTTAGAGTGAGGGAAAAATATATACAAATTTACAATATCAGTGAAATAAACATATGGCCATATAAAATATGAAAAAGAAAACAACCAACAAAGAAAAAGGGAAAAACAATCCCACAAACCCACACCCCTCAGTTCTTTCACCCAGAGCTGAGGTTGTTTCAGCTCCCAAGCAAGTTATTCAAAACTCTTGGTTCAGTGCAGGTCCGGGGCTCACAAACGTCCTATTGAAGTAGGAACAAAATTGTTCAGTTGGCTGCAAGGAGCCTCCTACCAGCCTGGCAGGAGAAACAGCAATCTTCAGGCACTACAAGTGCAATCCAATCTTTAGGCTCAAGGCCTGGACCTCCAGCTCGCCATCAACCTGGCCTGCGTAATAAAACAGGACCATTTTCTCAATAAATATATATTCAAACATTCTAGTGTGCACACAACTTCAATAATTAGCACTCTTTGCACAATAAATATTTCCAATCATTTTCACTAAATAAATACCAGGTTCAATATACTTTACATTTCATGAGAATTCAATAAACATACATCATGTAATTTAATTAACACGAATAAAAACTAAATCCAAGTATCCAATAAATACTTAAAGCACCTTATAAGTCTTGAATTCAGACTTATAAGGCAGTATGATTGTCTAAGTCTACTTAACAGTGAGTCATTTCATCGCTACACAACAACCGCTTAACATTAGCAATAAGCTAACGCTAAAATAGCACACAGAACCTCACCAGATCCGCAGTGAAATCCAGATCCTCACATAGTTTCCTCTTTTGTCCACAAAAGGTAAGTGGCTCCTTACAGCTCCGTTCCTCCCGGCATGTTCTGATAGTCCCTACCTTCCCGCTCCAGCTGATATACTCTCCCAAATTGGCTACGGGGCCGCACATGATTAACACTGAACAGCGATTGGCTGCTCAGTGGTCCCGCGAGAATAGATGCTAATACGTCAACAGTTTTAACTATCGCGGGATTTTCAAAACAGAAGGGGGCTTAAAAGTGAAATGACAGAATAGAAATTTAAAATCTATACCCGGGTTACACCCATCCTGAGACTTTCTTTCTTGAATTGATCAAGTGAAAGAACACTATTTTCTATTATCAGTACTATTTTACAAATGTTTGATAATCAAAGTGTTTTTAGTTCAAACCATTTTTAGATGTTACAGTGAACTAATCATTTTTAATTCAACTGTGAAACAGTAATAATGATTTTAATCCTCATGCAAAGTAGAAATCATGTTAAGGTCTGTTACAGAGTAATTATGCATTTTCTGATTTTCTGTCTTTGAATGAGCAAGTGTAAGTTGGTCCAAGGTTGGAGTCAAACGCAAAACAAGTTGTTGGAACGAACTGTCATGTTTTTAAATCCTCTCAGACGTAAATAGAGAAGCTGGCACCTGTTTTCACCCAACTCGTCCAAACATTTCTCTCTCTGTCTCTAAAAACATTTTCAATCTGTTCCAAAACACTTTCTGTTTTTCTGACTCCTAGTGACCTCTTACGTCACAAAAACACACCCCTGTCTGGTCGATATTGACCAATCAGGAACCTCCCAAATGAACCGGAAATAGAGCCCTTTAAATGTCGGTACTTCCTAGTTCAAACCAGTCGCTTCAGGCTCCGGCTTCAGTCGTTGCAGCGCCAGTGCTGGGAAAACAGGAAAATCCCGACATGATCCAGAGCTCTTCCGAGTCTTGTGGGATTATGACATCTTCTACCTCTGAGTGGAACTCCTGACGGACTCACTCCTCTTGTGAGTCCACCAAGAGGTGAACCTGTGTCGGACGGAATACCGTCACTACTTCGGACGATTCACAGCTGTTCCTACGGAGACGCTGAAAGGGTGCGTTAAATGGAACTCTGTACCAGTGGAATCACCTCCTCCAGGTAAAAGAGTTGATTTATACCACCTAAGTGTACTGGGGAAGAAGCTGGGAACTCACCGGAGAGTGCCGTTCTGATGCCGACACAAACATTTCCCTCGTCCATCCTTTCACTCAACTTAAACTTCAATTTCCATCTTTAAACTCTTCTATCTGCTAGAAATCATTCCAGGTATTTTTAGAAATGTCTGTTGTGAAGTTTTTCAACCATCGCCGTATGGTTAATCAAATTGTACAGCTTACTAAATTAGTCATGTTGTTGTTGAAATCATTTTGCCAAATTAATGTAAATGTGTGATGTGTTTAAATCGTTTTTAAATAAATGACCCACTGTCGTTGGTGAGTCAAAGATAAACACGTTTCCGTCCACATTTTATTAAATTCAATGCACGTCATTATACAGTCCAGAAAAATGAAAGAATCCGTTTAATTTATGAATATATCATGCATATGTTCATCTACACTATAGTAGTATAGCTTCATAATATGAATAGAATCAAGCTCATCATTTGAGTACTCTTAAATATCTATCCATCCATCCATTTTCTTCCGCTTATCCGGGGTCGGGTTGCGGGGGTAGCAGCCTAAGTAGGGAGGCCCAGACTTCCCTCTCCCCAGCCACTTGGGCCAGCTCTTCCGGGGGAATCCCGAGGCGTTCCCAGGCCAGCCGAGAAACATAGTCCCTCCAGCGTGTCCTGGGTCTTCCTCTGGGCCTCCTTCCGGTGGGACGTGTCCAGAACACCTCACCAGGGAAGCGTCCAGAAGGCATCCTAAACAGATGCCCAAGCCAACTCAACTGGCTCCTCTTGACGTGGAGAAGCAGCGGCTCTACTCTGAGTCCCTCCTGGATGATCGAGCTTCTCACCCTGTCTCTAAGGGAGAGCCCAGACACCCTGGGGAGAAAACTCATTTCGGCCGCTTGTATCCGAGATCTCATTCTTTCGGTCACAACCTAAAGCTCGTGACCATAGATGAGGGTAGGAATGTAGATCGATCGGTAAATTTAGAGCTTCGCCTTTTGACTCAGCTCTCTCTTCACCACGACAGACCTGTACAGCGCCCTCTTCACTGCAGACGCTGCACCTATCCGCCTATCGATCTCACGCTCCATTTTTCCCTCATTCGTGAACAAGACCCCAAGATACTTGAACTCCTCCACTTGGGGTAGGACCTCCGCCCTGACCCAGAGAGGGCACTGTACCCTTTTCTGGATCAAGACCATGGCCTCGGATTTGGAGGAACTGATCTTCATCCCGGCCGCGTCGCATTCGGCTGCGAACCGCTCCAGCGAAAGCTGTAGATCACGATCTGATGAAGCCAATAAGACCACATCATCTGCAAAAAGCAGAGACACAATCCTAAGGCCACCAAAACGGATCCCCTTAACACCTTGGCTGTGCCTAGAAATTCTGTCCATAAAAGTTATGAACAGAATCGATGGCAAAGGGCAACCTTGGCGGAGTCCAACTTTCACCGGGAACAAGCCCGACTTACTGCCGGCGATGCGGACCAGGCTCTGACACCGGTCATACAGGGACCTAGCAGCCCATATCAAAGGGCCCGGTACCCCATACTCCCAGAGTACCCCCCACAGGGTTCCCCGAGGGACGCAGTCGAACGCCCTCTCCAAGTCCACAAAGCACATGTAGACTGGTTGGGCAAACTCCCACGCACCCTCCAGGACCCTGCTGAGAGTGTAGAGCTGGTCCAGTGTTCCACAGCCAGGACGAAAACCGCACTGCTCCTCCTGAATCCGAGGTTCGACTATCCGACGGACCCTCCTCTCCAGAACCCCTGAATAGACCTTACCAGGGAGGCATAAGAGCGTGATTCCCCTGTAGTTAGAACACACTCTACGGTCCCCCTTTTTGAATAAGGGACCACCACCTCGGTCTGCCAATCCAGGGGAACTGCCCCCGATGTCCACGCAATATTGCAGAGTCGCGTAAGCCAACACAACCCTACAACATCCAGAGCCTTAAGGAACTCTGGGCAAATCTCATCCACCCCTGGGGCCCTGCCACCGAGGAGCTTTTTAACAACCTCGGTGACCTCAGCACCAGAGATTGGAGGGCCCGACCCAGAGTCCCCAGGCTCCTCTTCCTCAGTGGAAGACATGCCGGTGGGATTGAGGAGGTCTTCAAAGTATTACGCCCACCGACCCACAACATCCTGAGTTGAGGTCAGCAGCACACCACTCCCACTATAAACAGTGTTGGTGGCGTACCGCTTTCCCCCCCCTGAGACGCCGGATAGTGGACCAGAATTGCCTCGAAGCTGTGCGGAAGTCGTTCTCCATAGCCTCTCCGAACTCCTCCCATGCCCGAGTTTTTGCCTCAACAACCTCCCGAGCCGCATGTTGCTTGGACTGCCGGTACCCATCAGCTGCTTCCGGGGTCCCACAGGCCAAAAAGGCCCAATAGGACTCCTTCTTCAGCCTGACAGCATCCCTCACCGACGGTGTCCACCATCGGGTTCGAGGGTTGCTGCCACAACAGGCACCGACAACTTTGTGGCTGCAGCTCTGGTAAGCCGCCTCGACAGTAAATCTATACTAAATACTCTTAAATATTCCTAATATTAAAGGTCCTAATCAATCAACCTTTATTTATACAGGTAAATCCCATTGAGCCTCGAGGACTCATTTACAAGAGAGACCTGAAATCCTGATGCATGCTCAATAATCCAGGTAGAAAAATCTAAAAAAGTTAAATCTGGTCCTCTGGACATGGTCCTTCTTGAGCATGTGATCAGCTGGTTTTGGTTGTCAACAGCAAAACTGGTTGATCCACTCTGAGACGGTGCTATTTAAGAGACTGAGCTGAATACAGCTCCTCAGACTGAGGAAGTCTCTCGGATGAGAGACGAAATTTTTCTACATTTTTTTTTGTTGATTTGCTTTGTTTTTTTTTTTTGAATGTCCAGAGGACCAGATTTAACTTTTTTAGATAAAGGTCCTAATATTGCATCTTAGCACACAATATAGCAATAACATTTCACCATCTGTACCTTCAATTTAAATGCTTCAATGTTAACACTAGGAGCTAGTTACTTATTGCAAGAGGCTTATTTTCATTATCCAGATCAATAGAAATGCAGGTGTTCAGAAATAATAGAACAATACCATCAGTGACATTTAGTATAAAAAAGTATTAATGTTTGATAATTATCTTTTTCTATAAGCACATTCAAATAAATGTAGCAATAGCATTAAGCACAGCGCCCAATACAATAATCTGGAGGCTAGCGCTAGCATGCTAACTCCAAAAACAAACAAACGAAAAAACTCACCAGTTCCCACTTTTAGAATACACAGTCAGCTGAAGGTTTTTTTTGTTTTTTTTTTCACAAACAGAGACATCTAAAAGTTGAGAGGCTTATCAGACAGAAATGGCAACATAGGCATTAGCTGCTTATATAATTTCCATAGTTATGCTGACAACACACAACTACTGTATATATCTCATAATCTCATGATGACCCCCGGCCAATCACTGCACTTTTTAATTGCATTTCAGACATAAAGCCCTGGATGGCACAAAACTTTCTCCAGCTAAACCAGGACAAAACAGAAGTTTTAATCATTGGACCGGAGGTTCAAAAAGAAAATACAATTCAGAAATTATAATCTCTGTCTTTAAAACCTTCCAAAAAAGTAAGAAACCTGGGGGTTCTTTTTGACTCTGAGCTTACTTTTATTCCTCATATAAAACATATAGTCAAAATAGAATTTTACCATCTAAAAAGTATAGCCAGAGTCCACCCTCTTCTTTTTTCTCACCAGTAAGGAGAATTTGATGCACATATTTATTTCTAGCCATTTAGACTACTGCAATGCACTGCTTTGTGGTCTCCCTAAGAAAAATTTGTCCAGCCTTCAGCTGTTACAAAACTATGCTGCTTGTGTGCTAACCAAGACAGGCAGGCTCATATTACACCTGTTTTACAATCATTGCATTGGCTCCCTGTGCACCTCAGGATTGATTTTAAGATTATTTTAGTGGTTTTTAAATGTCTCTATGGTAGGGATGGGGCTGATCCGATCCAGTATCGATATTGGCCTTCGATACCAGCATAATTTACGCATCAGATTTTTCCGATCCAACCTGCAGAGATTTCCGATCCATGATGCATGTTGGCTTCAAACTATGGAATGGATTTTCTGAACAGAGGCGTGTCTCATGAACTCAGAGTAATAAGACCCGCCTCACATTCAGGAAATTCATTTCATAGTTTGCAGTCAGCTACAACGTGAGGACTGAGTGAGCATCACTGTGGCTAACAGCCAACCAACTTTTCATCGAAACATGTCCGCTGTGTGGAAGTATTTTACACTAGAAACACCACAAAGCAAGACAGCAACGTGCAATGTCTGCAGAGCCACAGCACCACATTAAACTGCGGTAAAGTTAAGTTTTACGTTGGACATTCGAGCTCCATGGCTTCAGCGTGGCGCTACTCTTGCTCAACCTGAAACAGGCAACTCGACCCCGGTCAGCCGCGTCCAATCTGCCCGTCTTTGAGGAGGGGCAGACTGAGCGCAGCTGACCGAAATCAGGCTGCTTGCTTCGGATTGAACAAGAAGAAGACATCGCTGAAGCCACAAAGCTCAAATGTTTACTGAAAAGTTGCTAAACTTCATCATAATTAATGACCAACCACTATCAGTTGTATAAAACTAAGGATTTCTCAGCCTGATACTTGCAGCCAAGATATAGTTTACCCTCCAGGAGATATTTATCAGTACAACAGTAGATAATCATAAAAAAACATGATTTGAAAATTACAAGAAAATTGTATATATATAAAAATAGTAAAAAAAAAATAAAAAAATAAAAAAAACAGCTACATTATAAATTGATGTAAATAACTAAAAACAGGAACATGTCTGTTGGTTTATGCCATGAACTTAGCAGATGTTTAAAGCCATTTAACATTTTATTTTATTTAATTAATCCATCCATCCATCCATTATCTTTACCCGTTTATTCCATTTTGGGTCACGGGGGTCGCTGGTGCCCATGTCCAGCAATCACTGTGCGAGGGGCGGGGTACACCCTGGACGGGTCGCAAGTCCATCACAGGGCCACATAGAGACAAACGAGACAAACAACCATTCACTCTCTCACTCACACCTAGGGACAATTTAGAGTTACCAATCAGCCTAACATGCATGTTTTTGGTCTGTGGGAGGAAACTGGAGCACCCGGAGAAAACCCACGCATGCACGGAGAGAACATGCAAACTCCACCCAGAAAGGCCCCTGGACCGGGGTTTGAACCAGGGACCTGCTCACTGAGAGGCAGCAGCTCTACCAGTTGCACCACCGTGCTGCCCTATTTAATTAATTTATTCATTAATTTAAAAGAAACAAAACAAATTCATCAAATAGAAAACATTGAACGAAAAGAGTGCAGAAAGAAGAAAAATCTTATATCTGCCCCTAAAAATAAAATAACTTTAAACAATCACTTAAATTAATCTCTTTAATATCCACTTTAAAGCTAGGAATAAAATAAACATGTTTTGTGTTAGCAGAATTTAATTCTAACTTTAAAACTTATCCAACAAACTTACCTCAAGTTGCCTTTTTGGACATGCATGCATAGATTTGTACAAATTGTACTTGAGAGGAGATTATTACAGCCTCATATAAAATCAATAATGATGATGATATCGGAACTGGATCGGTATCGCTCAATATTTAGGTTTAGGTATCGGGAATCGGATCGGAAGTAAAAAAATGTGGATCGGTGCATCCCCTATGGTCTCACACCATCTTATCTTGCAGAACTGCTAATATCCTATGAACCCCCGCGGAGACTAAGGTCCTCTGGCACTGGACTATTAACAGTTCCAATAGTTAGAACTCACACGTACGGTGAGGCTTCTTTCCAGTACTATGGCCCCCATCTGTGGAATAGTCTGCCGGAGAACCCGAGGGCCGCAGAGAATATTGTTGTTTTTAAGAGCAGGCTCAAGACCCATATTTTTAACTGCATTTCCTGAACTGGTTCATCTCTGTTCAGTGTGTACATTTTCCAGACACTTTTATTTATTTATTTATGTGTGTGTGTGTGTGTGTGTGTGTGTGTGTGTTTGTGTGTGTGTTGTTTGCTTTTATTTTGTGGGTTTATTGTTTATAATTCTGTACAGCACTTTGAGCTGCTTTTAGTATGAAGGGTGCTTTATAAATAAAATTGATTGATTGATTGATTAATTGACTGATTGATTAAATAAAGGACTTTCAGTGGCTTAAAGCCTATCTGCAACATAGCCTGGTTGTGAGTGTCACTGCACAAACTGTTCTGGGACCAAAAAAAAAAAATCTGTTTCGGGCCTGGAAGCACGATCCGTACCGTGCACCGGTATTCTGGGCGCAGCAGTGGTGCGCCCAGAATCTTCCTATCTTTTGTATTGGTAGCGGAGCTACTACACATGTACAACTTTTAATAAGTCTCTATGGGCAAAGATTCTCACATCCCCAGGGGAGAAATACATAATTACTCAGAGACAACGTTTTTGAAAGAAACAACTTTACTCATCATTAACTATAAAATATTTAGCTTAAACAACAACAACAAAAAATGCATATATTTCAAAATATTTTTATTTTATTAATATTATTTTTTTAAGTCCAAGTTAATATGGTGAGATATGTGAGTTTTGTTCTTCTCAGGCAGGAGAAAAAAAAGTCGATAGGAACTTTTTCGCCTCCAATTCTTACATGTGTCCAATTTCACTACTTTTTGTCTGTCTAAACAGATCTCACCTGTAAATGAGACTTCTAGGCTCAATTTGACTTATCTGTCTAAATAAAGGTTGAATGAATGAGTGCTGGGGTGGCACCCTAGCGCCTTCTAGTGACCAGCCGCCACAGCAATACAACAGTCCGCACAAACATATGTTTCATGGGCATCATAGAGACATTGAGAGTAGGCCTGCAGTTTGAGATGAGTGTTTTAGGAGACAATCAGGCTGCTTGTTCTAAGGGTAGAGAGGAAAAATGTTCTTAGCCACAATTAAAAAACAATAAAAGCATTCTTAACCTTTGACCAAAAATTCTCTAACAGTCAACCTGTGGAATCAACATCCCTGGCTCAGTAGTAAGCTCCATCCTGCCACTCTCCAACTTACCTTCAACTCACCTCCACTCATCTTCTTTGTCGACCGCTGCTGACTGTTCCTGGAATCCATAATTTTCTTCTTCATCCCTACTATGACAAACAGAAATAAAACCCATTTATACCTGAAATTAACCCTAATTTTTCAAACCGTCATCAGTTACCTACCTGTCTCCTGTTACCATACAAAAATATCTCTTCATGAACATTGTAAATAAAACTATTTACCTTTTATGAATGTACAAGGCTCATTGTCATCAGTCTGCTTTACTCATGGTCTAAAAAGATACTGTAATCATGTTAGTTTCATTCTTAGTTCGTTCGTTTCATTTCATTCAGGTTGATTGATTCTTACGGTTTAGGGAACTAAACTTGTTGCCCCAAAACATAAGTGCAACATAGACTGGTTGCAAATAATAAAATAAATAAATCTGTAAATACTAATGTAGAGTTGCAGGGTAAACAAAGTTTTTTTGTTTATTTTTGTTGGGGGTCAGAAAGGAGGTTGAGTTTCCCCCGTGCAATATTTTATTTTTCTTATCGTCTGCACCTTGAAGGCTGCCAGAGAGAAAAAGTCTACAGCTCTGTGCTCTAGGATTGCTCAGTGGTCTCCAGAGAAAAAAGGCTTTCGTTTAGTATTGAACAGTCCAGTAACCATGTCTTTGAGCTCTGTCTGAGACCATTGCCTCAGTGTGTGGAAAAGTTCTCAGGATCTCTACAGATATCAATACTTTTTCCAGCTTCTATTTGGACTTTGAATTACTGGCTTATAATTTCAAAAGTAAAATATCTACAGCATGTGATGATAGTGACTTTAAGGAAATAGGGATGAAAAAATCAGGAAGGAAAAAAAGATTTGTCAGTTTAATGTTTTAATGCAGCTTACTCTGGGGAAATGGGAGATGGTTTATTTGCCACAGGGTGGGATTTAGCTTTTGCTGACAATTTTCACAGTTTTGAGTTCTGTGCATCGGAGTAAGCCTGAGCCACTTGATAAAAGCAGAGAAAGCAATTTCCTCGGTTATCTTTAAAATAGAGTTTGAGATATAAGGGCAGTTATTTCTTATCCACTGTCTTCTTCTCTTACCAAATGTCTACAACACATCCTCTTTCAAAGCAGTTTGTACTCCACATACTTGGGAGGTTTGATTTAATCAAAACTATTAGTTTTGTGAAAAGTCTGACAGTTTCTGTAGACTGGGTGTAGATTTTAGCCTTTGTGGTTCATTGATGTCTGTTGACAAGTCCCAGTAACTTCCAACATGGAAAATTATCATTTCTGACCTACTTTTAGAGTGCAGAAGTTAACAAGGCAGTGGTTGAAATCAGAATAGACTGTACTATCTTGTTCTATCTTGTAATGCAGATTTTTTCTCTTCCTATAGGATGGGGAAGAACATGGTATGGCTAAAATGTATTCCTTTGAACATGTTGTTTCAGGTACTTTTCACTTTAGTTTGACTTTAGACTTTTTTTGCCCAGATAAAAAATGAGGGCTTAAAAAAAAAAAAAAAGATATATATATATATATATATATATATATAT
>NC_056504.1:19274231-19287667 GCF_014905685.2 Nematolebias whitei
TATATATAATTATTAGGATTATTATTATTGTTATTATTATTATTATTAATTCTGAATAATATCTGTGTTTTATAACCCAGCAAAGTGAAATAAAATGTTTGACTAATCAAGCACTGCATGGCTCTGGGACAATTGTTCATGCCATTCACTAACCAAGAGCTAAACTTTAAGTTTCATTATAACTTTATTAAGAATTATTAAGAATATTTAAGATGTACTAAAAAATGCTTCTTCAAGACTATGTCAGAGGGCAATAGTTGATTGACTTGCCTTGTTAAAATGGAGCTATTCAAATACATATTTAGGCTAATTTGAAGGTTAGGGATAGCATCCAGACAAAGTGCAGCCCAAAGACCCCAATGATGAGAGAAATAAACTGACCTAATGTTCCCTTGCCCGGACGTGTGTCACCGGGGCCCCACTCTGGAGCCAGGCCTGAAGGTGGGGCACGCAGGCGAGCACCTGGTGGCCGGGCTTTTACCCATGGAGCTCAGCCGGGCACAGCCTGAAGAGGAGACATGGGTCCCCCTTCCCATGGGCTCACCAACTGTGGGAGGGGCCAAAGGGTTCGGGTGCAATGTGGGATGGGTGGTGGCCGAGGGCGAGGACACTGGCGGTCTGATCCTCAGCTACAGAAACTGGCTATTGGGACGTGGAATGTCACCTCACTGGTGGGGAAGGAGCCTGAGCTGGTGTGAGGCTGAGAGGTTCCGGCTAGAAATAGTCAGACTCACCTCTACGCATGGCTCTGGAACCAGTTTCCTTGAGGGTCTGGACACTCTTCCACTCTGGAGTTGCCCCTGGTGAGAGGCGCAGAGCAGGAGCGGGTATACTTATTGCCCCCCAACTTGGTGCCTGTGAGTTGGGGTTCACCCCGGTAAATGACAGGGTGGCCTCCCTCCGCCTACTTGTGGGGGGACGGGTTCTGACTGTCATTTGTGCTTATGCACCAAACGGCAGTTCAGATTATCCACCCTTTCTGGAGTCCTTGGAGGGGGTACTGAAAAGTGCACCTCCTGGGGACTCGCTTGTTCAGCTGGGGGACTTCAATGCTCATGTGGGCAATGACAGTGAGACCTGGAGGGGTGTGGTTGGGAGGAACGGCCCCCCTGATCTGAACCAGAGTGGTGTTCTGTTGTTGGACTTCTGTGCTCGTCATGGATTGTCAATAACGAACACCTCGTTCAACCATAAGGGTGTCCATATGTGCTCTTGGCACCAGGACACCCTAGGCCACAGTTCGATGATCAACTTTGTCATCGTCTCATCTGATCTGCAGCCACATGTCTTGGGCACTCGGGTGAAGAGAGGGGCGGAGCTGTCCACTTATCACTACCTGGTGGTGAGTTGGCTCCGATGGTGGGAGAGGATGCCGGTCAGACCTGGCAGACCCAAACGTATTGTAAGGGTTTGCTAGGAATGTCTGGCAGAGTCTCCTGTGAGACGGAGTTTTAACTCCCACCTCCGGGAGAACTTCGAACATGTTCCAAGGGAGGTGGGGGACATTGAGCCTGAGTAGACCATGTTTTGTGTTTCTATTGTCGAGGCAGTTTACCAGAGCTGCGGTCGCAAGTTTGTCGGTGCCTGTCGCGGCAGCAACCCATGAACCCGATGGTAGACACCGTCGGTGAGGGATGCTGTCAGGCTGAAGAAGGAGTCCTATCAGGCCTTTTTGGCCTATGGGACCCCGGAAGCAACTGATGGGTACCGGCAGTCCAAGCAACATGCGGCTTGGGTGGTCGCTGAGGCAAAAACTCTGGCATTGGAGGAGTTCGCGGAGAGGCCATGGAGAATGACTTCCGCATGGCTTCGAGGCGATTCTGGGCCACCATCCGGCGTCTCAGGGAAGGAAAGTGGTATGCCACCAACACTGTTTTTAGTGGGAGTGGTGTGCAGCTGACCTCAACTCGGGATGTTGTGGGTCGGTGGGTGGAATACTTTGAAGACCTCCTCAATCCCACTGGCATTTCTTCCACTGAGAAAGCAGAGCCTGAGGACTTTGGGTTGGGCTCTCTAATCTCTGGTGCTAAGTTCACCGAGGTGGATAAAAAGCTCCTTGGTGGCAGGGCCCCAGGGGTGGATGAGATTCGCCCGGAGTTCCTTAAAACTCTGGATGTTGTAGGGTTGTATTGGCTTCCGCGACTCTGCAATATTGCGGGGACATCGGGGGAAGTTCCCCTGGATTGGCAGACCGGGGTGGTGGTCCCCTATTCAAAAAGGGGGACTGTAGAGTGTGTTCCAACTACAGGGGAATCACGCTCTTAAGCCTCCCTGGTAAGGTCTATTCGGGGGTTCTGGAGAGGAGGGTCCGTCGGATAGTCGAACCTCGGATTCAGCAAGAGCAGTACAGTTTTCGTCATGGCCGTGGAACACTGGACCAGCTCTACACTCTCAGCAGGGTCCTGGAGGGTGCGTGGGAATTTGCCCAACCAGTCTACATGTGCTTTGTGGACTTGGAGAAGGAGTTTGACCGCGTCCCTTGTGGAACCCTGTGGGGGGTACTCTGGGAGTATGGGGTACCGGGCCCTTTGATACAGACTGTTAGGTCCCTGTATGACCATTGTCAGAGCCTGGTCCGCATCGCCGGCAGTAAGTCAGGCTTGTTCCCGGTGAGAGTTGGACTCCACCAAGGTTGCCCTTTGTCACCGATTTTGTTCATAACTTTTATGGACAGAATTTCTAAACGCACATCAGCCATCATTAGCACACTGATGGCTGTTTACTATTCACAGGAGTTTGAGTGATATTAGCAATAACAGCATTGTAAGAGGGGGACAGTTGAACACGGAGGCCTCCACCCCTGTTTAATGATGGACAATTTCTTTTCACAAAGATGGCCTCCTTTAATCCTCTCTCAATCCATCGTTCCTCTCTGTCCAGGATGTGAACATCTTCATCCCTGAAAGAGTGACCGCTGGCCTGGAGATGAGTGTAGACCGCAGAGTCCTGGCCTGATGTTTTTGCTCTTCTGTGCTGGGCCATCATTTTGGCCAGTGGCTGTTTTGTTTCCCCAATGTAAGACTGATCACAGCCCTCCTGACACTGAACAGCATACACAACTTTACTATGTTTGTGCCGGGGGACTGGATCTTTGGGATGAACCAGTCTTTGCCATAATGTATTTTGGGGTTTAAAAGCCACTGGGACGTTGTGTTTAGAAAATAAACATCTCAGTTTCTCTGATACTCCCTCACTTACGGAATGACCACTGGTCTGGGTTCCTCCTTTTTACCTGATGGTTGACTGGAGTCCTATTTTGAGTTTCTTTTCTGCTTTTAGGAGGGCCCAGTTAGGATATCCACATTGCTCTAGAGCCTGTCTTGTGTGGGATTTCTCCTTCTGCCTGGTTCCTCAGTTAGTGGGGACGCTGTCTGCTCTGTGGTACAGAGTCCTGATGACTCCTAACTTGGGCTCCAAATGGTGATGGGAGTCAAACTGCAAATACTGGTCTGTGTGGGTAGGTTTGTGGTACACCTCAGTTTGCAAATGTCCTCTATCCGAGACTGAGACCTGACAGTCCAACCTTATGTTTTTTACATCTTCTCGTGTGAACTTGATATATTTATCTACAGAGTTGATGTGGTCAGTAAAATGTTGAACTTCCTGAGATTTATTTTAACATAGGTGTCGTCAACATACTTGAACCAATTACATTGTGGTGTCCCTGAAAAGTACGTCAAGGCTCTCTTTTCTACCTCTTCCATGTACAGGTTGGCAACAATAGGAGAAACTGGAAACCCCTTAGCACACCCATGTTTCTGCCTATAATATTGCTCCCCATATGTGAAGTAGGTTGACTGCAGGCACAGTTTCAAGAGTTGACAGTTGTTCTCTGGAAAGCGTGGTCCTGCTGCTCAGAGTGGTGTCTGATTTTAATCTTAAACTGACCGCCTCTACTGCATCATCAACAGGAATACACGTAAAGAATGATGTGACATCAAAAGAGACCATTGTTTCATCAGTCTCCATGATGACATCCCTCACCTTATCCACAAAGTCCATGGTGTTCTGTATGTGGTGTTCATCAGTCTCCATGATGACATCCCTCACCTTATCCACAAAGTCCATGGTGTTCTGTATGTGGTGTTCTGAGCTGCCAACTAAAGGTCTACACTCATCTCCAGGCCAGCAGTCACTCTTTCAGGGATGAAGATGTTCACATACTGGACAGAGAAGAACAATGGTTTGAGAGAGGAGTAAAGGAGGCCATCTTTGTGAAGAAAAAAAATCGTCCATCATTAAACGGGGTGGAGGCCTCCATGTTCAACTGTCCCCCTCTTACCATGCTATTATTGCTAGTATCACTCAGCCTCCTGTGAATAGTAAACAGCCATCAGTGTGCTAATGATCCATTGTTAGGCTTGTAAGGGAATACGTAAAGGATTGGATTTCTGGTCTGGTCAAACCCATACCATTTAACAGGTTTTACTCTGGACCGGCCTCACCTCAAAGATATATAAACCATGAGTTCTTGTAACAAACTTAATTCCTGTCCCTCGAAGACAACACGAAGAATCCATCATTTAAAACAGTTCTGTAATGTTTATTTTCAGTTTGAATTATGACATGGAAATTATGGCAAATATTGAATATGAATATGAACCAATAATATTATTTTAGAAAGTAAATGGCATAAACCTGAGGAATTTGAGAAGGGGTTTTGAGTCAATTTTGACTAAGGTCTAACTCTTAACGTTAAAATTTAGGTAAGTTTATCTCAGATTCATGAATTAAGTTATCTAAACAAACTTAGTTGGCACTGTTCAGTGGCCATCTCATCAGAAGGAAGATGTTCATCTCTCATTACCACAGCGGATGCATGAAGGAAGCCGGTGGCCCACTGTCCCAAGAAGGATGCCGTTTCTCAGGGCTGCAGTTTGTTTGGTTCGTACCTTTAGCTCCAGGGTGTTTGAGATTGTTCAGGATGTCCACCATCTCTCAGCTGGACACGTCTTCCATCATATGGCTGTTGTTTCTCAGAGAGTCTCATCAGCTCTCCACAACCATTCATTCCATCTGCTCTGCTCAGCTGATGATCCCAAGCCAAATTTCCTTACCGGCTGCCATCTCACAACTCACCTGGTGTTCAGTATATCTGGCACCAGGAAGACGGGCCCCTTAACTTTTAACCAATCAGAGGGCTTTTTACAGTAGGAGTATCCCACTATATAATTAATGTAATTAAAATGTCCCTTCTCAAAGTTCTTCAGAGAAGATAATACAATGACCTTTTGTTAAGGATGTGTGACACCATGCTGATACAAACAAAATGAACTGGGGCGTTAACTTCCTTTACTGTCATGTTGACCAGTCTCTGTTGATAAGGCCAAGTGAAGCTCTTTGATCCAGACCCTTCTTCAGGAGTCTCAAAATCTGGTGACTCAGCATAAAAGGTGAATTATACGAAGGGGGTCCAGAATCATGTAACATGTCAGGGTGGTCTCAACTGTAGATTTTAACACACACACAAAAGGTTAACAAATAAACTTCCTGTGTCAGAGCAGGATGCCAGTATCTGTCCCAGATTAGCAGGAAAGGAGGGGGTAGGGTAGATGTGGTGTCTCTGAAGACATTTGTCTTAAGTTTCTTGGAAGGATGGACGCTACAGGCTGATGGCCCTTCTTGATCATGTGAGCAGCTGGTTTTGGTTGTCAGCAGCAAAACTGGTTGATTCACTCTGAGAAGGTGCTATTTAAGAGACTGAGCTGAATCCAGCACCTGAGACTGAGGAAGTCTTTTGGATGAAAGACAAAACGTTTCTACATTTTTTTTTAAAAATTTTTTTTTGAATGTCCAGAGGACCAGATTTAACTTTTTTAGAGTTAGGGACAGCAGATTTTTTATTTTTTTTTGTTTAGATAAAACATTCCTTTAAGCCAAACTTGCTACAAAACAGGTATAATAAAGATCATTGACATTAAAGATGTCAAGATTCTAAGGAAGAACATTCTAAAGCCCTGTTTACATGAAAACAATGTCTGGTGAAAATGGAAGAGTTTTGTTGCGTTTGCACTGTTCATTTACATGAAAATAGTGAATGTTTTTTCTGACAACGACACAATTTGAAAACGGGTTCCAAAGTGCAATGGTTCAAAAACGTCCCGTGTCCATTGTCGTGTAAACAGAAAAAAATAGATCTTTTCTGTCAGGGAATCCCTGGCTCATGCGCAGTATGACGTAAAACATAACGGTTTCCTACATTCACCAGAAGAAGAAACTTTTGACAATGGCAGATACCAGAGTATTGTTTGTGATTCTGACTCATAAATTTAACTACGGCTCTCCAACACAATGCATATTTTCTACCTCTTTACTTAAATCATCAAAGACAGATCTCATACAGCTCCACTCTGTTACTTGTTACTGTTTTATAATTCAGTCACCATAAGCCACAGTTGACCTCATCGACTGTCCATAGAAATATTTTATTCTCTGCCATCTCAACCATTGTAGTGGTTTTCAGGTAGATTTTTTATTATTATTATACATGAACACTTTGTTTCAAAGAACATAGCACCAACTAGTAAGTGGCAAGGGAATTACACCTTTTCCACATCTACCTTTGCTGTGTAAACAGAGATTGCAATTAGAACGTTTTCATGTACATTTTAGCCTTTGTGGTTCACCGATCTATGTTGACAACGTTTTCATTTCTCTATTGAGTTTGTCGATTCCTATAAATATTTGGGTATCTTGGTCGACTCGCATCTTTCTTTTAAGCTTCACGTGGAAAACCTAGTAAGTAAACTGAAAGTTAAATTGGGTTTCTTTTTCAGAAACAGATCCTGTCTAACTCTGAATGCTAGGAAACACCTGGTAACTGTGACTTTCCTTCCCTTCATTGACTACGATGACATTATTTACATGAACGCTCCTACAAGCACCCTGCAGATGCTGTCTATCATGGTATGCTAAGATTCATAACTGGCTGTAACAATCATAACCACCACTGCACCCTGTATTCACTGGTTAACTGCCCCATAGAAATTTGTTGCATTGGTTGAGATGGTGTAGAGCAGTGCTTCTCAAGTATTTTCTGTTACGCCCCCCTAGGAAGAAGTATACATTTTGCATTTTGATACTGAACAATCAAATTAAATACAATCAATAAATAATAAATTCAAATTGATCAGCAACATTTTAAGTCAGGAGTGTTATATAAAACACTTTGACCTACAAAACAAAAACGAATCAAACAATTTGTGCTGATTTTTTTAAATCAAAATGAGGAAGTCAGGATTAATGGCAACAATGAGCATGTTTTGCAGTTCAGAGCTTTTTGAAGTGGAGTTTGAAACATGATCCTGCAACTGTCAGCTCCTGCTCAATGTTTAGCTGGACCTGGACTTGGTCTCAGTGCAGAAACAGCAGAGAAGTCGCAAAGAGCGAGCGGGTTGGCAGGTGTGTGTGTGTGTGTGTGGGGGGGGGGGGGTCCAGGGGAACGCGCTCACAAGAGAATAACCTGACAAGTTGTTTATTGACATAAAATATATTTTGTTAGCAAAGAATAGAGTCCTAACATTTGTTAAACATCTGTTTTTACAACAAATTAAAAAAGCATCAAAATTGTGCTTTGACAATCGATAAAACTAAAAAAATTTGTCAAAGTGAAAGAAGAAAGAGGGGGCAAGTGTCGCTCTCGCTTTGAGTTTATACTCTTTGTTGCATGCATGCTATGGCGCAGCCGCGGGTGAAATGCGTCCAGAGCGAGGACTTGTTGGCAAAGAATAGAGTCCTAACATTTATTAAACATTACTTCTGTATTAAATTATTTTGAATTGAAACGTGAAAGGCAATCAGGTGCACCTGGTGATGAGCTGCTGAGATCACGTGAGAGCTGTGCTACGTAAGTAACATGGCAGGATACTGATAAACAAAAACGATTCGACTCAGGTAAAATAAGCCAATATATTACAATCAAGCATAAAAAATATTGTTAATACTAACCTCTGCATATTGTTTCAATGAACCAAACTGGACGAGGAAACCTTGGACATTCTGGAGAGTTACATGGACGAGTGTTTTAACAACATCGTGATGGGTAAACCACAAAAGAACGCTGCATCCATGGCCACACAACTCCTAAATGCACTCGTTCAGAGAGCTCAACCATCACGTCCACCTATCCAGGGAAAAGCTTCACTGATGTCCTGGGCTCTATCCACAAAAAGCTAACCAGCTTAGATGCCTGGCTGGCCCTGGTGGAGGTTCTACACAAGGAGTTCCAAGCACTGTGGGAGTCTCTGGAGTTCAGCCAAGCTCAGGTGGCTTCGCTCGCTGCAGAGAACCAAACTCTGAGGGGTAACGTTAAAGAACTCACAGAGAAGATGTCGCAGCTGACCGGAGAAAACAGGAAAATGAAGGAGTCCATCCTGGACATTCAAGCTCAGAGCATGTGGGACAATCTTGTCTTCTCAGGGATCCCAGAACGAGCAGAGGAGGATGCTGAAGTTATGATCTGTGAGTTTATCCAACATCTTCTGAAACTCCCAAGTGAGACAGTAAAAAACATCACATTCCATCGCGTTCACCGGCTCGGAGGTAAGAAGCCCGATAACAAGCGACCTCGGCCAATTATCTCTAAATTTGAGCACTTTAAACAAAAAGAGCAGGTCAGAGGCCAGATAGCTGCGTGGGACGGACTTCAGTATGAATAATCAATTTCCAAAAGAGATCCTTGATCGGAGGCGAGTTTTGTTTCCAATCAAGAAGAAATACATGTCTGAGGGCATCAGAGCTACGGTGGCTGTAGACAAAAATTATATTAATGGTCAGCTGTTCAGGGAACGGGACATCACTCCGTGGCTTTATTAACCCTCCTGTTGTCCTCATTTTCTGTATACACTGTGTCCTCCGGGTCAAAATGACCCATCTTCACTAAACCCCCAATATAAGCAGCTTAATTGAATTTTAAACACCAAATTTCCACCATATTGTTATTCACCACAAAATGTGTGAATACCTGAGTTTTTCCTCTTCACTTGAATTTCTATAGCTTAAGAAAAGAAAAAAATGTGCAAAAAGGAGTTTTGAATGCATTTTTATTCATCCCAATGACTCAGTTTCTTTTTTTTTTTTCTCCAGTGAACAATTTAACACAATGTACAATACAAAAATATGAAAAATAACATAACCCATTCAACTAATTAGCACATGTAGGGCAATATGCAAGTGCACAGCCTTTGCAGATATATTTTTTATACCTGCAGCACACAGTATGTGTTTTACAGTCCTTCTTTTGAGGGCAGAACTGACATCTCTTCCTCTTACTTGCCCTAGCTGGGAAAGAGGCTGTGGTAGCTGGATCCTCAGGTTGATCAGGAGCTTCTGCACTCTGAATAGCTTTCATAACTGCTGCTGAGGCTTCTGTGCGGGGGACATGCTTCCTTCTTTCAATGAGTGGAGTTACAAGTGCCTTTCCTAGCTGCTCCAGGAACACCCTCCTCTTGTTCTGCTTACGAGACATCCAGGTCGGGTTGATCTCTCTCCAAATCACAAAGGCATTGTAGGAGGAAACATCAATGATGTTGTGGAAGATGACCAGGGGCCAGCGGGCAGTCATTCTTCTGCAGCTATATGTTCCAATCACCTTATCTAGGTTGTCCACACCTCCTTTGTTGCAGTTGTAGTCTAGGATGATGATTGGCTTCCTGTCCTCACGATCGCTAATGTCACAGTCTGTGTGCAGTGTGCTCAGAAGAACGACATTATTGTTTTACTTTGGGAGGTAGGAAACTAGAGTGGTGGTGAACGTGAAGGCAAACTTTGAGGAGAAGACCTCTCTCTCCTTTGACGCAAGCAGTGCAGGTGGGAGCTCAGGCTTGTTCTTTCGAACTGTACCAACCATGGTGATCTTCCTCTTTAGGAGCTGCTTTCCGAGTTCATAAGAGGGGAAGAAATTGTCACATGTCACATTGTGACCCCTCAGTCCCTCTGTCACATCAAGCACAACTCGCATCCCCTGGTTCTTCTCTGGGCATCCACTGGTCGGCTTCCCAGTATAAACTTGCATTTTCCAAGCATAGCTTGATTTGGCATCGCAAGCCACCCATGACTTGATCCCATATTTTGCTGGCTTGCTGGGCATATGCTGCCGGAAAGGAAAATGACCTTTGGACAAAAGACATTAACATCAGTGATTAGTATCAGTGTCACAGAAAACAGTCAAAGAAATCATTAGTGAAAATCACTTTTATTACAAATATGAAAACAGATTACCTCTAAATGGAACCAGTTGCTCATCCACTGTTACATCAGGCCCTGGATTCTAGAGGTAGGGCAGCCGCTCCATCCACTTGACCCATACCTCTCTTATGACTGCAAGTTTGTCTGTCAGTCGTCTTACAGGACATGACTCACGGTCATCAAATCGTAGCAGTCTTGAGTAGGTGTGGAAGAGTTTGAGTGGCATTGTGGCTTGAAAAATTGGCCTTCCACTCGCTACATCCCATAGACTAGCTGCAGCCTCACCTCAGGACCTGTATACACCTGCTAAGATTAGCAGCCTTAAATAGGCCTGCAGGTCAATCTCATCTATCTTTTTCCAGCTGTCTCCATATTTACGAAAACCCTCCAGATTTGTCATCTCCAGGATTTTTTTTTTCTATTGCTGGTGTGATAAACAGGTATAATGTAGAGACAATGTCATGGGCATGAGAAACGGCATACCTTGTGGGTCTTGGGGTCATTTTTAATGACGTTTTGTTCTTCATATCTGCCATGTTGGTCATATGCTGCTGAGGACCATGTTATTTTGCCATTTTTTGAAAGGAAAGTCTATCTTTCAGCTTCAGGGTTTTCTTCTTCTTCTGAAGATGATTCATCATGCTCTGGGTTGTATTCCTCCCCATCTTCTTCTTTGGATACATCCTCCACTTCCTCTTTTGAATCAGAGTTTTCTTGCTGGACATCTGAGAAAATCAGCTTTACTGTCATGATTCATGTTTTCTGGACTGTTCATATCATGTTTTTCCTTTTATTTTGTTGCTCTCCCTCAACTCCTATCACTTAACCCAGCTCACCTGTGTCTGCCTAATTATCTCAAGGTGTTTAAAAGCCTCTCTCAGCCACTGCACCTGTGCCAGATTATCTGAAGCTTTCAGCCAAAGAGATCCAGCCTTTTCAAGCCAAACCAAGCTCTTTAAAGAACCTGACCCATTTCTGCTTTTCTGAACCCCTGTTCATGCCTGATCCTTGTCTGCCAACGTTTGCTCTCTGATCTCAAGGTTTTGACCCCTGCCTGTCTTTTTATTTTGCCTTGCCTGCTCCTCTACCTGACAAGTTGTTGCTCTCGGATCTTATGGTTTGACCCCTGCCTGGCCCTCTGGATTCTGCTCAGCCTGCCAATTTTCTCTAACCTGTTTTGTTCTGTGAAGACATCATCTATCTGGACCATTTGCTCGGACCATGCTCTTCCTGGGATGTCCTTATCCTTGACAGGTTGGTCTAATCTCTTTCTGAGCTAAAATTGACCTGCCTTGCCCCGTCACTCACCTGCCTCTCTTCTTCAGATCTGCAAATCAGTTCCTGAGGTCCAGTGTCCAGAGCTGCATTCTTCATTTAAAGTGAAGCCTGTAAATGCTTTTTTGTGTGTTGGTAGCATTTCTGGGTCCTTAGTTTACTTAATCATTACATTTACAGCTTCTTCAATGTTATAACACACACTCATGGCTTCAGCACAAACAGAATTTGGGGTCCTGTTATCTGCAGTACCTTTATAACCTCTGGAAATAAACAGGTAGTCTTCTGAAGTCTACGAGAACACCACCTGCTTTGCCTTGTTTACTTCTGCTACTGATTGATCTGAGACACAACAAAAACATTGTAACATTCTGTGGTTTGTAAACAACTGTAGATGAACATATACTGTGATATATTCATAAATTAAACGGATTTATTCATTTTTCTGGACTGAATAATATCGTGCATTGAATTTAATTAAATGTAACGTGAGGCGTTAATTTTCTTTGACCCATCAAATGAATGTGGTCATTTATTAACAGATTCAAAGTTTAACATCAAACATTTACATTAATTTGGCAAAATTGAAAATAACAACAGCTTATTAATCAGCTTTACAAACAGGAAAACCATCCGGCCATGATTTTCCTTTGCTTCACAACAGACATTTCTGAAAATATCTGGAATGATTTGCTAGCAGAATAGAAGAGTTTAAAGATGGAAAATGAGATTTATCTTGAGAGAGATGGGTGAGGGAATTTGTCTGTTATAACCAGAACAACACGCTCCTTCTAGACCCAGCTTAACCAACGGTACACCTTGCGGTTGAAGATCGACTCTTTACCTTGGCAGAGAATAATTCCGACTTCGGTGTAGAGTTGCCTTCAAACGCTCTCCAGCGTCTCCGTAAGAATAGCAAAGACCTCAGGAGTCGTGGGATCATTTCGTTCAACAGCAGCTCACCTCACGGGTGGACTCACATGAGTTGTGAGTCTGTCAGAGTTCCACTCAGATGTGGAAGATTTCATAATTCCCACAAGACTCGGAAGAACTCCGGCTCATGTCTGGAACTCCTGTTCTCTCCAGCGTTCCGCACTCTCCTCCAACACGACTCGAGCTGGTTTGAACTAGGAAGTACCGACATTTAAAGAGTTCTATTTCCGGTTCATTTGGGAGGTTCCTGATTGGTCAAATCGACCAGACAGAGGTGTGTTTTTGTGATGTAAGAGGTTATTAAAAGTCAAGGGAAAAAGATTAGATTGTTTAAGAACAGACAGAAGATATTATGAAGATTCCAGACTTCGTGGAGTCAACTCTCTCATATCTGCCTGAAAAAGTTAAACATGACATTTCTTTTTCAGTAAACTTGCAGTTGACCGAAACTTGACCTTTGACCAACTTCACAATTTGCTCATTGAAGACAGAAAATCAGACAATGCATCATTAACCTGATTTCTACTTTGAATGAGGATAAAAATCACTAATACTGTTTCACAGTTGATTTAAAATGAGTAGTTCACTTCAACATTTGAAAATGGTTTGAACTAAACACAATTTGATTATCAAAACATTTGTAAAATAGTAATGATAATAGAAAAGAGAGTGTTCTTTCAATTGATCAGTGTAGGACACTTAAAAAGTCTCTGGATGAACTTAATCTTGTGTTTCTGGACTCAAATCAATGAAATACAGTTCTTGTCCGAGGAAGGCCAGATTTGACCTGAGGCTTAGTTCACTACAGTCCCCCCTTTGGAAATCATCACCTGTCCATGGGGATGAATTCCAACATGAACTTACGCCTTCGAATGTCCCTGGTCTTGATGTAATCCAGCAAGGAAAACAAAAGTCAAAGGTAATCCCACAATGTTTTTGGTAATTCCATTGTGTTGATGGTAATTCCACAATGTTGTTGGTAATTCCATTGTAGCAATGCTTTAACCCCTTGGAAACAGAGTCTGTAATCCATTGGAAAAAGT
>NC_056504.1:19287767-19297786 GCF_014905685.2 Nematolebias whitei
CTACTTGTTCTACTATCTCTACTTTGTGTTTTTTTCACTTATTGTGTATGTGTGAGAGTGTGTGGGGATCTGGGAATGGAACCTCCACAATATACAAGGGACTATTGTATATGAATAAAATGAATTGTATTGAAGTGAACTAGGCAGAAAAATCAAACTTTAGAATTGCATTCTTGGAGTCAGGTCGCACTTATACCCTGTGAGCTTGGTACAGACTGGTGCATTATAAGGGGGATCAAAGGAGCCTTCAAATGTGCTGTGGGACTTTGTTGCTGGTGATAGGAAGTAGCTAAAGCTACAAAATTTGAACTGGGGTATGTTGGAAGCACATCTAACACATATCCAGTGTGAAATGTGATGGAAAAGCATGTGAAAATGTTGGAGTTACAATTGGTCCTTTTCAACATTGTACGCAGAGAGTCCTTGGACTCTGGGTGGCAGCTGCAGAGTGTGATTTCCTGTCCGGAGTGACACAAATTTCCCTTTGTTGGATAGGAGTAGGACCCTCGTGGAGCCAAATAGTGCCTCGAGATGTGTCCTGTACTTATTTTTTCACAATATTGCACATCCAACTGGCTTTTGAGTGTGCTTTGAATAGCCACAAGCATTTTATTCGTTTTTTTGGTGTCCTTAGGGTCAAAAGTCATTAGGTAGCACCCTGGGTCTTGTATTATTACAAAAACCAGGGTATGACAAGAAATAACTTTGGACATGGAACACCCAGACACATTAACTTTTAATGTGACATAGTTTGGTGGAAATGATAGAATCCCAGTGAATGTGAAGGTTCTAGGTGCTTGCTAAGGGCTTAAAGGGCCATCTGAATATTTTTGTGTGAATGTTTGTGTTATTCCTGTTTCTGCCAGGATCACTTACAAAATTTATCTGCTCACCTTCCAATGCTTATATGGTAATGCACCATCTTATTTAAAAGAACTTCTCACCCCTCATTGTCCTTCACACACTCTGCTCTTCCAACACTCATCTTCTTCTCACTCCCAGGTCTCGATCCTGCACAACAGGAGACCAGGCTTTCTCCTGCGCTGCCCCTTGGCTGTTGAATGCCCTGCCTTCATATCTGAGGGCTCCACAGACCGTGACATGTTTTAAAAAGGGTCTTAAAAACCTTTCTTTTTACCCAGTTTTTTAATTCATTTTACTGTACTTTTTTTTAAATTCACCCATAGTTCCTTTTTGATTATTTCATCAGCATTTTGTGCATTTTAAGTTTTTTTTTTATGTGTTCATTCTGAGGCGTTATCCTCCTGGTTGTTTTGCTCTCGGTTGCTTTTATGGTTGCTTTTATCCTGCTGCTATCTGATGTTCACTTTTTGTGACACTTTGAGATTCACTGTGAATGTGAAGTGCATTATAAATAAAAGTTATTATTATTATTTATTACAAAATCCACTGTATAAACAGTCATATTAATTAACATGAAACACCCAGACACACCAAAAAAATAACAATATAATTTATATTTGATTATATTTTGAATACATTGTATCAAGTGAAGACCTACCACATGGGCTGTCATGCAACTAGGAAGCTGAAATTCACCAATCAACTTCATCTATAGGAGCTTAAAAGACCTTGTAAATTTCAAGCATTTACCTTATTGTAGCGGGACGTTGTTAGTTTTTTTTAATTTGAAGGTCAATTTTTATTTTTTTAGCTGCCTAAAATGTATTGCATACACACCAAATTGTAATCAAAATTCCAACAAGAAAAAAGGCTGATGATTTCCTGTATGTTTCACAAAGATTTGTTCAGTGGTTCAAGTGATAATTTTTAAAAGGTACAAAGATTTATTTGGCTTAAGCTGAACATTTAGGACTGACGTGCACCAAACTTTTACCTGTTCTAGAAGCAAATGATATGATGATTTCCTGAAACCCATGTTGTTCATTTGAACTGAAACTAATTGAGCCCCATAGGCAGAGTCCCATTCACCAGACACTTGCTGATGACCCCCTCTCCCAGGCCTGGCTCCAGAGTGGGATCCCAGTAATCCACATTCAGCAATCTCCTTGATTTTGTCTGTCCAAACAATTTTTTTTACCACAGTTGTTGATCATTTGAACAAATAAATTATTTGGATGTTTGCTAAGAAATAAATTAGCATTGGTAGCAATACAATGGCACAACTAGTAAGGCTGCTACCTCTCAGTGAGCAGGCTACCCTAGTTTAAATCCTCATCCAGGGGCCTTTCTGGGTGGAGTTTGCATGTTCACTCCATGCATGTGTGGGTTTTATCTGGGTACTCCGGTTTCTTCCCAGACTAAAAACACGTATGTTATGCTAATTGGTAACAATTATTATCCCTGTTAGTGAGTGAGTGAATGGTTGTTTGTCTTGTTTGTCTCTATGTGGCCCTATGATGGGCTTGTGACCTGTCCAGGGTGTATCCCACCTCTTGCACAGAGATTGCTGTTTATAGGCACCAGCAACCCCACGACCCATAATGGAAGACGCGAGTAAAAGATAATGGATGGATAAAATAAATTGCCAGTGGTGTCCTGAAGTAGGTCAGCTACTGTTAGACTGACTGACTGTGGGCTGGAGAGGAAGTCAGAGGCATTGATTCTATGAATATATCAGATGGTCTGTACACAATCAGTGTTAGATTTGGACTTGTGCAATTATTTATAGATTAAAACCCTTGTGAATAAATTTACTAGCTAAATAAGAGAAATAATTAACTTTAAAAATATACTATGATGAAGTCCAAATGCCAATGGTCAATATATTCATTCAATTGTCTAACTCTGTTCTGCTATTTTTCTCATGAAATAAATTTGACAGCTTAAATTTATCAAAATGTAGTGGGACATAAGTGATAATGTACTGTGCATCACCACTGTCATATTTTGTATTTGTATGTCTTGTTAGTTTCTTTTACTGTGTTGTAGTCCAGGTTCTCAAATGGTAAACCTAATAATGAGGTTACCTTGGTAATTAAGGCACAATTTTGTGAGAAAAGGGACTAGATGAATAAGCAAGATAAGAAACTACCCCATGACATTCCTTTAATTTAGACCATACACAATATTCCACTGGACATATATCTTTTTTGTTTGAATGTAATTTAATTTAATTGGCTTTTTTGTGGTGCTATATAAAATTTTATCAAGGTCAAGTTGTCTTTTTTGTCATTCATTTATGGTTTTGTTATTGTTTTAAACATTTTCTTTTAGATATTTAATACATAGACAACAGCTGATTTTTCATTGTACTCATAAAGAATTAAAGCAACTATAAATCACCTGTAAAATTTGTATTTGGAATAAATTAGTAATTGGATATTCTAATGTTAATGACATACAGCAAATGCATATTGATCAATTCAAGGAGTTCAGTTAATTTACTTTTTGTAGCATAATTACTTAAATGCACATTGCTATACAGACCATGATAGGTGGAGATATGGAAATAGGAATATATTTTAATAAACTGTAAGCAAACAAGTCCAAAAAGTTAATGTAAATCACTAGAGTATTTAGTATACAATGCTTTTGACATGTTAAAATAGTATTTGAAAATATAGTGCTGCTAATTTGCTGACACTAAGATTATAACTTTCAAAAGACAATATTTTTTATCAGTTTTTTAGAACAGTTTTCATTTTTGCTTAATCCATGTGCCCATTCATTTGTTTAAATTTTTTACATCAGGCAAAACATGGGCTACTATGTGGTCCTACTTATAGTTTAAGTTTCTATTTTATGATTCTTTATCATCAGGCATTACATAGGCCACCTATGAAGTTTAATGCAGTTCTACACACTCCCACTAGGGACAACATTGAGGTATACACAGATTTTGTGGGGAGGCGAGGGGCGAAACCATACACATACACAAAAAAACCTATTTTAGTGACTTTTTGGGACGTTTGAGATTTTTGGATTAAAATACATTTTGGAGCGTGCTGAATGCGATTATAAGGTTCTCTAATTGGGGACCGTGGTTTTGGTCCCCACTTGCCAAGGTGTCCCCAAATGACTGGTGTGTAAACGTGTTCACGACCCCAAATATAACATAAGCAAACGCACACACACACACACACACACACACACACACACACACACACACACACACTGTCTTCCACTTATCTCACACAGCATGAGGGTGATTAGTTTTCATTTGCATCAACCATTTTCTACAAAGCTGCCATTGTAACAGTCAGTATGTACATTGCTGTTGTAGTACCTTTTCAGCGCCACACGTGGGCGCCTTGATACGTCACAACTCATTATAGAAGTCAGTACACATTTGGCTGCTCCGCTACCTCAGTAACGAGTGGTGACGGATATACGGACTGTCACTGTACTTTATATATAATCATGTATGAATATCAGACTTAGCGCTGTGGAGACCTGGAATAGTATGGGTTTCTAAGTTCAAGTTAAAGTTCAAGTGGGAATCAACATTCTGTCGCTATTTTCCTGCCAAATATCAATTGGCGGCCGCGAGAACGCGCACGGGAGGACTCACTGTTGTAGTTCTTTGAAATTTAACAAGATTAACACCTAAAAAAAAATGTTTATTCAATATTATTGCAAAAGTTTGTCTCAGTTTAACGTTTCCTTATTAAATGCACTTTAATGTTCAAAAAAGCTTCATGTCAGTCTGCCTGCCAAATATTGATTATGACTGTAAGTTTACGTATTTGAACAAGATGAACACCTACATCTCGAGCAATCAATTGTTTGTAAAATACGTAAACTTACGAGCCGTAATCGATATTTGGCAGGCAGGCTGACGTGAAGCTTTTTTTGAACAAGTACAATTATTCAGGAAACGTTACTGAGACACACCTTTGCTATAATCTTGAGTAAAAAAAGGAATTGTTTTTAGGTGTTAATCTTGTTACATTTCGAACAACTGCAAGAGCAAGTCCTCGTGCTCGCGGCTGCCAATCCATATTTGGCGCTACACCTGAGCACATGGTGCTAATGCTAAGCTAGCTCTCCTCCTAAGCACCTTGCACAACTTAACAACTACTTTGAGTACATAAATAATTTGGATCTCCCTACCAGCCACTATGTGCTTGAGACAATTTTACACACAGCACTATCATTCATTCAACCTTTATTTAGACAGGTCAATCCCATTGAGCCTTGGGGACTCATTTACAAGAGAGACCTGAATGTCATCCATAACTAAAGTGAAGATTAAACAGTTACTTAGAAAAAAGTCAGATTCACGTTGTTTTTGTTGGAGTATAGGCTGGCGTCAACGACAGGACTAGCTTTGTTATTTATGCACTTTGTAATAATTAATGACTATTTTAATTACTAATAGCAATTAAAAAAGACAAAAATATTTGTGAGCAGACAATAGACTTACACGTTCTTCTTTCATGCGCAAAAGGTTCTCCTCTGATACTCCACGGTTTCGCAGGAACCGCAACAATGGGCTATCCACGTTTTCAGCCATCTTCATACATCTCAAATGAAACAGGAGTGGAAGGCAAACTTCTTCTTACTCTTTTTACCTGAGTCTCGTTGTCCATGCAGGGTAAAAGCCAACTACCGCCACCATCTGGATGAAATGTTCATGTTTGCACAATCTAGAATTATCACGTTTGTACAATATAATTATCATGTTCGTACAATATAATTATCATGTTCGTACAATATAGTATCACGTTCGTACAATATAATTATCATGTTCGTACAATATAACTATCATGTTCGTACAATATAACTATCATGTTCGTACAATATAGTATCATGTTCGTACAATATAATTATCATGTTTGTACAATATAGTATCATGTTCGTACAATATAACTATCATGTTTGTACAATATAATTATCATGTTCGTACAATATAGTATCATGTTCGTACAATAAAATTATCATGTTTGTACAATATAGTATCATGTTTGTACAATATAATTATCATGTTCGTACAATATAGTATCATGTTCGTACAATATAATTATCATGTTTGTACAATATAGTATCATGTTCGTACAATATAACTATCATGTTTGTACAATATAATTTAAAAAATATTTATTTTATAGTTGACAGCAATACTCTTCCGTAGTAAGGTATAAAGTTTATTCACTTTAAAAAATTACAAAACAATTCCATAATAATATAAAAAAAGATACAAAAGATTTAAAATGAAAGGCAGCAGAAAGAAGAAAAAATCTTATTATATCTGCCCCTTTTTCAAACAATTATTTCAATCATAATAATTTTCAAGTAACAGAACAAAATGAATAACTCTTTCTAATTTTTCTAATTCTAATACAAAAAACACACTACTTCATTTTTTTTTTTTAACAATCCAGTTTTGATCTTTTTCTTAAATGTACACAATGACTTGGCATTTTTAACATCACTCTCTAGACCATTCCACAATCCAACTCCTTGGATTGAGGTAGACCTTCCCTTCAGACTAGTTCTGAATTTTGGTTTGACAAATATCTCTATCCCCTTAAGATTATAACAACTTTGTCTTTTAACAAAATGTCTTTGAATATTTAATGGTAATGTGTTATTTTGAACCCTATACATAACTGATAAAATACTATAATCTACCAAATCATGGAACTTCAATAACTTCAGTTGATAAAATAATGTGCTTGATGGGTGACTGTAATGCTTTCTGGTGATAATTCTTACAGCTCTTTTCTGTAAAATAAAAATAGGCTTTGTAAATGTTTTACACGCTTTCCCCCAAACATCAATGCAATAGATTAAATGTGGAACAATGATTGTGTTATACAACATGTACAAAGCTTTATCATTTAATAATTCCCTGACTTTGTATAGTACTGCAATAGATTTAGATATTTTTGTTCTTACAGAATTTATGTGATTTTTCCATGTTAGCTGTTCAATGATTACACCCAAAAATTTAATCTCATTAACTCTACAAATCTCAACACCCTCAATTTTAAATGGATCATCAACACTTCTCTTTTTGTTACTAAATATCATGTATTTAGTTTTATCTAAATTTGATGATAATTTATTAAGTTTACACCAAGTTTGTATTTTATCAACTTCTGTCTTCATCAATTCCAACATCCGTTTTACATCTTTACCCAAACAAAAAATGTGGTGTCATCTGCAAAAAGGACACATTTGAGGAGTCCTGATACATTCACTAAGTCATTCACATATGATGCAAGATGGCCACGCTCAGAGCAGTTGCAGCTTCACAGGCTCCCGGTACCATCCCAGTTTTTAGAAGTTTTGATATTGACTCTGTGCCTGACTCAGCGCGATTTATGCGTGTGAACTATAGCCGAACCGAACTGATGAGAATAGGAGCGGATTTGCCACGAAATATAGCAGAAATCAGCAACAAACTCAAAGCTACGCTCGGCAGAATGCAGATCTTAAAGTCATCTACCTGGAAGCTGCAGCAGAGGCGTTCCAGCGGGCAGAAGAGGAAGCGCTGCTCCCGGCTTAAGAGGAGAGGATGCCGGGCGGGGGTTATGGTGAGGCTACGAGCTAACGCTAAAGCCGGTAAACTCCCCATGCCGTCTCTCTTTCTGTCGAATGTCCGCTCGTTGGACAACAAGGTGGATTTACTTCGTCTGAGAGCGGGCGCCTCAGAAGAGATGAAGAAGTGTGCAGTGCTTTGCCTCACGGAAACGTGGATTACAAGTGAAACGCCGGACTCAGTCTTCCAGCTGGATGACAGACTTTTTTTTCGAGCGGACCGCTGCAGCGAGCTAACGGGGAAATCACGGGGGGCGGAGTGTGCATTTACGTGAGTAAAAGTTGGTCCACGAACTGTACTGTTGTAAATAGCTCATGCTCGAAGGCTTTGGAGCAAATAACAGTGAAATGTCGGCCACATTATCTACCCCGAGAGTTCACAGTGACTTTTATCACAGTTGTTCACATTCCTCCGGACGCTAATGCTAATGAATCACTACAGGAGCTACATGATATCATCAGCTCGCTGCAGAGCAAACACCCCGAGGCTCTTTACGTTGTAGCCGGAGACTTTAACCACGTGAATCTTAAGGACTGTCTCCCAAGCTTTAATCAGCATGTGACGATTCCGACACGTGGAGACCGCACGCTGGACCGTGTTTACACGAACGTAAAAGATGCATACAAAGCCGAACCCCGCCCCCACCTAGGACTGTCAGACCACATCTCAATCTTCCTGGCTCCTGCTTACATGCCCCCGCTGAGACGCTCCAGACCGGTACAAAAGAAAGTTAAATGTTGGAGCCAGGACAGTGGACCCATACTGAGAGATTGTTTTGATCGAACAGACTGGCAGGTTTTCAGAGAAGCTGCTGAAAATGGAGGTTCGCTTGATCTTGACCAATACACATCCTCAGTACTGGGTTACATTAGTACATGTACTGACACAGTCTCTACTATCAGAAATGTTAAAAGCTACCCAAACAGAAAACCTTGGCTGAATGCAGAGGTGCGTACCCTGCTGGAAGCCAGGAACACTGCCTTCAGGTCTGGAAACTCAGAGGAGCTGAGTAGGACAAGGAAAGAGCTGGTTGCTGGTATTAAGAGGGCCAAGGCCGCATATGCAAAGAGGATTGAGGGTCAATTCATCTCACAAGACCCTCGGAGCATGTGGAGGGGCATTAAGTGCATAACAGATTATAAAGGAAGGAGCGAACAATGTCCCAAAGACCCATCTCTGCCTGATGCCCTCAACAAGTTCTATGCACGCTTTGAAGACCCGAACAGACCACCCAGCACCAGACTCACCTCGCCACCGGATGAAGAGCATCTCAGCGTGACCTCAGCAGAAGTAAGGAGTACCTTCAGGAGGATTAATCCACACAAAGCAACTGGCCCAGACAACATCCCCGGAAAAGTGTTGAAGGAATGTGCTGATCAGCTCTGTGAGGTGCTGGCAGACATCTTTAACACCTCACTTACCCTGGAGACAGTTCCCACCTGCCTGAAGACTGCCACCATCATCCCAGTCCCAAAAAGCTCTACAGTGACTGGTCTGAATGACTATCGGCCAGTGGCCCTCACCCCGATAGTCGCTAAATGCTTCGAAAAACTGGTCATGACTCACATCAAAACAACCATCAACATCAACGAGGACCCTCATCAGTACGCATACCGTGAGAACCGATCAACAGAGGATGCAATCTCCTCTCTGGTCCACACTGCACTCAACCACCTGGAGCAGAAAAACTCTTACGTCCGTATGCTCTTTGTGGACTTCACATCCGCCTTCAACACCATGATCCCCCAAACCCTGATGGACAAACTATCCACACTAGGACTAAGCCCCTCCATCTGCAACTGGGTACTAGACTTTTTAACAAACAGACCACAGTTAGTGAGGATCCACAACCTCTCCTCCTCCACCATAACCCTCAGCACTGGCTCTCCTCAGGGATGTGTGTTGAGCCCCCTTCTGTTTACTCTGCTCACATATGATTGTGCAGCTACCCATCCAGGCTGTCACATTGTAAAGTTTGCAGATGATACAGCGGTGGTGGGATGCATCACAAACAATGATGAGTCCAGCTACAGGCAGGAGGTGGAACACCTGGAGAGCTGGTGCAGAGAGAATAACCTTCACATCAATGTGAAGAAGACAAAGGAGATGATTGTGGACTTCAGAAGGAACAAAAACACCTACACCCCCCTGAACATAAGAGGATCTGCGGTGGAAGTGGTCTCCAGCTACAAGTACTTGGGTGTACACATGAATGACAACCTCAGCTGGAGCAACAACACCACCAGCCTGATCAAGAAAGCTCATCAGAGACTCTACTTCCTCAGACGGCTGAGGCGAGCTGGTCTGGGAAGCTCAGTCCTCACCTCCTTCTACAGGTGTGCAGTGGAGAGCATCCTGTGCTCGAGCATCAACGTGTGGCATGGAGGCTGCACAGCTGCAGAAAGAAAAGCTTTGCAGAGAGTGGTGAAGGCTGCACAGAAGATGTTGGAGTCAGTCTCCCCACCATCACAGACATCTACACCTCCAGATGCAGGAAGAGGGCCACCTGCATCATGAAGGACCCCACCCACCCAGCACACACACTTTT